>NW_008355644.1:341678-355754 GCF_000622305.1 Nannospalax galili | reverse complement strand
GCTGCGCTATAGACTTACCCCAAGAGGCCTGAGGATAGTAGTGCAGTCTAGGAGAGTTAGCCGGTGGTGCAGGCCCAGGGAAGCAGAGCGAGGTGAGGGCGGGGCCAGGACCAGAAAGGGTGCTCCTGGATCCCAAGAAAGGGACTGTGCTGCTCTGGGTGAGAAGGGTCAGGAAGCAGTACTGGTTCCCCAGGTGTCTGGGGCCCCAAGACTAGGAATGGCACAGGGTCCAAACTAGAGTATAGAACGGCGGGCGGGGGGGCAGTGGGGGGGGGGGGGGGGTGGAACGGTGAATGAGGCTTAGGGAGTCCCGGCGCGGAGCGCTGCGCTATAGACTTACCCCCAGAGGCCTGAGGATAGTAGTGCAGGCTAGGAGAGTTAGCCGGTAGTGCAGGCCCAGGGAAGCAGAGCGAGATGAGGGCGGGGCCAGGACCAGAAAGGGTGCTCCTGGAGCTCAAGAAAGGGACTGTGCTGCTCTGGGTGAGAAGCGTCAGGAAGCAGTACTGGTTCCCCAGGTGTCTGGGGCCCCAAGACTAGGAATGGCACAGGGTCCAAACTAGAGTATAGAACGGCGGGCGGGGGGGCAGTGGGGGGGGGGGGGGGGTGGAACGGTGAATGAGGCTTAGGGAGTCCCGGCGCGGAGCGCTGCGCTATAGACTTACCCCCAGAGGCCTGAGGATAGTAGTGCAGGCTAGGAGAGTTAGCCGGTAGTGCAGGCCCAGGGAAGCAGAGCGAGATGAGGGCGGGGCCAGGACCAGAAAGGGTGCTCCTGGAGCTCAAGAAAGGGACTGTGCTGCTCTGGGTGAGAAGCGTCAGGAAGCAGTACTGGTTCCCCAGGTGTCTGGGGCCCCAAGACTAGGAATGGCACAGGGTCCAAACTAGAGTATAGAACGGCGGGCGGGGGGGCAGTGGGGGGGGGGGGGGGGTGGAACGGTGAATGAGGCTTAGGGAGTCCCGGCGCGGAGCGCTGCGCTATAGACTTACCCCCAGAGGCCTGAGGATAGTAGTGCAGGCTAGGAGAGTTAGCCGGTAGTGCAGGCCCAGGGAAGCAGAGCGAGATGAGGGCGGGGCCAGGACCAGAAAGGGTGCTCCTGGAGCTCAAGAAAGGGACTGTGCTGCTCTGGGTGAGAAGCGTCAGGAAGCAGTACTGGTTCCCCAGGTGTCTGGGGCCCCAAGACTAGGAATGGCACAGGGTCCAAACTAGAGTATAGAACGGCGGGCGGGGGGGCAGTGGGGGGGGGGGGGGGGTGGAACGGTGAATGAGGCTTAGGGAGTCCCGGCGCGGAGCGCTGCGCTATAGACTTACCCCCAGAGGCCTGAGGATAGTAGTTGGAGATGGTTTTTAAAAACGTGAGCTAAAAGCTTTTGGAAAGCGTTTAATAAACTCGGATTAGAACCAAAAAAAAAAAAAAAATAGATTATTACAATTTCAAAAACAGTAAAATTAATTCTTAACATAAAATTATTTAACTCTTGGTAATAATGAATACTCTTTTCAAATTTATGTAAATCATAATTTTTCTGATTATTTCTGCTGATGGTATTATAACTTGTTTCATGAAATGTTAGTATCTTTATCTTTAAATCCACATATTTACAATTTTGTCTTTCCATGCCTTTATATTAGAGAATGTTTGTGAAGCTTATCTTTCAACTTATTAATTAAAAATCTTCTGAGCTTCGTGTTTGCTTGTCATGGGTATTTAAACAATACCATGGAATTGAATGTAAGAGGGAAAAAAAAAATACTGCCTTCAGTAAGACAGGTCTTCTTAAATCTAAAGACACTGAAATACAAAAATTTATCCTACCTGTAGCTTCCATGGCTTTGGAAATCTGTCGGAGAGAGAACCCCATTTCCAGCAACGGGACTGCAATTGCTGGAGGAGGAGGAGAAGTTGAAAGTCTACTGCTTGGATCTGATAAGGCTGAGGCAAAAGAAAGAGAATTATGGGCCTAAATATGACACAGCATGAATAAAATGTTCACACAGTAACCTCAATACTCCAATTTCCTAGTGTTATCTAAACTCAATACAAATTTACTAAAAATATGATAAAATGAAGGCCAGACATGGTGGCTTACACCTTTAATCTCAGCACTCAGGAGGCAGAGGTAGGTGGGTCTCTGTGAGTTTCAGGACAACCAGGGCTACACAGTGAGACCTTGTCTAAAACATAAAAAAAAACAAGCAAAACAGAAACAAAAATGAAACAGGCCAAATACAGCTGAGCATCAAATTATTTAATCCTAGCACTCACTCAGGAGGCAGATGAAGAAGGATTATGAGTATTAGGCAAGCCTGAGTGATGGAGTGAGACTCAATCTCAGAAAAAATAAAAAAGGATGGGGTTGGAGAAATGGTTCAGTGGTTAAGAGCACTGATTTGCTCTTCCAAAGGATCCAGGTTCAGTTCCCAGTACCCACAAAGCTCACAACTGTCCTTTACTCCATTCCAGGGGACCTGATGCCCTCTTCTGACATTCTTTGGCATTGCATAACATGGACATATCCATGCAGGCAAAACATTCATATACATAAAATAAAAATTAAAAATTTCAAAAAGAAAATATTTAAAAACCCTAAATATGACTAAACTTATCACAGAAATGTAAGGTCTTTTTATATATAAATCTGCTAGACCAATTGAAAACTTTACATTTTTAAAAATTTTGAATAATTTCCCACTTACAAAAAAACTAAGGGTTACAAAAATTTTCAGGAATAGTAGAAAGAACTCCTTTTCTTCTGAACCACTGCACAGTAAAGAGCAGAATGAAGCTCTATCGCCTCTGAATACATTCATAGGAAACTCCTACAAAAAAGGACATTCTCTAGTATAACTGCAGGCATGAGTTCAGTGATTAGCAGTGTCATTATCTAATCTAGATCTCATTTTTATCTCACTAAATGAATTGATAATGCTCTTTATAGCAAAGGATCCAATCCATGCTCATCTATGCATTATATTTGGTTATCAAGTCTCTTTGATTTTCTTCAATCACTTTTCTTTTGGAGTAGTACCAGGGATTAAACTCAAGACCTTAAACATGCTAGCTAACAAGCACTCTATATCAAATTATTTTTACTTTTTTTTGAGATAAGGTCTTACTAAGTTGCCCAGGCTGGCTTAGAACTTGTGATCCTCCTGCCTCAGCTTCCTGAGCTAGTCAATCACTTTGATACATGTAGTAATTTTGTACGATGCTCCTCAATGTGGGGCAAACTGATGTTTGTTCAGATTTCATTAAAACTGTGTGGGTTATATACGAGGCAATGCTTAGAAACAAATTTATAACACTAACAAATGCCTATATTAGGAAAGAAGAAAAGTCTGATATGGCTGACATATATTAGCTCTCTTTAAATGATAATAATTCAATCTACAATTCAAAATGTAGAATACACAATACACTCAGTTTGACAAGTATAGTTCCCTTTTGTTAAATCACTTTTTCACCTTTAATTAAAAAAAAACAACAACAACAAAAAAATGCCTTTAATCCCAGCACAGAGGGAGGCAGAGGCAGGTGGATCTCCGTGAGTTCGAGGCCAGCCTGGTCTACCAAATGAGTTCCAGGACAGCTGGGGGCTACAGGAAGACTCTGTCTCAACACCAACCCCCAACAACAACAAAAAAAACCCCAAACCAAACCAAAATAAACAAAAAAACCCCACAATGACTACCCAACAAAGTACATATATCTGGAATACAAAGAGGTTTGGGTATTGTAGTACACATTAGCAAACGTACCTGTGCGGTTAGCTGGCCTTGTTGACTGGGAATCAGGAGAAGTTAAACTTTGCCTCCTTCCTACTTCATCAGAAGGGGAGGTTGGTAATGATGATATTGGAGGAGTCTGTGCACGACGTGTGGGAACTACTGTGGTGGTTGGATAACTAGAGAACATTTGCCTTAAAAAAAATAGCAATGGTTAGCAAAAATCCAATTAGGAAAGGATAGACACATCATAGTCTTTTTACAGAAGAATACGCAACCTGGAAGACTCTACAAGTTACACATAATGTATTCAGGGTGACAAGAGATTCTTCAGTTTTAAGAGTCATGTCATAAGGTACTTTTACTATAAAAGTAACGAAACCTTATAATTTTCCTGGCAAAATGTCAGAATATAGTGGGGAGTAATACAGCAATTATGAAGAGATTAGCAATACTTGGCTTTATGGAGATTTTCTTCTGCTATAATATCAAGATGACAAGGGTATTTTGGTAGCTTGCTGTAGTCAAGAGACTAAAGACTTTTAAAGACAGTAGTAAACTTGGGTTGAGGATATAGTTCAGTATGTAAAGTGCTTGCCTAGCATGCACAAAGCCATGGGTTCTATCTCCAATACTGCATAAAACCAGGTGTGGGACACATGTCTGTAATCCCAGCAACTCAAGTGGTAGAGATAGGAGTTCAAATTCTTCCCTGGCTACTTAGTGAGTTCAAGCTAGCCTAGAATAAATGTGACTCTGCCTTAAAAACAAGGAGGAAACTTGAAGTTACTCTGTATTCTTTTTCTATTAGCTTAGAAATTAATGTAACAAACCTCATTAAACATTATAAAATTTGATGCCTGACAAGTTTTACATTATGGAAAAATGTAAAAACAATTTTAAAAATCAGAAACAAATATATATATATATATATATATATATGTAATTAAAATCAAGGAGGGGTTAGAGAGATGGCTCAGTGGTTAAGAGCATTGGCTGCTCTTGCAGAGGACCTGGGTTCGATTCCCAGCACCCACATGGCAGCTAACAGCTGTCCATAACACCAGTTCTAGGGAAATCCAACGCCCTCTTCTGACCTCTGCAGGCATTGCACAACACAGGCACATTTACACACATGCAGGCAATACACTCATACACATAAAAATAAAAACAATAAATAAAAAAATACAATCAAGGATTTGATACAGACCTTAGAAACAGAAAACTGAATACCTGGGTAAAATGGGTTAAATTTACAGTACATGCACTCAGTAAGAGTGATTGTTATATTTGCAAAGCAGGATATCCTCAGACTCAAGAAGTACCTTCCCCTTTGAACAGGACACAGGCCCCACAAGAATAAATTACATGCCGGCCTTATTGCAGAATAAAGACACATGGGGAGATAAGACTTGCCAGGGTCTGTTGCTCCTGTTCACAGCTGTGAAACCTTCTCCTTATTAGTAGACAAAATGAAATATTCCTCATGTTTCACATGACAGGGGGATGAATTCTCTCATCCAATGGGGGATCTTGAAGCCTGTACACATGTCCTGAATGTTTCCAGCAATGAAGGGCAAATGGCAGTTACTTTGCACTCAATGTCTCCTGATCTGATATACGGTGATACTGTGGACAGGGGGACCTTTGTTCAAGCCTACCATCTGACTGTTAGAGGACCTGAAAGCTGGTTCAACTGGCTATATTCTTTACCCTGGGCTTCAAGTCTCCTTCTCTTACCTAAACTAATCCCAAGGCTAAGAGGTCATTAACCCTTTAGAAGTCCATGTTGACACTACAGGAGTCCTCAGGAGAGTTCCAAATGGATTTAAAATGAGAAACCACAATTGCTTCAGGTTTCAAATAGACTATATTCTGGTGGTCAACAATAAATAAGAATGTAAATTAATCAACAAAGATTTATCAGTTATACCAGAAATGCCTTTAAAGGGCCATCTAGCCAGCTGAATGCCACCAATAGAACAGCTGGGGAGAACAGAATTATACTTAATATGATGCTAACAGAAAAGGGAAGTATTTATATTATGTTTAGTGGAAGACAGTATACTTTTATTCCAAATAACAGAGTTCCTGATGAAACAATTACAAAGGCTCTTCAGGAACTACTTTGTTCAATGAGTTACCCAAAACTTCAGGAATAAATGAACCTTTTCTTTTCTTTTCTTTTTTTCTTTTTTTTTTGAAACAGGGTCACCCTGTAATCCCAGCTGGCCTGGAACTCACTATGTAGACCAGGCTGGCTTTGAACTCACAGAGACACACCTGCCTCTGCTTCCCAAGTGCTGGGACAACAGGTGTGTGCTACCACACCCAGCCTGAATGACCCTTTTCTAATCTTATAAAATGGTTTAAAAAAATAAAAAGACTGATCTTAAAAAAAAATTGTAAATTTAAAAAAAAATTACACCATCTGGTAAAACTTCCTTCCCCGGTCAGCATTTTGTAAGATTAAAGTTTATACTTAAGGGTGCATTTTGCTCTCAATGGCTAAATTTTGCTTAGTTAACTGTATTTAAAAAATGTGAAAAAGCTGGGCATGGTGAATGCATGCTTGTAATCCCAGTACTCGGGAGGCAGAGGCAGAACTCTACTGAGTTGAGGGTAGCCTGGTCTACATAGTGAGTTCCAGGCCAGCTGGGTCTACAGGGAGACCCTGTCTCAAAAAACCAAAAAAAAAAAAAAAAAAAAGTAAAGAAATGAAATCTGTCAAAAGTATCTTAAAATTATATACCTGTGTTTCTCTTCAGTACCCCTGTTATAAAACTATTATTTACTTCGATATTATTTGTTTAACATGTTCATTGTAACTTAAAGCATTATAGTTTGTTTTCCATCTACAACACCTAAACCAAGATGATGTTCTTTGACCTTAGGTGGGGCAGGTCCAAGCATCAATGGGGAAATGTGGTAGGAATCCCTGTGGGTCACAAAAAGAGAACAAAGAAAAGACAGCATGGTATAATCATCAGCTTCTCTACCTGAGAAGACTAAGTGGCATCACTCCTGGGGACTCTGATGCAGGCACTGTTTCTGTGTCAGTGACTGGAGTAGTGGCAGTTGTAGTGTCCTCAAGGGAACTGCTCATAAAGGAAGTTGTGCTCGATGCTGACGGGCTAGTGGTAACTGGGGTCTGTGCTTGCTGGGCTTGGTCACTTTCTTCAGCATGTTGATCAATGTCTATAAGCCAAAGTAAGAAAATAGTAAGGATGTGTATTTTTCAAAAGTGACTGGAAATTTTTAAAATTTTATGTGTATTAGTATTTTGCCTGCATGTATGTAAGTTCACCCATGCATGCAATGCCCATGGACATCAGAAGAGGGCATCAGATTTCCTGGAACTAGAGTTAGGGATGGTTGTTAGCCACCATGTAGATGCTGGGAACTGAACCTTGGTCCTCCACAAAAGCAATCAGAGGTTTTAAACCACTGAGCCATCTCTCCAGCCATTACAGTGGAAATTTTTAACTTTAAAATTTTTAAAGGTTGGTGTGGTCATGTACATCTATAATCCCAGTACTTGGGAGGCTGAGGCAAGAGGATTATCTTGAGCTTAAGGATACCCCAAGATACATAGCAAGGCTAGCCAGGACTACACAGTTAGGTCTTTTCTTAAAATCTTCTAAACACATTTTCTGGAGGGTTTTCAAGAAAGTTCTCTCTCTCTCTCTCTGTCTCTCTCACACACACAGTCTTGTTTCATTATCTCTATTTCTCTGTCACACACACACACACACACACACACACACACACAGAGAGTCTTGTTTCATTATTATAATCATTATTCTAGACTCTATATGGGCCAGGACTATAATAGGCACAATTAGCTGAGTTCTGATTTTAGAGAATTTTCTTACAAACAAATTAAAAGCAGGATGAAATGGCACACACCTGTAATCTCAGCACTCAGAAAGCTAAGGCAAGAGGATTGCAAGTTTAAGATTGGCCTGGTCTACATAACCAGACCCAGTCTCAAAAGAAAGAAAAAAAAAAGTCTAAAATTTGAACATTTTGACTTTGATGTTTATCTTCAGTTCAGGCATAAAGGCATATAAATACAAGGTATTTATTAACACCTCAACAAGGATTCCACACTTTGAAAAGGATAATGACTTCAAACGGGAAGAGCACTAAAAATGTACAAGATATTTATATTTTTTCCTTCTAGGTAAGGAAATCAACAAATAAAAATAAAGTAGCAGTTACCACAAACACAGCTAATTCTATTAGGTTTGTTAAATGGCCACATTCTTTCATGATCATGCCTACTTAAATGTACTATGTACCTCTCCCTGACTATGTACTATTTAAACTACAACAAAGCCATGGGGCCACGAGAGGAGAAGGGGAAGGAATAAAAATCCAACATGAGTTTCTTTTCTCACTGTTTTCTCCTGTACTCAAGACCCTGTTCCCTTTCTTTGAGGCAAAGTCTCTTGTAGCTCAGTCAGACCTTGAATTTGCTTTGTAGCCAAGGATGACTTTGAATTTCTGATCATCCTGCCTCCACTCACCAAGTGCTGAGATTATAGGCCGGAGCCATGATGCCCAGTGTAGAACTGTTTTTTGGTTTACTGCTGCATTTTTAAATTCTATAGAGGCAGCACAGGCACTCAATAAATATTTTATGAATGATTCTTCTTTTTATTTAAATATTTATATGATTCCCAAAAGTGAGGATAAAAGATAAACAAAGCTAGAATCATTTTATACAAAATATAGTATGTGAAAGTAATAGGCTTTAAAATATACGAGAGTTGGAAGAATATTTTATATTTTGAGTCAGATTAATGAAATAGTTGGGTATCTTTTGTGGCATGAATTAAAATTCCAGCTTTTCAAAATTCAGTGACAACTATCAAATTCTAGTATTTATGTAGATTTAGAACAGAAAAGTACAGGTACACAGATGATTACTCATGCAGAAGTAACAAAACAATTCGAAAATTGCTCTGGCCAAAAAAATATACTTTTACAAATAATTTTAGGCTATATCACTTTTGCCAGTTTTAGTATAAAGAATTTGATCAGACAACATACCTTGCTTAATTTTGCCCCCAAACTGGTCTTCCAAAAGCCCATGGACCACTAGTTTATAAATCATGGCTTGAGCCCGTTCCAGATCAGCTAATCCCAACGCTCTCTTTATAGGTGATCGCATGACTGCTCGCTTCACCATGTGCCGCATCAAGAACTGTAGAGCTGCACGCATCTCCACATCCTCGTGAACAACTGGAGAGCTTGCACAGTCTGAGTTGTGGCCATTTTCAGCCAGAACTTTTGGAATCAGCAACAGCTCAGCATATTTACTACAGCCAAGAAGAGCACTAAGTGATTTCATAGCACCGAGGTAGAGATAGGAAAGCTGGACTGCTCTGATTTCTGACTGGGCTATGTCATGATTTTTGGACACATGTTCGTGATTTCTTCTCTTTCCTTCTGTTATCTGGTGTTGGGATTCTATACCTGGCAATGTTGATTCCAAAGAAAATGAAGCTATTTCATTTTCTGATTTGGAGCTTGTGGCACCCTGACTTTTGACATCATCAGATATTAGCCCTGTTCGCACATCTAAAGCAGATTCACTCTCAGGTTTTTGCTCAACATCACCCTTTTCCTCAGACTCATGACGGTGTTTCTTTTCATGTCGTTTGATGCTCTGTTTCCCCATGTCTTCGTGAATGCCTGTTAGATATGTTAGGTCCAGCAGCACAGAAGCTGTCAGGCCTCGGAATCGTGCCACGTCAAACAGCAGTGGTTCACAGGGTTCCAGGTTATACAATGGAGTATCACTAGGCGACCAAAAAGTTGGGAAGCTTTAATAAAGATCAGAATGACACAGGAAAAAGCAAGTGAGGGAAAGACAGGAGGAAGGTACAGAAAATAATGTAGACAAACGAGATGCGTCATGTACACAATACAGAGACTAATTTATACAAACTAGATGCCATCACAAAAAGAAAAAAAAAATGAGAAAATGGAGAGATGTGATGTTAGATGCAAAAGCAATGAAATGTTCATGTGCTTTCAGATGAGCATATTCACCATTATATAACATAGGGCAAACTTTCCATGAAAAGCAAGACTAAAGATTTCAGACCTTTCACGGCACATGGGCTCTGTTGCTACCACTAAACCCTGCCATCATGGTATCAAAGCAAACACTGAAAGACTAAGCAAAAGAATGTTGTTGTGTAACTTACTTACAAATTTGGGGGTAAGTCAGATGTAGTTTGATGTAAGCTACTTGGCAAGTGTATATAATAAATGCAGGTTGTTGAGTAACAGATCTTTATAACCTATTTCATAAAAGACTTTGTTTCATTAAAAATTCTACTTGTCACCAACTGATGTTCCTATCTTACAATTTAAACAACAGTATGATTACATATTCCTGATATTTGACAAGAAATTCCTAAAGTTTAAGAGTGATACTAATCACAGAAAATATAATGAAAAGCTTTAGCAAGTATATAAAATTTTGATGTATTTGCCTAAATCATGGTTCTATCTTCCTAATCTCATTTTCCTTTTAACAACTTTTTCTTATATTTTCACTTATTTATTTTACTATGCTGCATACACTTTTTTGTGACTTTGTAAAACTGTCATTGGCTTCTTAGCTTAATGAAGTGGAGAGTGGAAAAATATAGTCCATTAACCTCTAAATTATATGTAAACTTACATATACATATTTTTCAATTAATAGTGTCTATAGCAAATGCTATATTCATTTCAATGAATGAATTCAATGAATATATTCAATAAATATAAAAAATATATTCAGCTCAAAAATAGTACTACTTCCATAAACCACTAAGAATCATTCTTTTAAATAATGTTCTATGCTATATAACTATAAGAATCACATTAGGCAATATAATTAACAGCTATATAATATCATTAAAAAATTCTTATTTTCAAATGATAGAATTACATGAGATCCTTTCTGAGTGGATTTAACATTTTTCCTTTTAATTATGTGAAGTTTATATTTCAAATTCTATCTATATGCAAACACACTTAAATACTTTTAAGTATCTTGATTGTGACAAATAAATGCAATCCTCATATATATTCAAAATATTGTTCACTGAGGGACTAGAAATATGTGGGTTTTTTTGTTTTTGTTTTTGTTTCAAAAGCAGGGCTGGGCATGAGGGTATACATCTGTACTGGCAACACTTGTGAGGTTGATGCAAGAGAATTATGAGCTTGAGGTCTGTTTGGGTTACATAGTTTCCAAGACAGCCTGAGCTACAAGATCCTGTCACAAAAGAAAAAAAAATTAAGAGGCAGATCAAAATTACTTTGAGTTACATATGTTCATGTAGTTATTCAGATATTCCTTCCTCTGAGTCTTTTTTAACATAAAATTTGGTCAGATCAGCTGGCTGGCTTTTATTACCTCAACATATAATAAAAATTATTAAAATCAAGAAGCAGGTAGAGGCATAGCTCAGTGATAGAGCACTTGCCTACCATGTACAAGACCAAATTTGATTTCTAGCACAGCACCCTCACCAAAAGGTGGGAATCCAAATGGAAAAAAAAGTCTAGTGACCTTATCATTTCTCTACCAAAAATTTTTAGAACTATGTATTTTACAAGTCACTAGTATTTTAAGGATATACCCCTTTATTAAATTAAAATAAAGCTGGGCATGGTGGTGCATACCTTTAACCCCAGCACTTGGGAGGCAGAGCAGGTGGATCTTTGTGAGTTCGAGGCCAGTCTGGTCTCAATAGTGATTTCCAGGCCAGCTGCAGCTACAGGGAGACCCTGTCTCAAAAAGAACCCCCCGCCCAAAAAAATCAAAATAAAACCTAGATATACAGAAAAAAAAAAAATTCCTCACTGTCCAAGGACAATTGCCCATTTCACCATTAAATGCTTAACTGCTAAAAGTATAACTCAACACATCATACCTGATAGTAATTTCTGCTTCATCCCATTGGACCTTGGCAGATGTGCTGCCCTCTTTGACCACTCCCAGCAGTGTGGCATGGCGCCCAGTTTGCTTGTGAACACACCGACCTCCAACTCTAAGACCAGCATCAACTCCTCCTATCACTGCTAGCACAGGCCATACCTCTATGCAAAGGGTCCTCAGCTGTGGTTCTGAGAGGTCAGCCAGGCCATGCCTATTATGTTTACCTTTCTCTTCCTCTTTGCTCTCCTTCTCCTCTCTCATTTCATTTTCCTCTCGGCTCTGAACTGAACGGCTTTTCTTTAGCTTCTGACCTGACTCTTTAATACATAGCTTAATTTTATGTAGCCTTTCCATCATTTTTTTGTTGATGCAGTAAGTCCAACGGTCTGTTCGGTGGAGGATACGGATAAGCTGAATAGTGGCCTCAGCTAGCACTGCTGCTACTGGACTACAGATAGGGTCCCCTGGAAGCAAATCCCGTGGTGTGCCGCGCATCTGCATATCACAAATTTTCACCTACATGAAAGAAGAGAGGGTGGGATATGTATGATATTAATAGGTCACCTTAAGTAAAGGAATCTCATGTTGAACTAGTGTTGGTCTCCTAGCACAAGTGTATTATAGCATATCAAATGGCTGCCAAGAGGAAAATGTTATAGACCTGCTGAAGTGATTAGCAATATGACCCTCTAGAATGTTCTGTTATTTAAACTTCTTGTAGCCCATGAGTTCCAAAGCAGTGAGAACCACTTGAAGGATGAGTATGAGGGTAAGGTATATGTGGCTGACTCAATTTAGTCCAAAATAATAAAAATCCTGGAGGATACAATAACTATCATCTTCAAACTTCCAGAATAGTAATGAGTCTTGGGAATATCTCATATTATTTAAGGGGCATAAAGGTAAAATTGTAAGTCTACATCATCCCATTCTGAACAGATAATGCAAGTAGGACACAGAAGTTAAGAGAGGAAGCTGGGTGTGGTGGCACATGCCTGTAATCCCAGCACTTGGGAGGCTGAAGTAGGAGGATCTAGTAGAGTTCAAGTACAGTTTGAATTATCCAGGGAGTTCAAGGCCATCTGGGTATCTATCCAGGGTTGGAAAGATGACTCAGTGGTTAAGAGCACTGGCTGCTCTTGTAAAGGACTCAGGTTTGGTTTGCAGCAACCACATGGTGGCTAATAACTGTCCATAACACAAGTTATAGGGAATCAAATGCCTTCTTCTGGCCTCCATGGGCACTGCACAGCACAAGTGCATTTACATATATGCAGGCAAAACACTCATACACATAAAATAAAAACCAAATCAATCATGAAAAACTTATGTAAAAGCATCTACCTTCTAGAAGAAGGACTTACATGGGCCAGGTACTTTCAATGGTGGAAATACCTTATGATTCTTATAACCTTTATCTCATACTAACACATATTAGTGAAAAATAAGAAATGTCTTTCATGCTTAGTATAAGGGTTTGGGATTTCATTACCTTTTCACCTGGGTTGCTGCTATAGAACATTACACATGGGTACAACTCTGCTGCATCCACATCTTCAAAAGCTAATTTGGGTTCCTACAATGTAGCAGAGGAAAATAAAAAGAAAACAAAGTATTTTTAAAATTGATACTATGTAGCCACATTAAAATTTAACCATCTTGTAAGACAGAACAAAAGTTACTAGAGCCTACTGCCTCTGCTATCCAAAGAAATTCTACATATAATATGTGATCCTCATGTGTTTACTTTTCTCAAAAATCTTACTACATCTTTACTACTTTTCTATTAGTTAGGTACTGGTAAAATACTGTAAAAGCCAGAAAGTATTAAAAAAAAAAAAGTGGACAATCTATACACTAGTAAAATAGAAAAAAAAAAGGAAATGCATTGTTTGTGAATGGGTTTCAGTACCTCTCCATTTTTCCCAAAGGAAATAGTCCTGGCTTCCATGTCTAACACACAGGTAATGAAATCTCCTTGAGTAAAGCTGGACAGTGTCAAGGTCTGTTCTCCATTATGATAGAGGTTACCACTGTAAGCCCTGTAGAGCCACATATCTGAGGTAGTACGATGGTTAAAATCATGTACTGGCCAACGAGAAACTCCAACACACGTGCCTTCATTGCCTCTATTTTCCTTCACAATATAAAACTAAAAATAAAAAATTATAACGTTCATTAATACTGAAAAAAAATCCCATTTATTTACTATTAACCACATTAAATGAAACTAGAAAGTATGTTTATAAATAATGCTTAAGCATATGTAAGCATATTAAATTTCTTTTCAGCTTAAGTAGAAATAACATAAAAATGAAATAGTTTCATCCATATATAAATATTTTATAAAGCAAACTTAGTAGAACAAGTAGAATAGCCTTTGATACCTATAATTCTTAAAGAA
>NW_008355644.1:338102-341591 GCF_000622305.1 Nannospalax galili | reverse complement strand
AATTAAGATTCTAACTCCACTCTTAACATCCTAACTTCCCTGCTAGTGATACCCACTTCCTTTTGACATACTACATTCATTCAGGTTTTCTGGTTTAGGTACAATTTACAAGAAAATACTGTCCCTCACCTTTCTCCTCACATACAAGGTATCTCAATAAGGTAGCTTATTAATTGAAAGCTGGCCTTAGAAAGAGATTGGCATTTTCTGCGCTGTTCACTAGATATATAATCAGGATGAAGGTAGATTTTAGAAATTTACTCTGGGGGGAAAAAAAAAATTACTCTGGAAAAACTAGTTAAGATTTTGTCCTAATTCCTAACCTTTCTGTTTATATTGTATAAAAATGATTTTAGATGAAAATTCTTCTGGTTCTATTGCATACAACCCTTCTGGACAAAAGGTCTACATGAACATTTAACAAACAAACAAACAACAAAAAAAAAAAACCACAAAGAAAAACAAGCTTGAAAAAAAATTCAAGTTAATAACTACTAAAATGGGCACACAAAGTTTACTATAACATAAAGAAAAGAAAAAAACTATGGCCTAGGGAGGTATGAAATAGAGAGGGGCATTATACATTAAAACTGTTCCTAATTGTTCTCTTTCTAATGAAAAATTGGCATTGCCTTGAAAGTTTCTGTGATCACTTTAAACTCAAACTGACTGCTGAGACTCCCTCAAACCTAAGAGACTTTTATAAAGACAGTAGGAGCTGGCTCCAACTTCTGTCTTTTCCACAAAACACTTACAGATTGCATCCACATTCTAGAAACAGACAAAATGGAATCAAAGACAATTCTTTAAAACTGGCTGCTTGAGATAGTTCCTCTGAAACCATGGTCTCAGGTAAATTATTCAGAATTAAATAGGAACAGAGAAGACAGTAGGAGGAGGCTCCATAGTAGCAGGCCACACTCGAACAATATTAACCTTACTATCTGATAGCTAAATGTCCTGATTAGAGATGTCCTAACAATTATAGACTTGTGGTTTGTAGTATATTACACATGCCTTATAGGGATGCATTTCTTGTGTGTGCATTCTATAAATGGTAGTAGCTCAACTCTAGACTGAACAGAATTGAGTTATGCTAAACTAATACCCAAGTCAAACTTTAAAAGTTAATGCAAGCCAACCGTGGTAGCACATACCTGCCATCCCAGCATTTGAAAGGCTGAGACAGGAAAATTCTAAGTTCAAGGCCAACCTGGGCTACAGAGCAAGACACTGTTCTCAAGAAACAAACAGCAATAACAAAAAATTTAATACAAAAACAATAAAGTCACAAGAAATTTAACTGGCTAAGTCTTAGACATATAAAAGGTGTAACTAAAGTCATACTACAGTTTGGCCTCATCCTGCTGCATAGAGTCCTATTAATAGTTTCATTATAATAACAGGGTGGCCAAGAATCAAGAGGGTAGACTGTATACAAAAAAAAGAGGTAACACAGCAGAGATTGCTGTCTTTAGAAAGGCCTGCTTGTAAGCTGGTTTTTGGCTAGCATTGGGAAACAACCTGTAAACTATTTTCCACATTTATAAAAATCCTTTCCTAACTGATAAGGCTGGCTCATTGTGCTTATTATTTGTACAAGTAATAAGACTTATGCAGAACACTTGCTTTCCTTCTGGGAACCTAAATTGTTAACACATGCCAGGTGTAAATCTATTTTACCAGCATCTAATAAAAAGCCTTGGTGCTGAATCGCTAATGGCTTTCCTGGGAAAAACATGACATATATGCCGATGTGTTTAAACTGAAGGGGAAAATATGTGTTCTGTGGCACTCCTTGCGGGAGAGATAATGATTTTTAAATCATTTATTTAAAATTTTTAAGATAATTTTAGATTCAGAAAAAGAAAAAGTGTTACAAAACAGCCCAGAGTTCATGCATCTCTTTCACTGAGTCTCCACTTAAGATAATGTCTAACTTAATGATAGGAAATCATTTACATATAAAAACTTAAGTCTTTTCAAAAGATTTTTTTAAGAATCCAGGGAAAAGGGACTAAAATGCTAAACAAAATTTAAAAACTCAAAACCAAATATGAAAATCAAAAAAACTTCAAAACAACACTTTGTAGTCTACTTACTTTCCACTGATAACACCCAGAAGTCACTCCAGTTGATGCCAATCCATATCCTTTTCCTCCACTGCCATGAGTTAAAACCTGTCCGCTTTCTACAATGCAACACTGAGCTTTCTCTGGATCAAAAGATACTTCTTGTATGGGAAGATTTTCATCTTCTTCTTCTAACTCTCCTTGCTTCTACCAGAAAGGAAGCTGGATTAGTATTTGAGAGCAAATCAGATCTCTAAAACATTCCTTGGTTTTACTCCACAAATATAATCTATCTACCATTTTTTAGTTACTATTCAAGGCAGGGGGAACACAATTGCCCATAAAGAGCTTATCATCCAATTAAGAGACATGGAGACTAATAACGTCAATTACACAGTGAAGCTGGAATCAAGGATGACTCCAAGGGTTATTTGCTTGAGCAACTTGACCAGAAGACCAGGGAAGGAACAGTGTATAGTAGAGATGTTATCATTGAAGTGGTGAGACAATAGAAGATAGAATTTAAAATTTAGGAGTTAATAGCATATAAATTCAAATAAGGTTTCTTTGAGTATGGAAAAAGGCAAGCTCTCTTGCTTCCTGAAGTGCCTGCTTGAAGATGTATAGCCTAGCTTCTGCTCTTCCTCCAGCTGCCTCTGCCGTCATGCCTCCTGGCCATGACGGACTCTTTTCCCTTTGGAACACCTTGAAATTGTATATATCCTGTGTGCAGCAGAAAGAATCGAGAAGGACCAAGTGCAGGGAAGGACTGAAAATATACTCAAGAAAAGCTTGAGAAACCCTAAATTTTCACCTCAGCCTCCACATAAGAGCAAGACTGCAGAAGTTGAGACCATGATACTAAGTGGAGGTCAGCTGAAGCAGAGAAAAATAACATTCCCTCCAAGGAGGACAGGATGGATGAGAGAAACATTCTGAACACAAGTGAAACATTCTGAACACATAATGGAGACTATGCCAGATATATCTATGTGCTTCAATGAAACAGGAAGTAAAGGGTGGGGGGTGAATTAGAACAGTGTTTAATGACATATATGTATGAACTGCCACAAGAGAGGCTAGGGAGGTAGGTCAGTTAGTGAAGTGCTTGCCTCACAAGCGTGAGAACCGAAGTTTGATCCCTATACCCATTTAAAAAGCTAGGTATAGTGGTGTGACCTTGTAATCACAGCACTGAGGAGGCAGGATCCCTGAAGCTCACTTGCAGGCTAGTCTAGCCTAACTGGTAAGCTCCAAGCCAATGAATGACCCTGTCTCAAAAGTGACTGACATTCCTGAGGATTATAGGATTAAAATTTTTCCTGTAGCTTCCATATGCATGTGCACACATATACATGCATATCTGTATGCACACATGTGAAAAAAAGCCTAATAAAACCCATTACTTATATACATA
>NW_008355644.1:331296-338075 GCF_000622305.1 Nannospalax galili | reverse complement strand
ATATATGTTTTTAAAAAAAGGGAAGAGTGTGATGGTTGGGAGAAAAAAAAGGTGTTATGACTAGACCACAGGATAATCCAACACTTAAATAGAAAAAGAAAAATCAGTAAAGAAGAATGAGAAGCTAGTAAGATAGAAGGAAAATAGGAAAAACCAGTAGAATCATGAAAACTAAGCTAAGAATTTAAATGTATGAAGTAGAGTACTATTTAGAAGGTGAAATCTGTAGAGCCTACTGGCCACATGGATGGGGGCATTAGATGAGTCTAGAACAACTAGGAAAGTAGGTTTGGAAAGCTAGAGGAACAGGGGTATTACCAGTCAAAAATGGACCAGAAAGATAAAGGAAAAGTTCTGAGGGAAAAACACTTGGGCTTGCATTTACCTACCCATGTAGATAAAAATGATCACAGATAAGACAATGTTAAGAATAGAATCCTACCTTTAATCCCAGCACTCTGGAGACAGAGGCAGGGGGATCTCAGTGAGCTCAAGGCCAGTCTGGTCTATATAGTGAGTTCCAGGCCAGCTGGAGCTATAAGGAGACTCTGTCTCAAAAAGAGAAAAAAAAAAAAAAAAGAAGAATAGAATAGAATAGAATAGAATAGAATAGAATAGAATAGAATAGAATTCTGAGGAAAGCCAACATCCAAGTGGTACCAAAGAAGATTTATGTCCAAAGGGTACACATAGAACTAGGGCAATTAGGGCTTTTTGAAGCGACAGAAAGCTTCAGTTTCTGGGGGTCAAGTAAGATACAGACAAAAATACATCCCAGGTTCTACATCTACAGATTCAACAAACCACAAAGTATTTTTTAAAAGAAACAACTACATCTATATTGAACATGCTCAGAGCCTCTTCCTGTCATACAAGAAATATGACAACTATTTACATAGCATTTATACTGTACTGTGTATTAGATAATCTAAGACTGTTTCAAAGCATATAGGAGGATATGCGTGAGCTATTTGCAAATATTGTACAATTTTATACAAGGGCATCAACTGATTTGGGCAAGAGCATCAACTGATTTGGACAAGCTTGGGAGGTCCTAGAACCAATTTCTTCAGAAATAACTCTAAATATATTTAGCAATTAACATTTTTACAGAATTTTGGTATCCTGATGGATGATAAACAATTAGATAAAGAAATGAAAAGTAAGGAAGTGGCTGGCGTATAGTTTGCTCTTTTGAGAAGCTTGCAGTGAAGGACAAGAGCGACAATAAAGACATTTTCATGAATAAAAATAATATTTGAGAGCTGGGAATGAAAAACAATCATGAGAAGGAACTAGTGGAGTAGAGAAAATTCAGAGAGGAAATAGAAAAACTGATACAGCAAAGTCCCTCATAAGGCCTTGCAGACAGAGACCTCTAGGTACTAGGGTATCTACTCGTGCTGCCTAAAAACATTAGAAAAAAAAAAAAAAAAGAAAGAATAGATTACCTGTAATTTTATTTCCTGTTCTTTTTCCTTTATTTGAATAGCATGTTTGGCCTGAGCAATGGGAGTCTCCCACATACAATCCGACAGAAGGGAAAATAAGCGTTCAACAACCTGGTTTATTGAAATGAAAAGGATGATAAAATTTATAGAGTAATGTTATATATTTTTATAAAGTATCATGGTAATATTCAGTCACACATTTAGTTTGATTATACTAATACCCAACACCTATTTTTGGTGATTATATTTGGAATGTTATTTTTAGAAGAATCACTATAAAACAGTTCCACTGTCATTATATTACTAGATATGGGCCTCTGCTAAGACTTTACAATCTCACACCTTTTTCTCTCTAGAGGCCAACTCTACTAAGAAATTCCACAAACTTTCCTTTCCTTTTGACTTTACACCTATTCTCTATTTCTCTACTTCTTATACCCCATAACTTGATTTCTCTTTCCCCTTCTTTAAGAAAGAAATGATAAAAAAAGCAATCTTTCTTTAAAAAAAAAAAGAATTTATTTTTATTTTTTGTGTATGAGTGCTTTTCCTGCATGTATGTATGTGTATCACATGTGTGTCTGGCACTCTTGTGGGGCCAAAAGAGGGCATTGGGTCCTTTAGAACTGGAATTATCGACAGTTATGAGCCATCACGTGGGTGCTGGGAACCAAACCCAGGTCCTCTGCAATAGCAGCAAGTGTTCTTAACTATTGAGCCATCTCTCCAGCCCCAGAGAGCAATCTTTTAAAATATTTATTATTTTTAAAAGTTTATGTGTATGAGTGTACTGCCTGGATGTGTGTAGGAGTACCCATGTCATGCAGTGCATAGGGAGGTCAGAAGCGGGCATCAGATCCCAAACTGGAGTTATGAATGGAGCCATCATATGGGTGCTGGAAACAGAACCCAGGTCCTCTGTAAGAGCAGTCAGTGCTCGTAACTACTGAGTCATCTCTCCAACCACACCAAAAAGCAATCTTAAAAGTAGAAGAAATGACGCATTTACAGCTAAAGAGATTTTATGTAAGTTTAGATTCTAATTGAATCACACTGCAGATGCAAAAACAGTCTTTAGTAATTTCAAAAATAAAAACCTGGGCCATTTGGTCATCTTCAACACCAGATTCACAAGCTGGTAGCACAGCTTCAAGGACATGAAGAGCAAGGAGCCTTGTTCTTAAGTTACCAACCAAAGGAATACCTGGAAGGGAAAATGTTTTCTTGTATCAACGTGAATGACATTCAAAGTTGAAGTTTTCATGTTAAAAAAAAAAAAATCTCTAAGGCTACAAAGCATTTATGAAACAGACTTCATTTAAACCTATTCTCACATGATTCTGAATTCAATCTATGCCTATTAAAATACAAGTATATTCTTGATTATATTTTGATTTTGATTTGTTTATTTACTGGACAAACACCTGTGTTGGTACTATGCTATATATTGCACATACAGTAACCCTTAATGAAAAAAAAGAAGTTCAGAGAAGTTAATAATTGACCCAAACTGCATAGTTTAGTAGAAGTAGAATTTTAGCCCTAAAGCTCAAGCTTATTCTCTGATTCCCTGGCTCCAGTTCATGCTGTATTGCAGAGATTGTTAGGTTTTGTTTACACTTTCATACACGTATAAATTGTATGTTGAAGACATTACTCCTCAATGGGAAGTAAGCAGTTTGTACTTTTCTAAAGTTAGAAAAGGTAGAGAGTAAATATTAGTGCATAAATATATATTTTTATAGATATAATAAAATTAGATGAAAATAAGTAATTTTTCTTTTATGGCTAAGAACATAATATAAACCTCACTTCATTAAAAGAGATGAGCTATTGTAAATTATACTACTTAAGAAAAACTACTGAAGTATACTGAGAATGTAAACATAAAATAACTCAAAACATAGAACATTAAATTATATTTTTGCATATTTATGACATGCTGTGTATAATGAAAAGTTCTAGAAATGGGTAGAGCACTGTGAATATGCTTAATGTCACTGAATCAGACAATTAAATGATCAAAATGTTTAATTTTTTATGGAGGTGTTGTCAAAATTATGGGAAAAAATCCAAAATAGCAAAGGACTGACAGTAACCTATGTAAGATTACCAGACTTGTAGGTTGCAACTAGGAATTCAGTTTACTACATACAACTGTCATAGGTATCATACAACATTAAGTCATAATCAAAGCAACTGCTGTCATAGCTATTGCACAACATTGTCATAATCAAAGCAACTGAAATAGCATCAAAATACAAGGAATAGGGGGCTGGAGGGATGGCGCAGCAGTTAAGAGCCGACTGCTCTTGCAGAGGACCTGGGTTCAATTCCCAGCACCCACATGGCGGCTATGAACTGTCCTTAACTCCAGTTCCAGGGGAATCCAACGCCCTCTTCTGATCTCTGTGGCACTGCACGACATGGGTGCACTCACATACATGCAGGCAATACACCCATACACGTAAAATAAAAATTATAAAATATTAAAAAAAAATACAGGGGATAGAAAAATTCAGATCTGACCTGCAAATCTAAGAAGAAAGGTAATTTACCTGTAGTAAAGTAATTTACCTGTAGTAATTTACCCGTAGTAAATTAAGTATATCTTCTCCACTTATTTTTAGTATACATTATACTTTGAACAAATAAGGCCAAGTTCTCTGGATTAAATCATAATCTTCTCCCGAACCACTTGCCATTATTAATTCTCTACCAATTATTTATCCCTGAAATTGGTATTTTCTTTCAATTAAATAAAAAACAGGAAGTCAAGAAGAAAAGTCTTCAAATTATAATCAAGTATGAAATGTTAAAGTCTGGCATTACCTTAATAAGATGCATGAAAATATAAAAACACTGAAACAAAGGCAAAGGACATATATACCTGAAGAACACTTCTGAGATGCAATATTTAGAAGGACCTCTGTCCATTTTGGCGAAGCCATTTTTGACTGAATTGCTTTTGAAGACACAACTCTTCGAAGAAAAACTAAAAAATCGCCCAGATGGAGTTCAGCTGCATGTTGCTTCCTAAGAGCAGCTGGAAATGAAGAGATATGTTTACAATGTAACTGAAGGGCAGCAGGATATAGCTTATCTTACCCAGCTTAAATTTTGATTGCAATAAGCATAAATCTAATTCATAATCTAGGTTTTCAGCAAGTTACTAACTTTGAAAACTAAAGAAGAGAATTGGGAAAGGCCTAATGAAATACTTTTACATCTGTGTACAAAAAGAATAGTGGTTTGGACCTCCATGGGGTACCTACTGGCTTGGAGCTCAGCAGACCACCAGAGTGCCAGGTTCTGGCCTCCCTCTGGCCTCCAACAACCAGAGGGCCTGAGAACCCAGGGGACTGCCTGAACAGCCCCTCGCTCCTGCTTCCACATGGTGGTGATCTTCCCCTAATTGCCCCATACCATCCCCCTACCTGGGATTTTGTGAGGCCCCTCCCAAGGCCCCAGGGCAGATCTGGCTTTGGTAGGCTAAGGCTGAGATCCTAGCAGACAGCCTGAGAGGGTAGGTTCAGATCTCCATTGGTGTAGCAGCTGGGATCTCAGCAGACCACCAGAGTGCTGAGTTCTGGACCCCCTCTGGCCTCCCTCTGGCATAGGGTTGACAACGCAAGGGACTGCCTGAGAGAGCCTGGATCCTGCCTCCACGTGGTGAAGGAAGGCTGAGTGGACCTGACTGGAACCTGAATAGTGCTTCTGTGGGTATCCCTGAACAGCTGATCTGAAGCTATCACTTCCCTCCAAAATAAACCTGAGAGAACCTGAACCCTGTACCAACCACCTTTACATAACCAAGAATCTAGGCACCCAGATAATACAAACAGAAGCATATTTCAACTTCATTCTCCTATCAGAATCATAAACAACAAAAGAAATTCACATGCCAAAACCACAATGAAAGAATAATAAAATGGAAAGCCACTATGTCCCCACCAAACCCCACCAATCCTGTAGAAGAGTGCTACAAGGAGAATTCCCTAGAGATAACCCAGAACACTGAATTTAAAAGAACAATCATAAACACAATCAAGGAATTCAACTAATTTAAAGAACACATGAACAAACAAATGAAAGAGCTAAAAGAAGATAGAGATAAACTTCTGAATGAATTCACAAACTAGATAGAAACATTGAAGAAAACTCAGGCAGAAATTAAGAAGGAAGTGCAAGGAATGAAAAACTTAAATAAGCAAATTGGAACAACAAGGGAATGCCTCACTGCTAGAATGAATGAAATGGAAAACAGAATATCAACACTGGAGGATAAAGTTGAAGAACTGGACCACTGAAGCAAAGATTATGAAAAATTAAAAAAAAACCCACAGGAATGGAATATGCAAGAGATGTGGGACACCATGAAAAGACCAAATCTACGGATCATAGGAATAGAGGAAGGAGAAGAATTTCAGGTTAATGGTGTTGACCAGATCTTAAACAGGATTGTAGAAGAGAATTTCCCGAAATTAAGGTAAGAGATTGCCATACAAAAACAGGGAGCACATAGAACACCAAATAGACAGGATTAGAATGGTCTTTGCCCAAGCTTTATCTACATGGCACATGGTAATTCAAAGTACCAGACTGGTGGAACTAACCTTCTTAGATGTTTAACATTCATACTTTGAGGCCTATACTAATTTGGTCAGAGGGACATAAAGGACAGTTTTTGCTCCTTGCCCTCCTAGGTCAACCAATTCCAGGGGACTATAAGCATCTCTCAAAATGTTCTGTTACTGTGGTGGATGGCACATTGTAATTCAAAGTACCAGACTGGTGGAACTAACCTTCTTAGATGTTTAACATTCATACTTTGAGGCCTATACTAATTTGGTCAGAGGGACATAAAGGACAGTTTTTGCTCCTTGCCCTCCTAGGTCAACCAATTCCAGGGGACTATAAGCATCTCTTACCTTGTTCTGTTACTGTGGTGGGTCACCTGTCCTCTTGATCAAAGAGGCCATGGAGACCCCACCAGATGGACTTGAACCAGTGTCCAGTCTACAAAAGGCTTCCTGATCCTGCAACACCCGCCAGCCTCTTTCTGGGGCTGACAGCCTCTTTCTGGGGCTCCGAGGCTTACCTTGCCTCTCCCTGATCCTTTGCATCCAGTACAACCCAACTACTCAATCCACTCCCTGGGAAATCTTGGGGCTTATTCCCACCCCATCAGCCTTTGCATCCCTGTGTGGCACCGCCACAGCCAGGGTCTCAGGTCAGTCCAACACCCAAGTTCCTGAGGCCAAAATCATTCTTAGAAGATTCCAGACCCAAGGAGAAAGTCTGAAAACTTCTGACCGACATTGGAAG
>NW_008355644.1:254719-329288 GCF_000622305.1 Nannospalax galili | reverse complement strand
TTAAGAGTAAAAGACTGTACAAGCGTAATAATTCATATGTAAACCTAAAAATACACAGCCAATTTTGAAAGAGACGTACCCTAGCTCAGAAAAATGTTATTGAATAGGTTAATGCTGTTGTAATGAAATGCTTCTTCTAATAAAAAAAAAGTAAATAAAAAAAAAAACCCTATGCTCTATTAAATTTGAAAACCTAAAAGAAATGGATGAATATCAAAATCATGGGAACTACCAAAGTGTAACCAAGAAGAGATCAACAGTTTAAACAGACCCATAACATATAAGGAAATCGAAAGAGTAATAGATGATCTTCCTTTGAGTTGTGGGCCAGGGTAGTCCAAGACTCCCAAAATTACAGACTATTGCTACAGTCCTTGATTGCCTCCCAGAACTTGAGGGTAAGACCCTACTGCTGAAGATAGGCATACTTCAGACACAGGATTTGGAGCAATGGAGCTGGAACTGACCTGGAAGCCACCTCCCCTGAAGGCTAGCGCTCATAGCTTTGGAAAGCATTATGTAAGCTGGTAAGGAAGAACACCAATTGATGGTCCAATCCTAGCTTACATAATGCTCTGCTACCTAATCAACATAATCAACAGCTACCTAATTGGACTTAAAGCTCACTCAATGGGAGGAAACTCAGGTGTGGTACTGAAAACCTAGCCAAACACACATAGCTGGAGAGATCATAGATCTTAAAAAGAAAAAAGAAAATCCCAAGGCTATCTCATTCCTAGACAAATGTAATTTCTTACTATGTACAAAATATGGAGCCTTAAATTTACAGAGTATGGGTCCTTGGACAAGTCCCCTATATTAAAATCCACCACCCAGCGCTCAGGGACTATTGCGAAAGAGGGGCAGAGAAATTATAAGAACCAAGGAGGAAGTGCATGATCATATAGAGATAGAGCCGTACAAGCTCCTGGGACTCTTCTCATATGAACCTATAACAATGGTGTCAGCATGCACAAGACCCTTGCAAACTGAAGCAGACAAAAACTCAGAACAGAACTATGGAAACAGACAGCAGGCTCCAATCTTAGGAAAAGAATTATTGGCAGCTGATTAGTGCTGGGTGAGAAAGAGCTGATTTTCTTAACAGGAGGGACTCTAGATAGGCTGACTGGACCTCAGTGGATGAACCTGCACTGAGGACATCTGGGGACACTAATTTGACATGATAGGCCTTAACACAAATGACAGAATGTATGAATTCTACTGGGCGGGAGGGGGCTATGGAAGGGAGTCAATAGGGAAGGAGTATAAAGATGGTTAAGATGTTCTGTAAGAAATACACAAAAATTCAGTAACAACAAAAAAGAAATGAAATATGGTAGCCTTGCAATCTTTTTGAATAAATGACCGATTTTAGAGCTTTATTTTCCCTTAATTCATAAAAGATGCATGTAACAGTTCTGTTATTCTGGGTATAAATTCTACTGAAAACAACTGTCTTGGTTTCATTTCATGTTGCTGTGATAAATACTATGACAAAGGCAAAAGTATTGTTCTGTGATGCTGGTTATGAAGTTCCTGCGCTGTGACCTCTCTGATATGACAGACTTAACTTGGAATTGTGAGCCAAATAAACCCTTTCTTCCCCAAAGTTGCTTTTGTCAGGGTATTTTATCACGGCACCTTGAAAAGAATCCAAAAGAACAGTGTTCATTATAAAAGAAATGATGTACCAGCAACCAAAAATTACAATGGCCAAATGAAGAAAGAATTTTAAGTGACTAGAGAATAGAACA
The DNA here is from genome assembly GCF_000622305.1 of Nannospalax galili. Classification (NCBI taxonomy): domain Eukaryota; kingdom Metazoa; phylum Chordata; class Mammalia; order Rodentia; family Spalacidae; genus Nannospalax; species Nannospalax galili. Next base: position 327,531 of record NW_008355644.1, on the reverse strand, counting down.
GCCTCAGAAGATAAGTTCCTCTGATAATAACCCAGTTCTACATTATCAAAGCCCCTACTCTCAGGGAGTCATTTAGGTCAGGACTGTGGTTAGAGAATGTTTGTAGAATCAATGCTAAGAAAATATTTTGGCCTCTCTCTCAACAGATAACCTGGAACAATCAGTTACCTAAAATCTAGGTCCCTGGAGCCTGGGCAGTTTTGCTACAGCAGCATCAGAGTAACCAGATAAAGCATGGGAAGTTCAGTCAGAAGCTTGTCTAACTCACATATTTTGAGAAAAAGGGGGTTTGTAAATTAGTAAAAATCCTTTCATATCTCAAAGGAAAGTTGATGTTCTTATTACATGTACACTATGAAGATTCAATAAGTGTTTGTACATAATGGCAGAGAAAAACCAATACCTCTGAAATCTTTCTTCTCAGCTTCTTCACTGGAGTCAACTTTTTTTTCTTCTTCAACCACTTCTCCTTCTCCAAAAGAGGCCAGAAGTAATACACCAGTTTGGGACAACAAATTTTTCAACTGACTACAGAGTAGATCCAACAAGGATTGAACTACTTTGGGGCTCAGTTTATCAGCATATGTTCTATGTGAAATAAAAGGAAAACTTAAGTGGCAAGAAGATGAAATACCAAACATTGTAGAAAATGTGGAAAAACCATGCATCATATCAAGATAACTTCTATCAAGACCTTTATAATACTTACCCTGTAGTGATGGCTAAAATCTGGAGCAACCTTGTACTGGCCACTTTCAAAGCTGTGCTAAGCTGAGAAACACCCGTCTTCGGCAACAACTGGAGGGGCTGTCCTAACATGGTGTCTGCACCACATAACTGTGACAATACATTGAGCAGACCAGTGGAAATTGCCAAAGAAACATCCACTGGTTGATAATGAACACTCAGTGCAAAAACTGTAACCAAAAGAAGACGTTGCTGGGCTTCTAAAAAAATAGAGAAAGATCGCTGAAAATCACCTATGAAATGTTTACTAAAATAAACTTCTCCAACCCATAAATAGTAACATATAGTAGAATTCAATTTTCAATTCAGTTGTTCTACTAATATTAAACATAAAATGTATGATTCTCTACCATAAACTCAGGCCAAACTATATCCTGTATCTTGTATTTGCAGGAACAGTTACTCACCAATGTGATGCTTATTTGCTTGAAGGGCTCTCTCTAGGGTAGCAGACAACTGCTGATAAATCTTATGGACAGCCACCTGGATTTCAATCTGAATATTTCTTTTAGCTGCTCTGATCCCATCCTACATTACACATAGAGTTACTTTAAAAAAATCAGCAAGCATAGTACCTTTTTGAAAACAATAAGTAATAACATTTTAGCCTTAGCCTATGCTAGGGTCCAACAGTATTGTAAATTACTTGCCTCACTTTCAGGATATGAAGGGTTTTAACAGCTAGTTTAGAATGCTATTTGATAGTTCTCGGTTCTAATTAGTCTTCTTTCCTTCTAAAGCAATTTTTCCTACTTAAATAAAGACAGAAAAATAACACTTTAAGACCCATCTTCCCAAATTCTAATTCCTATCTAGCTTTATCCTATCTGGCCATGGATTAATAAAAATAAGAAAGCAAAGAATCTAAAAGCACAAGAGTACTATGGCTCACTTAATCCCAAATGTACTACTTATAAACTTAATCAATGACAGATCTTAAAAAATAATTTAAAGCCTTTATAATTTTAAAATTCAAACAAACACTATCAAGTTCCACATCACTAACTGCTTTGTAAGAAGAAAGTATAGATTTGAATATACCGCATGGTGTTACGTACTTGGTAATGATGCAATTTACGTACTTGGTAATGATGCAATCGGTCACTCTCTCCTTTGGTTCCTGTGTGTCCAACAGTGCCTAAACCAAAACACCCTGCTAGAAACTGCAGTCTTACAGATGTGAGCAGTGTGGATGACTGGAAGGCCGAACTGGACCTGCTTCCTGCCAACAGGATGGTACCTTTCTCCTCCATCCCAGACAATAAAATAAGGATCTGGTGAAGTGCCTCCAAACGAAGCTTGAAGGAAAAAACATTTGAGAATCCATCACTAAATAAACATATATCAATTCTATGTGCCACAGACATGTTATTTAGGACAAAGAAATTCTGACATTTTCAAGTAATCTATGAACATTTTAATTATTATTTATTACTATAGTAAATCAAGATGTATCAAAAAATTCTTTAAGAATGTTTCAATATAAAAGGAGCTATATGGTACAATGGAAAAGTAGATTTGTGTTGCTTTGGGGCTAAGGACTAAAATCAGGAATTTGTGCATATTAAGTTCAAGTGTTCCACTGCTAAACTATATACCTCTGATCCCTAATGGAGTCATTTGGAAGTTGGAGACAAAGTGTGAAGACCAGATTTCTTATGTAGTATGTGTTCTTGGCAAAGTAAGTCAATGAAGTATTCTTTTGTTTTGTTTTTGTTTGGTAATAGGATCTCCCTTTAGCACCAGCTGGCCTGAAACTCACTATGAAGACCAGGCTGGTCTCAAGCTCACAGAGATCCACTTGCCTCTGCTTCCTGAGTGCTGGAATAAAAGGCACACTGTCATTGTTACCACACCTGACATTAGAATAAGTATTCTTTAGATCAAAGTCAAAAGCATTTCTCCATGGTTTCTATATTGTTTTCTTTAATTTCGTCCTCTGTCTTTTCTATCTACTATTGGACTACCCATTACTACAGTGAAATCAGCCTATCCTTGTTCTGTAAAAACTAAAAATAGCTTTTTATTTTGAAATAATTTTAGATTTACAGAAAGTTGTAATGATGGTCTTTATGTGAAGCAATAACCTCAATAGTAATCATTATATTATAAAAAACAAAGCATTCATCAACTCTGAAAAATGTTGAAGATGTTCTACATCCAACAATATCAAATATTCTCTCAAGATTAATTATTTTAAAAAATATTTTAATTGAATTTTTGTGCATTTCATACAGAACATCTTAATCATCTTTATATAACCTTCCCCACTGACCCTCTTCCATAAACCCCCCAGTGGAATTCATACATTCTGCCATTTGTGTTAAGACCTATCATGTCAAATTAGTGTCCCTGATTAATTCTTTATTGAAAAATAAAGAAACCAGCCCAGCTAATCTAGCTATATAGAAAAACTCAAGGGAAAAAAATGGACAGGAGGGAAGGAGGAAGGATAACAACAAAAAATAGACCTCAGTTTCAAATTAGATACCCACAATAATGATTGCTACAGTAAAGAACCACTATGCATGGTAAAATTCATAAGCAAAACTCAGACCTGGTTTCGTTTCCCAGCCTCCACATGGAGGGAGTTTAACAATCACCTGTAACTCCAGTTCCAGGGGATCCTACACCCTCTGCTGGCCTCCACAGGCACTGTATAACACAGATACATTTACTTACAGGCAGGCAAAATATTTATAAACATTAAATAAAAATAAATAAAGTCTAAAATCTATCTCAGGGCTGGGGAAATGGCTCAGTGGGTAAGAGGACCTGAGTTCAAATCCTCAGCCCCCACATAAAAAGCTGAGCATGGCTGAGTGTGTATAATTCTAAAACTGCGTGTGGAGGGACAGAAACAGGTGAACCCCAAGAGCTCACCTGGCTAGCCAGATGCTGAAACAAGCTTTTGGTTCAGTGAGAGACCCTGCCTCAAGGCAATAAAACAGAAAGTGGCAGAAGAAGACACCAAACATCTTGCTCTGGGCTTTGCATATGTGCACATGGGCTCACATATACACCCACATACATACACCATACACACACCCATATACCTCCCCACACATTTATCTATTTCATTAGTGTGCAAATTTGCTTTCCCCTTTAATAAGTAGTAAAATTATAAGCATACCAAAGAATCTTTTCAAAAGGAATTTCTTTAGGATTATCAGTAAATAGTAGGCATTTATACAGGTATTCATCTGCATACCTATTTAATACACCTATGTACTCAGGGGCTGGATAAAAAGGAATCCTGAAAGGATACTTTAAGAAGCCCTGATCTAAGACTCCATCAGTCTGCAACAGTACATGTCTGTATTTCTCATGACCACTTTGGAAGTATTATTTGTATATCTTATAGGATGTTCCCAAATTTGGGTTTGCTATATTTTTTTTCTCACAATTAGACTAGATTTGGGGGAAGATGACTACAGAGTTAAAATATTCTCATATTTTATCAAAGGTTCATGATGGCAACATGACTTATTACTGTCAATGATAATCCTGATTGCTGAGTCACATCTACCAGATTTCTGGAGAGCTACCACTTTTTCCCCTTCCCATACTCTGTATTAGAAACAAGTCACTAAGTTCGGTCCACTATCAATGAGGAAGAGATTTGATCTCTACTGAAGGGAGAAATAGTAAAAAAATCTGTGGACATCTTTAAACAGCAATGATTAATAAATATTTTCAGGGGGGTTATTCTGTGACTGTGAAAACATCATTGGTCTTAGTTCTGCTCATAAACGTCACCATTTATCTGTGAGACTTTACTGCAGCAATTATTACTATGGGGATTTACTCTAAACTAAGAGTGAGGGTTTTTTTGTTTTTTTTTTTTTACTGTTTTTTTTTTCCTTTTCCTTACTTCCTTTTCTTTTATGCTAAAGTTTCTGCTATATAGCCCTAGCTGGACTATTACTAATTATATAGCTCAGCCTACCCTTAAACTCACAGCAATCCCTGCCTCATACTCCTTAGTTCAGGGATTACAGTGTGTGCCACAATGCCCTGAGGGATCTAGAATCATTTGGGATAAACAGGTACAGAATGGAGACTCTGAGAGGCAGCCAATTTCAACCTAGCTTCTGGAAGACACGGGAGGACTTATGAGTAGAGTACTTTGTTCTAAAAGATACCCCCCAAAAATGTCCTTTTACCTGTTTCAAACAATATGTTACAATGCTTTAGGTAAAAATGGGATGTCAAAAGCTCAAGCAGGCAGCTAGGGATCAGTAGGTAAACTGCTTGCTGCACAAGCAGGAAGACCTGAATTTTGAGCCTCAGTACTCACATAAAAGCCAGGCCTGGTATCATGTATCTGTAATCCAAGGGTTTAGGGGTGGAGATGGGACAGAATCTAGCTAAAACAGTGAGCTCTAGGTTTGGAAAGGGACTCTGTCTAAAAAAGAAACGTTAAGTAAAATGGGGCTGGCAAGATGGCTAAGTGGGTAAAGGTACTTGCCGCCAAGACTGACAACCTGAGTTCAATCCCTAGGACCTACATGGAAGAAAGAGAGAACCAACAACTCCTGTAAGTTGTCCCCTGACCTCCACATGTGTCCTGTGGCATGTGTACTCCTATCATGCATATATACATATATAAATGGCAGAGAGTAACAGAGAAAGACACTGAATATTGACCCGTAGCCTCTATACGTGCACACACATACACATGCTACAACACACACACACACACACACACACACACACACACACACACGTTCAAGATGAAAGGGGTAGGCAAGAAAGAGAAGAAAAGGCAAAGCTTTACACAGAATTGCACATTCAGTTCAGTTCAAGTTTCCAGAGTCTCTTATGAAAAGTAAATATAAAAAACTTACTTCTGCCCTTAACTGTTGCTGTTCCATTGCAATGATTGAGGCCTGGGGACTTGTAGACATACTTTCCTCTGGCTCTTTAAAACCTGGGGCATTCCCCACATCTCCACTTACAAAGCTCACAACATTTTCAATCAATGTATGAATTCCCAAAGTCTTGGTAAGGTCAAAATCAGACTCAAAGGAGTAAGAGGAATTGTATAACCAATCTCTGGTATGTTTCAGGCGAGCCCAAGAGTCACTCAGGGATTCCAACTGATTATGCATAGGACCTATATAAAAATGGACATAAAATCATACATCAACAGCAATCAAGCAGAAAAAGGCACACATTCTCAAACTAGATGAGGGCTGAGTGCTGCTATCATCAGCTGGTGAGAAATGGGTATTCATGTGTGATTACATGCATGCATTAAGTGAATCTGGGCAAAATGCTTTGGTTAAAAAACAATAAACAAACAAAAATTAGAGCAATGTAAGAAAATATAGAGGAAAGCCTACTGATGTATCAATGTCTCGCTAAGTGCTTTTAGCAACACACTGCCACAAGAACACAGGGAGAAGCTGCTCTCAAAATGCTGAACTAAAAAGGCTCTGCAGTATTAAACCAGATCATTATTTATGAACAAAAATGAACTGGGCATTCAGGACTATTCAAAACAGGATTTCATCTAGTTTGACATTATCAATGCAAAGTTAAGACTACATAAAATGTCTACATATCTGCAAAAGGAAACATCAAAAAATGAATGTAGAAGGGCAAGGAAATTTACACAAAAAGAATAAACATCACCCTTTAGGTTTCATTAATATAAGGAATACGCTCACTGTGTTATATATGTATTTACTGCAGGTTGTAAAACTCCTATCTAGAGGAAGGAAAGATTCACAAACAAGAATACATGAGATTTACTAGGACACAATAGCTATATAAAGTTATCAGTGGCATTGTAATAGTTAAGTATTATTAGCCTGCCAATGAGTATTTTTAAGCTAAATCTTTATTTAAACATCCAAATGATGACATGTTAGAATACAAGAAAAACTTTTTAGTCATATGCCAAAACTAGCTTTAAATAAAAAATATATTCTTGTCCAAGCTTTACATACTTGTCTTTGAATGTTCTCAGACAGATAAACTAGTTTAATGTAAGTTTTGGTTCAGGATATACACTTTCATCACTGGCCTATACATGGTCTACCTTTCTATTTATGTGTTATTTATAAAACTTCTGAACATAACCATAAAATTGACAATAACATATCTATTTGTTTCTCCAACCCACTTTTTCCTATTTTTTTCTAAGTTTTTATTATCCAGAAGCTTGGGTTTATTAGTCTTTTGTTTTTATTGTTATAGAATTTTAGCCCTTAACAGTGGATATTTGACTGCAATTTGGGGGGGGGGGCATTTTTATGTGTGTGGTGTGCATGGTCACATGTGTGAGTTGGTGGGTACATATGAACATGCATGTAGAGGTCTGAGGTTGACTTAGGGTATCTTTCTTGATCATTTCCCATCTTATATATTGTGGCAGTGTCTCTTGTCAAAGCTAGAGCTTGCTCTAAAGATTCCCCTGTCTCTGGGATTACAGGTGGGCTACCACACCCAAAAGGCTTTCACATGGGTTCTAGAGTTCAAAATCAGGTCCTTACAATTGTACAGCAGGAGATTTTCCTCCTGAGTCATCTCCCTGGTCCCAGTTTTAGCCAATTTTTACTTTCTAAAAATAAGTTTGATTTTATTTAATAATTTTAGATATGTTCTTTTCATGCAATATAATATTGCCAAAAGTAATCCAAATTATCATAGGTAGTTATGATTCATTTGTTTGGCTGATATGTCTATCATATGAGTGTACAAGATATGTATGATAAATATTGTACTTATGGGGGCTGGAGAGATGGCTCAGCGGTTAAGGGTACTAGCTGCTCTTGCAGAAGACTCAGGTTCAGTTCCCAGCATCCACATGGTGGCTAACAACCGGTTGTCCATAATTCCAATTCACGGGATCTGATGCCCTCTTCTGACCTCCGCAGGCACTGCACAACACGGGTGTACCAACATACATGCAGGCAATCCACTCATACACATAAATTATATATATATTTTTGTCTTTTTGAGACAGGGTCTCCCTGTAGCCCCATCTAGCCTGGCATTCACTATGTAGACCAGGCTGGCCTTGAATTCACAGAGATCTGCCTGCCTCTGCCTCCTGAGTGCTGGGACTAAAGGCATGCACCACCATGCCTGGCTAAAATACGTATTTTTCAAATTGTACTTATGACATATCAGATAGAAAAGTTTGGTAAGATGACTAATTACACACTAAAAGCCCTAATACAATATTAGGCATTTAGGCTTACTTTTTTACTATTACACTGGTGTCAGTTAAATCTTGGGACTTTGAAATCAGATGTAGAAATCTGTAACAGGGAGCTAATATTATGAAGTAATTTTAAATATATCTAGCAAAAATATTAGATGGCAAAGAATGTATGATTTAACTGCCTTTTATATTTTAGCAAACATTCTTTTTTAAGAATGTGTGTGTGTGATATGCAGGCTAGCACATATCACGGCCCATGCATAAAGGGTCAGAGAACCTCAGATAGCTCTCCTTGCCTTCCACTTTGAGACAGAGTCTAGCCACAAGTTTCCAGAGCCTCTCCTGTCTCCTCTTCCACCTTGCCATTGGCGTACTGGGATTATATACACACAAATGCTCTAGCTTTATGTGAATCCTGGGGATCTAAACTCCAGAGCCCACATAAAATTGGAGCATTTGTGTGTCCTCTCCAGTGCTTTATCAACTCAGCCACCTTGCCAGCCCCCAAAATTCTTAATAAAAATCTCTAGAGGCTAGAAATGTAGTTCCATGTTCTTAAGCAGTCCAAAATGAGGACTTATATTTGACCTTAACTTACAAATGGCAGATTTTGGCTCCTTGCTTTGAGTTTGTTTTATTTAGTAACAAATTTAAGAATAAGAAAGTCTGTTTGTAACACATGTAAGTTAGTTTCCAAAGAAAACATCTAATGTACATGGATGATATCTAGTTTAATTTCCTCAACCGAGGAAACAGAGGCTTAAACAAACTGATCTACCAAATTAAAAACACTGAGTACTTAATTATATGGGAAGTAGCTTTATAAATTCCTGTTGTTAATAAGCTCAAAGGTCACAAATCCATGGAAATTTTAATTGCATGGCTACCTAAAAGTTTCACTCACTAATGTACTAATAGTAAACTGTCCTCTATATACAGAAAAATATTCCATGGAATAACCAAAAACTAAACTAAATCCTTCCTGAAATTCAAAGCAGGAGTCAGCAAACCTTTCCTGTAATGGGTCATTGTAGTAAATAGCTTTAGGTTTTGTGGCCCATAAAGGCTCTGCCACAATTTCTCATCTCTGCTACTATAAAATAAAAGATAGTTCAAAAACAAACGAGTATGACTGTGTTCCTAATTTACAAAAGCAGGTGAAAGCCCAGACTTGGCCTACCAGTTATAGAATGAAAAACCTTAAAAGGATGAAATTTATTAGGTGCATGACTCAAATAACTTCCTGAGAACAGGAAAGGTACCATGAAAAAGCACTGAAATAGCTGGCTATGGTGGCACATTCCTTTAATCTCAGTACTGGGGATGCAGAGGCAGGAGGATCTCTGTGAGATCTACGCCAGCCTGTTCTACATAGTGAGTTCCACGTCAGCCTGGTCTCACAGTGAGTTCCAGGCCAGCTGACGCTACAGGGAGACACTGTCTCAGACAACAAAACAAAAGAAAAACAATCAAAAACAGCACTGTGATAAATAAAATATAATTTTCACTGAAATATTGAGTCTCAGACATCAAAAATGCTTTGAAACACAAAAATTTAAGCATATGGAAATGAGAATTTTACTCTTTTAAAAACATAATAATCTATTAACCGTGGCTTGTTCTATATTATTTTATCAAGTATAGAAAATACTGTATCTTAAATACATATCAAAAGCTTCTACACAGTAACTGAACCTAAGTCTAATTCTTACAATTAATTTAGAGTTAACCTACTACATAAAGAAAATACAGTTCACCAAGACATTTACAGTATCTACTTTTGCTTACAACTTTGGTTTTAAAATGGAATTTTCAAAATGAACATGGCAGAGCTGCAATACATACTTTATAAACCATAAAATATGTAGACAAGCTAAAAGGGGGAAAAAAAATTAAACATGCCATCATGTACTTGCTTGAAGCTCTTCTTCTTTCTGGGGCTCAACTGGCCAAAAAGGAGTAAATACACTACCATACAAGAATCAGAAGACAAAAGGAGAAATTTGATACAGAAGATAACATTTACATTGTCTTTATATAACTTGAAATGCATAGATAAAATAGCATTTCACCCATACAGGCATTACCTTCATGAAACACGCATGTTGATGAATGTGTCCAACATTACATTAGCAATAAAATTCCAACATCAAAAACAAAAAGACCCGGGAGAGGGGAATCAAGCTATACTTTAAGAAGCTTCCTAATATTGGTTAAGTTGTTCTGATGTCCTACCACTTTTCACTGTAACAGCTTCAGTTTAAATATAAAATTAATATCAAGTACTTGCAAAAGGTATTCTTTCTGTAAGAACCAGCTCAGTCTGTACAATTACAGCAAATTGCTTAAGTATTTGTCGAAAAACTAAAATGCAAACATATTTTGGCAAGTTTTTTCAAGAATTTTGATAAACTGTTGGTTAAATTAGTTCATATTTGTGAAGTACTTAGAATGATGATGCCGTCCAGTGAATTTGTAAATAATTACAATTGTAGACTTTTTATATTTTATTTTAATTTTTATATTCTTATTTATTTTATATTTTATTTTTTATATATTTTATTTTACTTTTTATTTATTATTTTTATTTATTTTTTATTTTATGTGTAAGTGTGTATTGCCTGCAGGTAGGTAAGTGCACCCGTGTCGTGCAATGCCTGGGGAGGACCAGAAGAGGCTGTCAGATCCCCTAGAACTGGATTACGGACAGTTGTCAGCTGCCATGTGGGTGCTGGGAACTGAACCCGGGTCCTTTGCAAGAGCAGCCACTGCTCTTAATCACTGCATCATTTCTCCAGGCCCTCTAGGATATAATTTTAAGATGTTAATCCACAATTATGGGCTACTTTGAACTCAAAGATAAACATGCTACTTTATTCAAAAGCCACTGCTTTACTACATGTAGGTAAGGTTAGCAGGGATCAAATATCAAGTTTACATTTTCATAAGCATTATAAAAACTTGAGAGAAAAGATTAACTACAGACAATACACTATCACAAGTATTATTATGATCAGAATATTAGGAGGCTCTTAAACTATAGATCCTGTATGCTACTAAGTCTTCAGGTATTTTCTCTTTGTGCTTAGCCTTAAATAATCTGTGCTTATTAATTTAGTTCTCCTGTCTCCACTTCCTGAGTGCTGGGATTACAGGCATGTGCCATCCATGCCCTGATTTAATATGAAACTTCTAGCAATAATTACCTGAGCTAAATAAAATGAAGAAAGTATGTTCCAAAAACTAAATTGCTAAATCAAGTGAATTGTCAATTTTTAAAATATTCTAAAATAGTGGGCCTTAATACAGATGACAGAGTATATAGGTTCTGATTGGGGGGGGGGGCTATGGGAGCATGCTGGTGGTGATGGGGGTATAAAGATGATTAAGATTGTTTGAGAGATCTGTATAAAATATACAAAAATTCAATAAATTTCACATTATATTAATGTCGTTTAATTTTTTATAGCACAAATACTCTGGAATCTTTTTATAAAGAAATTCAGCACTGCTGATATAATCTCAAAAGATTCTATTTATTATCTCAATAAAGTACCAGCTTTGTTCCTTAATATTCAAAATACTTCAGCAAATTTTAGTCTACAGAAATAACATTAAAAATATTTTATTTTCATTTTATGTATGAGTGTTTTGCCTGTATATATATGTAGGTGCAACATGTGCATGCAGTGCTGGCAGAGGCCAGAGGAAGGCACTGGATCCTCTGGAACTAGAGTTACAGAAGGTCGTTAGCTACCAAGTAGGTACTGGGAACTGAACCCAGCTCCTATGGAAGAATAAGTGCACTTAACCAAAGAGCCATTTCTCCAGCCCCCAGAAGTAACAATATTTCTTTTTTTGTGTTACATTCATGAAAATAAAAGGAAATCACATGGCATACGGACATTTCTCACCCACATTCATCAAGTTTTCTCTCTTTTGTGGGATTTTTTGGTTTTGTTTTTTGTGTACAGTAGAAGGAAAACCTTACATTCTGTCAGGTAGGCTATCAAGAAAGGGCCGGGCATGGTGGCACACGCCTTTAATCCCTGCACTTGGGAGGCAGAGGCAGGCAGATCTCTGTGAGTTCAAGGCCAGCCTGGTCTACATAGTGAATTCCAAGACAGCTGGGGCTACAGGGCGACCCTGTCTCAAAAAGACCAAAAAAAGGGGGGCGGGGGAAGAGTTTCATTTTGAAAAATAAAAGATTTAATATCACAGAAATAAACTTTCTTTACAAGCTTTTAGAAAACCTCCACCAGTGAAAATTCTTAACATTTTACATTTTTTTACAACTACCATGTAAATGATTTTAAATAAAAGTACCAGTTACTAAAAGAATAATATTTAAGAGTATTTTCAATTACCCTTGAATTTATATTACCAAAAATTACAATTCTTTTCCTCTATTTGGTATGCATTAACTGATTTATTCATTAAGATAGAGCCTCTAACAAAAGATTCTTGGTAATACTATAAAATTGCTCCTCAAAGATAAAGTTGTTTATTTTAATTTATAAGTTCATCTATTACACACCTTATAGTAAGAAAAAAAAGGAGAAAACAACCTAGAAACTTTCTGTTTTAAAGTGTATGTAGATGTGTATGGGAGGTGAACAGAAATAAGAGCAATGTAATGCCTGTAATGCCATTTAAACTACAGCAACTCTATTAGTGAGCTAAAAGATAATATAACCTCCCAGTAAAGACAGGCACTGTTTCTGAAAATCTATAGGATTCAAAAAAATTTTTTAACAAAACATATAAACCATCAAATAGAACTAGTTATTAACTCTTAAATGTTCTCAGATTTTAAAAATATGTATATTTTAGTGAAAAAATCTTCCTTTTAATCCTTCTGATAAAATAATTCTAATTTTTTTGATAATTACATTTTAGTGACAATCAGATCTACATGTATCAAAAAGAAAAACGGCTATCTGATTTAAGTAGATACTTAGTATTTTCTTAAGACTTACCTCTCTTCCTGTGAGATGATGCCAAATCCAAATCAACATTTCGTCGGCCACTCTATTAAAAGTAAAAAACAAATGAAAGCTTAAGGTGTGAAAAGTGGTTTAATATTTATTTTTAATAAAGCATTAAAATTAAATAATTTATGTAGCTATAGCAATTGTCCTATTTATTCACCAATCAAGTCAGACTACCAATGAAAACATCTTTAACACTCACTGAAAACAGAACTTTGGGGATACTAACTCAAGCAAGAAGTCAAAGGGTACATTAATTACCACAATAAAACAGCAGTACTCTTTCCTGCTATGTTTTTTCAGTTTTGACTTTCATCTTCCAGTTACAGTATAATCTTAATATTTTAAATTCCTAAAACCACTGCAACAAAGTCCTATTTTCCAAAATTACTACTACTTCTATCTTTAGTTTTCCTTTTAAAAATTTGCACTAGCCTTTGTAAGGAGTTTAGAGAAAATAATCTGGTAAATCCATAATAATACAAATACACAGTTCTAAGCATCTGCTAATATTCTTAAGTTCTAAGCATCTGCTAATATTCTTAAAATTTTTAATTTTAAGAATCTGTTAAAATAGAGAAATCTCAAATTGGTGAAATGGTAGACATCTTAAACAAAAATGGCTTTCAGGAAAAAAAGAACCATGGGACTGGAGAGATGGCTCAGTGGTTAAGAGCACTGACTGTTCTTGCAGAGAACCCAGGTTCTATTCCCAGCGCCCACATGGCAGGTTACAGCTGTCTGTCAATCCAGTTCCAGGGAATTCAACGTCCTCTTCTGACCTCTGTGGAAATGTACTTATGCATGCAGGCAATACATTCATACACATAAAAGATAAAATAAAAAGATTTTTTTATTTTAATAATAAAAAAGTAATAAAAAAGCCAGGTGTGGTGGCGCACATTTTTAATCCCAGCACTCGGGAGGCAGAGGCAGGCGGATCTCTGTGAGTTCAAGGCCAGCCTGGTCTACATAGTGAGTTCCAGGACAGCTGGGGCCACAGGGAGACCCTGTCTCAAAAAAGACCAAAAAAAAAAAAAAAGAAAAAAAGTAATAAAAATATTTTTTTAAATAACAGAAACATATTTCCATGTATGTCAGGTGGTAGAAGGTCTAAACAGTCAACTCTCAACTGTGCATATGTGTAGCTAATCATATTATATATCTGACATTATGTACAATTTCAGCTGTACTTTGATTACATATCATACAAACAAAAGAACTATGCCAAAGTAAGACTATGGATGTGATATCATTTGGGAAATGTCACTATATGTGCAAAGCCTTTACCTATTATACACATAAACACATGCACCCACGTACAGGTAAATATATTTTGTCTTATTACCTGTCTGCCCTTACATACATCAACAAAGATGGCTATAGTGTCAGGCCATTTTGGGCTGGATAAACTAAATAGTTCAACCACTAACTACTAAAGTAATCACTGTGTCATGAAATGTTTTCATCACAGTATATTTGCTCAAAGAAGAAATTAACCTTAAGCCTCAAATGCAGAAATGTCTGTTTCTCTTAAACAGCTGGGTTATTTATATTTTTTTATTCACTGTGAATTGTATAACTTTACTTTTCCTGTTTGGTTTCCCATCTCTACTCAGGATAGGCATTACGGTGTAAAAATCTTATCTGGGGCTTTATATGTATTTCTGTCTAGGCTTTTTTCAGTCTTAATTCACTCACCTAGTTCATCTTTTTTCAAAGTATTTGGTTTTTATAAGCTAAATCAAATCCAAGTCAAACCCTTTTAGTTCTGAAGAAGCTATATAATAGATTAGAAGAACATAATAAGATGTGTTGATAAGAATGACAGCTGTCAATCAAGTAGGGCTTGATATTTTTTGTTACAAAGATAGAGAAGCAGATCATAAAATATCCCTTATGAAGGAGGGTTAAAACAGAGTTCAATTCTCAGCACCCTCATTGGGTGGCTCACAACTGCCTGTAACGTCAGCTCCAAGGGAGCTGACATCTTTTTCTGGCCTCTGCTGCCACCTGAACTCATGTACACACACACACACACACACACACACACACAATAAAACAAATTTTTAAAAAGGAAAGATTATTAAGAATCAATCTTTTCAAAATATAAGATTAAGGGGATTGGTTGTTAGGTTGTTTTTATTTTATAATTTTTTCGAGATGGAGTCTCTCTGTAGTCCTAGTTTGTCTCAAACTTGCAATTCTCCTGTGTCAGTCTCCCGAGGGCTGAAATTATAGGTATATGCCACTATGGTTCTTTTTAAATTTTATAAACACTAAATGAACAACAAAAAGACCACAAATGAACAATTTTAGCAATTATCTAGGCTCAACTTCTTTCTATTTATTTTTCTCTTCCATTTATAATTTTCTAAATGTTTTCAGTTATATTGAACTTCATAATACTGGGGGCATGAACAACAGGTTATTTTAAAACACAGAGTAGAAGCATAAAGGTCCTGTAAGATCCAGATGATCTGGCCCTACTGTCTGTTTCCCTCTTTAGTTATTCTGCCACCTTGGACCCTTGGCCATTCCATACATATACTTCACACACGTTCCCCTTCAGGCCTCTTTGCAGTGATTAAGAAACTGGGGCTACATGTCTTGCCCAGATCAAAGTCCTAAAGCTTATTTTGTTCTTGTTGCTGGTGGTACACATGTTTTCAAGAGCTCTAATTCTGGACACTCTCTAAGGAAACAAGCTAGAAAAGGCAAGAACATCAGTTTGGAAAACTACAAGTCTAGGTAAAGATAGTAAGGACATGAACTGAAGAAGAGAAAAGATTTAAAGGACATGGAAATTTTGCCAAAATAGATTAGACTGTCACTTGTAAATTCAAAGATTATTTCCCTTTTATGTGCCAGGCAATATTATGGATAGTAGGAATTCAGTGATGACAAAGACAACAGCTACCACAACAAGAAAACTTGTCCTTAAAGATCTTATACTCTAGTACAGGCTAACAAAAACTCATCAATGAATGTAAGAAATAAGTAAGGTATAGGCGTTATGTGAAAGAAAAAAAAAGAGGAAGGTGAGGGGAACAGAGAGTGAGTATATGAAAGAGAAAGAAAATATCATTTTAAGTAGGATGGTCAGGACAGGCTTCACTGAAAGAAATAACCTCAAAACAAAGACTGGAACAAAGTAAAAGAATTAACCAAAGAAACAGTCATGTAAAGGCCTGAAGAGGAACTTGTGTGAAGTATATTTATGGAATGGTCAGGAGTCCAAGGTGGCAGAATAACCAGAGAGAATCAAAGGTAGCAGGGTCAGATCATCTGGACCTTATAGGATCCTGGAATGATTTATGCTTCTTCTCAGAAAAAGTGTACTCGCCACAGCACAAAAATAATGTGATTTATGCTTTAAAATAAAACAAGGGATGGAAAACTAGAAAATGAGACCAACTGGAGTAGAAAAATAAGTGAACAAAGAGGAAACTCATTAGATTGTAGAACTGGGGGATAAAATAGAATGCAGAGATGTAAGAGAGATGAAAGACAAAGAAGAACATCATTATGGAAGGAAGCACACTGGAAGATACTGTTCAACTCCCTCAGATAAGAAATCTTTTATGCTTTGAAGATTTCTTTCAGGAACAGATTTGTGTTATTGTGACACTTTATATCCCTGAAAAATATAAAAAAATAACTCACAAAACTGGGACATATAGATCACTTAGTCCAAAAATGTTTCTTCTGGAGCTATTACATGACACAGCCAAGGTCTTGTGGCTCTTCTACAGTAAAATCAGGACTAGAACCCATGCCTTAACATACTGTCTTCATGTGGTGCTGGGGACAGAACCCAGGACTTTGCACAAGTACTCTACTACTGAGCATTCCTTCATTATCCCGTTCTCCTAACCCTGACGGACTCCCCCCCAACCACATACACTCACTTTCTAAATACATACATACATACATACATACATACATACTTGATTTTTTTTTTTTTTTTTGGTCTTTTTGAGACAGGGTTTTGGGTCTTTTTGAGACAGGGTCTCCCTGTAGCCCCAGCTGTCCTGGAACTCACTATGTAGACCAGGCTGGCCTTGAACTCACAGAGATCCACCTGCCTTTGCCTCCCGAGTGCTGAGGTTAAAGACATGTGCCACCATGCCCGGCTTCAAATACATATATATTAAAAAATCAGGTGCTACTACCTTTGTGTCACTAAGAGAGGTCAAAATACAGAGAAAACTATACATAAGGCAACGGAACAGAGAAAATGAAAACTTAGCTATCATTTCTAAATCCAAAGTTCATTAAACAGAAGTAATTTTTTTTTTTTTTTGGTCTTTTTGAGACAGGGTCCCCCTGTAGCCCCAGACGGCTGGTAATTCACAGAGATCCACCTACCTCTGCCTCAACAGAAGTAATTTTTAAAATAGTTTTTACTCTATCCTTTATTCTACCAGTCACATTATAGACCACCTTTGCCTTATTTGTTCCTTCACAACTAAATCAGCAGTGCAATAGGTTTTTACCTAAATGCCCATAGTCCATGCATGTTCTGAGGCTTTTTTGATAACTGAGATCTACTAAAAATTTAAGGTAGGGGAGATATAGGCACAATTTTATTTTAGACATATTACCCTAGAAAAATATGGAAGATGAACATAAGACAAGAGAGAGGGAACCACTTTGGATGCTTCTGCACATTTCAAGATGAAGGAGAAAGAAAGTTTGAAATACAGCAGTGGTGGGAGATATGGAAAAGACAATATTGGAAAACTTAAAGGCAACATTTTCAAGATTTGAGTACTGTTCAGACTGGAGAAGGAAGAGTGACAACAATAAGCAAGAGGAAACTGACAAGCTAAGTAAAGATGATCCCAGCCTAGGTAATAAACAGTATCACCTATTAAAATAGAGAAATGCAAGAGAAGGTGATTTAGGAAAAAGATGAATTCACTGTTACATAGGCTAATATTGGGGTAGTCTAACCCATTCAGTGGACTACCCAAGAGTTCAATCTATGAGTCAGGAGCTTAGGAAGAAGTCAGGGCTGAAAACAAAAATCAGTAACATACAGGTGGTAATATATAGGTGTAATACTTTTATTATGTCTATTAAAAGTCAAGTTTTATATAACTAAAACTACTATAAATTACTCTAACCAAAGTCTTCTATCTATAACTTGAAAATAAAAATCCTTTAGATATACCTACCAGTGTATAACCCTCTTCATCTGATTCAGGCTGAGACAAATCAGATTCACTCCTTGATTTGATCAGTCTGTAACTTGGGCTTGTGTGGACTAGCCGGCTCTCAGCAGTAAGACTTTCACTCCTGTCTCACATGTACAAAGAAAAAGTTTTTGATTGAGACTGTTAGGGAGCATAAAATTGAATGGAACTAGTAATACAAAGAAAACACAGAGAGAAGTAATTATGTTTGCCCATAGGAAATCCTAATTCATGTCTAAGCATGAAGCCCTTTATATTACATCAGATAACTTTATACTGCTAAATTACAGAGAGATACAAACACTTTTTACATGTTTTTAAGTGTGGTTGTTCATATGTATGAAAAACCTTCCTCCTCCTTTAATCAGAAATTTATATTCCATGCTAATGGAATTACATTCCATTACTATTTATGTTACATTAAGTTCACTCTACTCAATTTGTATTTCTTCCTCTCTATCTCTGGTATTTTCAGAAGAACACTAACACTACATAAAGTAACAAAGGGAAGAGAACAGTAATTAAGTTTCTAGATAAGCCCACCTGGTCATAAGTCCACTGCCTTCAGAGACACTTATGGAAGGCTGCTGCAATTGCCCTTCTTCCCTTCGCTTCTGAAGCTCATCAATCACAGGACTTACTCCCAATATTAAGAGTGCACAGCGATGGATCACAGAGTTGCAGGCAGCAGTGTACACATCCTGACCCTCTGGAAGATCTGTGCTCACCCTTCGCTCTTGCTGAGACTGTGGAAGTGGCTCATCAGCTCGAACCCCAGACCCTGCTCCACTGCTCAACCTATCTCGGTCTCGACTATGAGCTACTTCTCGGGCTGAGAGGAAACATTGAAAGAGTTCTGTAACATACAACATAAAAACAAAGGTCTTAACACATGGGGAGAGAGGAGTAAAGAAAATAGCAATAAAAATAGTCAAAAAGTTTGAACCAAAAACTTAAAGAGGGAAAATTTATTGTTGAGACAATAAATACAGCATGACAAAGTTATACCAAAATGTATTAATATACTTTACTTTTCATAAAAATTGCAATAGAAAGTCTGACACTTTCGTAGAACTTAGATTTGGTTGATTCTATTTTGAAAGAGATAACTCCAAGACGTACCATCTTAAAATATGCCAAATTGGTGCACTGATTATTTCAAGCTCAAAGTCTTTGAGGATCTGTAACTTTAGAAAAGGCCACGTGACCTGTCTTTTCCTACACAAAGGAAGTCATACAAATTCTCTTGGGAAGGGATCTCCTTCATAGACCAAGGCTGGAAATAGCCTTGGTCACCAAAGATCAGTAACTGGGCTACAATGAATCTGAATAAGCAAATTCCCTGAAGCGACCCTCATTTTCTACCAGCTTCCATACCTCTCTCTGCTTCACACATATTTCTTTGTAACAGCCTTAGAATCCTGACTCTACTATCTATTTCTCCTATCATTTTATTTATAAATAAATGCACTGTTCTTGATCTATAAAATATAAAAGCTTAAAGCTTTAGTCATTTCTTTTGAAATTCACTTTCTTGTAAAGATCTCTACATACAAAATTAATAAAAACGTGCATTTATTAATCAGCTCATATTAATCTGACTCTTTTATTCAAAGAGGCCACATAAAAACTAAAGGATGGGCCTCTCTCTTAGAATTTCAAATCTCACTAATGAGTTAGGTCAGTTCGTCAAAGAGTAGTCCCATATCAGCAGCAACAATAACATCTGCATAAATGTTAGAAATGCAACTGTTTGTCTCACTCCAAACTTTCTCAATGGGAGCAGAACCCAGAAGTCTGCTTTTAACAAGCCCTCCAGCTGATCTTTAAGTCCAACGTGAAGTTCTGAATTAAAAACAAACAAAAAAAAACAAACAAAAAAAAACCCTGCTTATTTCTGAAATGTTCATTACCTTTATATGGAAAATGTCAGGTTATAAAGAAAACAGACCAAATTTAATATTATGTATGAAGAAAAGCCCTCCCCACCTTACAAAATCCATGTAATTTCTAATAAATATACTTTGCTGTATTTTAAACACATTAAATAAGGGCAACCACCAAAGGTCTTTGCTGAAGCAGAATCTGTTTGTGGTGTGTGGGCAAGACTGCTTACACAGTTCCATGGTATCTCCAGGGAGGTCCATCTGATGCCAGCCCTTCCTCACCCACAAGTACAAAACACTAGTGGAGTTAGAAACATGCTAAGGCTGATGGTATAATGGTAGATATTTCACAATAGTTAACGAAATTTTTAGATCATACCTCAAATTGGAGTGAAGGTAGTATTCTTAATGGGGCCTCAGGTTATAAAGTTAGTAAAACATTATTCTCATCTGTTAATATGGAAGTTAGTCTTTAAAGTTTATACAACTTTATTTCTTTTAAATCTTTTTTATTTTATCTTATGAGTATTTTGCCTACATGTATATAAGTGTGCCCATGTCATGAAATGCCCAGAGAGGCCAGAAAAGGGACTGGGATCAGTATGGATGGTTGTCAGCTGCCATGTGGGTACTAGGAATCAAACCTGGGTCTTCTGTAAAAGCTCTTAATCAATGAACCATCTTTCTAGATCCATTATTTTATGCTTATATTTATTTTATTACATTTATTTATTATATTATGGCATTTATTTATTTTGTATATATATATATATATGGGGGCACACACTTGAAGTCAGAGGACAACTTGCAGGAGTCAGTTCTTCCCTTCCATCATGTGGAGTTCTAGAGATTAAACTCTGGTCTTATCAGGCTTGGCAGAATAACCTTTACCCACTGAGCCAGGTTGTACTTTAAAGCCACACAAACACAAATCAGTACTACTTGTTAAGTTGAATATATATACAGATAATCTTAAAATGAAATGTATTCATGACGTTTTAGGCTACAAATTGAGTATACATTTTAAGTTGAAATAGCCAAATCATTTCAGATTAAGTTTTCATCATTCTCTTTAACAGAAATAATGATCTTTAAAAATTATCTGGAGGTTTGAGATATAAAGTATGAAAAGCATCATTCATCTATCCAATGTTATTCTCATACCTTTGCTCTACCATTGCTCTTATCTCTTGTACCCTACTACAATGAAAAAACTGAAAACTGTAATTTTCTATCCTCTCATCATAGATTATAATTTGATCCCCTAACAGGAATAGCACATAGCTCTTTCCCTCACCATGTAGAGGTATATAGGTTGATGAACAGCATGGTACCTCCAGAGGGCATATTTTGAATTACTTTATTCAATACCTCTTGGATGTCATTTCATACATGAAATTCACTGAACCAAAAACTGACATGCTTGCTTCCAGGGCTTTTTAACCGAAAACATGTAGTACAAAAGCATTAGAGTGGTACTGGCATGGTTCTAAAAGCCCCCTAAATCTTGACTAATGCAAACTTCTATCTCTGGTGTCAGAGGGTTTTAGAAACACTACACAGACACTTTTTCTTTCTCAGGTTTCCTATGGAAAAGGATATCACGATGTTTATTTCTAAAGTAAGAAGGATGTACTTACTGCCAGCTGTAATTACTTCATGTTCCCGTTCTTCCTCCTCATCCTCTGGCTCTGGATGTCCCTCTTCCCGATCTCTCTCAGCCTGCTCTTCCATTTCAGCTTCTTCATCAATGGTCCGGGTAAAGGAATGCTCCTGAGGATCAACATCTGCAGAGTCTTGGTTGTCTGAGATCTTAAAGAAATGATAGAAAACTATACTGAAATATTTTTGCCAAAGCTTTAAAAATCTTCATAAAAACTGAACTTTATTTTTTTGGACATATAGCTAATAGAAATAATAATGCATAAACTATACAACAAAAACCACATGGTATATTGGGTAAAAGTGAAAGATTAGAAAGAAGATATGCACACAAAGTATACCCATAGATATGCATGTTTTCTCTTCCTTGGTATCTTGATTGAAATGTCACAATATACATTGATTCATGTTACATTATTACTATTCAGCTGCAAACTACAGAGCTGCAACTTAAGTTATGGAGTGACACTGAGTATAAAAGGTGATTCTTTTATTCCAGTTTATCAAGTTGTGTATGTTAGTACTCTTTATAAATAATGTTTAATAACTCTAAATATTTGGAAGCAGTGTGGGCCCTATGCATGCTTGATAAGCACTCTACCACAAAACTATATCCTAGCTCATCAATAACTCTAATTTTAAGACAGCAATTTTTTTTCTTTAACTTTTCCCTCTTCCCAAAAAACAAAAAAATCCTCATTAGAAATTTAGTAAGGACAATTTTAACTTTCTTTCCCACAGTGATCATGCTACCTAACAGCTATCTAGATAGAAGAGAGTTGTAACAGCAGGTACTTAAAGATTCACAAATCTCTTATACATTTCAGTATACAGTACAAATGAAAACCTTCAATCAGATTCATAATAATAATCTGATTCAAGACCAGTAAATAACTTAGAAATTTTATAATATAGGAATATTTAGCACTAAGGCTCACATAGCACATAAGTAATTTAATTCTGTAATACGTGAGTTTCAAATTTAATTCTCAAAAAAATGACTAATACATCTAACGGACTTTTAAGGTCATTCTCAAATATTCATATTCACAAATACTAAGTCAGTACCTGATAAAAGTCTATTATAACACAAACATAGTCTAGTTTGCTTTTACATTCAAGAACTAAATCACAGACAGCAAAGCATCTGATGTGTCAATTTTCAAAGTAAGCACTTCTGAAGATGATATATATAGTTGGGCTGTCTTTTATAATTATAGGATCATGTTGCCAGAATCAAAAAGCACGTTTTATTTTGGTTGCCAGAATTGCTTCTTGGTCATCTTCAATAAATACTTTTAATCTTCACTTTCAGTGTAGACAACCATAATCATAAGAAGATCCACTTTCTTGTTAATAACACCCTCCCTTATTTTCACCTTTCTATATTAGTATTTTGTTCTTGTTTTGTTTTTTGAGAGAGGGTCTCCCTGGAGCCCCAGATGGCTGGAACACTCTATGAGGACCAGGATGTCCTCTACTTCACATAGACCTGCCTGCCTTTGCCTCTCAAGTACTGGGATTAAACATGTGCACCACCATGCCTGGCAATACAGTAAGCATTTTTAACACTTTACAGTTCTTGTATAATTGTTGGATCTTTTACCAATCTGAGGCATTTGTTAATGTCCCTGATAATTTCTAGCATTCCTAATCCAAACAGGATAATTTCAATGTATCTTAGTATAAAAAAAGAAGAATGTTTCCTATAATCTGGACAAACCAGTTTGTCACTATTAATATTTTTTATGCAGGCTATTATTTAGCAGACCTGTCATACTTGATAAAAATGAGGTAAATAAACCCCAACTCTTTGATTCTTTTCCTAGACAATCTACTACTAGCATGTTATGGACATCAGTAATAATCAAGACATGGTTTGTTGGGGGGGGGGTTTGTCTCACAAAAACTAAGGTGGAGCTACCTCTGGCAAGCTTGCAGAAAAACATAGAAATTAATTAATTTCCAACTTTACCCATCTGTCTCGTGATGATGACCTGGTTTGAATAAGTTCAAGGTTCTTGCAAGCGAGTAAACGACTTCGAACTTTGTATACACAACGGTACACTTCTGATAAGTTTTTACCAGGTTGGTATCTGAATAAAGAACCAAAATAGAAAAGTTACCTGATTTCTAACATCATGATAGCAAATATTTGTCTGAGGATAGTTTTTAAGTTACTTGCCGGCTTTCTCCACATGCTTGACTAAGTAAGTTTGTGTGTTTAAGAAGTGCTGCAAGAACAAATCTAGACACTGTGTCCAAGAGTGACTCATTACTTAACGTTGCACTGTCCCAATCTGAAAATAAAAATGATACAGTGGCATTTAAAGGATTCAGAGGGCATTTTAATAGCTTCAGTTATTCAATACCTAAATTTTACCAACTTTCTGAACAGCTACTTGACAAATGCATATACTGTTTTAGATACTGGGGATACAGATGTCAACAAGTCTCTAATCTCATGGAGCTTAGATTCTTGGTGCAGGGTAGTAAGATGGGAGAGATAATACAGTCAAAACATTAATGACAGGTAAGGACTATGGAGAAAAGGCTAAGTAAGAATTGGGAGAACTGTGCTATAGGACTACTAATTCACATAGGGTAGACTGAGAAACTTTCTGATAAAGACTACATTGGAGCAGAGTTCTAAATGAAATGGGAAGAAGTCACATGGACACAGTGATGATGTTAGGATAAACATGTGCAAAGAATATGGCTAGAGGGTTCAAGGGGTCAAGATGGCTGGACGAAAGGGTGCATGCACAAGAGTGGTAGGAGAAGACATTAGAGAGCTGTCCAGGGATTAGATTACATTGGTCTTACATGCCAGTACAAATCCTCTAGATTTTACTTAAAGGAAAATGGGAAGCAGCATTACAGGGCTTTGAACAGAGAAATGACATGATCTGACTTATAATTTTAAAAGCTCTATAACTTGAATGGAGAACTGTGATACTAAAAGCACAAGTTATTATTGCATAATGCAAGCAATCAATTACTGTGGTCACACAGTGTAGGAGCAATGCCAGTAGTGAGAAGTGATCAGTTCATATGAATTCTTAAAGTGCTGCCAATATTTGAAGGGCAAGTTGAATCTAAATGTATTAATTGGAATATATTGACAATGGAAGGTCACAGGAATTTTGCGAGAAGAAAGCTGGAATCAGAAGTTTAAATTTGAACACTTTCTGTTAGACATCTTGAATACTGAATCGACTAGTCATACAAATATAAAAATGTATACATATATGCATACATACATAAAAATCAATATATGGTATTTGAAGCCATAAAAGTTTATGACTCAGCAGTTAAGAGCACTGACTGCTCTTGCAGAGGACCCGGGCTCGATTCCCAGCAACCCACGTGGCAGCTACACACCATCCTTAACTCCAGTTCCAGGGGACTCCAAAGCCCTCTTCTCACCTCCGCGGCATTGCACAACATGGGTACACTCACATACATGCAGGCAATACACTCATATACATAAAATAGAAATAATAAATAAAATACTTTTTAAAAGTAGATCCTGTGAGACTACAAGTACATCTAAGTAACTAAAAACATCTGGACAGAAATATGAATATATACAACTGAAAACTTCAATCAGCATTAAATAAAGAACAAGTTAGGTATTTTTTCTTTCCATTCTTTAATTCTAAGTTGGCACAGCATAGAGTATATTAGACAGAATATATACTTTTTAAAAAGATTTTATTTTTAATTAGATGTATAGGTGTGTGTGTCAATGTATAGGTATGTACACATGAGTGCGGGTACCCTTGGAGGCCAGAGGCATCATATCCCACTGGAGTGGGAGTTACAGATGGCCGAGTCACCCAAAATGGGTACTGGAGACCGAACTTAGGACTTCTGCAAAAGCAGTATGGACTTTAACAGCAGAGCCCGAGGATATACTCTTTAGAGTATATTCAGTAGATCCAAATGAAGGAGGGAGGTTTATTGTCAACACTGTTCCCGGAGTGACTGCTAGACTATTCATCTGACAGATATACTGAATAATGTCTGTACTACAAAACCAAACAAAACAAAACAAAAACCTTGGAAAACATTAAGCTCAATTTAATTTTATTTGTTCTTAATTCTTCTTAAGACTCCTTTCCCAAGAGATTAAGTGTTAGATCTTCATTTTCCCCTTTATGTCCATATGCCTATGTTAAAAATGTACATCTAGATTTAGCTGCTTTATAGGCAAAAGAACTGCCAATACAAATATGCCTAACTTTCAAACAAACAAAAATCTTAAAACCCACAGATAATCTTTGAATAACAATATATAAAGAGTTATCTGTTCCACAGACCTGCTTATTCTCTGAGAACTATTATGTCTTACAGTCAAACAGGATTCTATTTTAAGGAAGCTAATGGTCAACTTACAGAGAAAAATACAGTAATGCCCTTTGTTCTGTTTGAAATCTAGCATGGATTACCTTCCTTTTGCCTTTTTAAAGCAATGAATTCATAAAGCATTGCCATTAACGTTATGTTCATTTTATACCAAGCACTACAGAAAGCTTCCACTACTCAGTATAAAGTCTACACTAACATATACAAGCAGTACAGCACATGGTTAAGTTTGTATTCACCTAAAGTTTATATCTACATTTTAAATGTTCTCATTTCAACATAATAAATGATAATGTGATGTAAAAACCTAATGAAGGGCTGGCAAGATAGTACTTTTACCATTTCTTAAATCCTAAGACTTAGAAGAAAACTAAGGATAGGATAAGAAAAAATAACATGGCAAAAAAGAGACTACAGATAATGACCCTGAACAATATGGGCCATTGTTTTTGCTTGTTATCTTTGGAATTTTGAAGGACGTTTGTTTTGAGAAAGAGCCTCACGCAGTTTGGATTGGCCTCAAACTCATATAATGGAGGTGACTTTGAACTGATCCTCCTGCTACCCCTCTGGAGTATAGGGACTACTGGTAAGTGCCACCATTCCCAGCTCTAATATGGGTCATTGCTAAGTCAACATGGAAACTAAAAATAAATCAGAGAATTTTGTTTGAAATGTATACATAAGTGGGCAAGTGTTTTTTATAAAGAACATTCATTAAGCCTATAGCCTACATACATACTTTAAGCCAGGTCTTGCAAAGAGAAGAAAACCTTTAGTATAAGAGTTATAGGAATACTTTAAAAAAGATGATTCGGGGGCTGGAGAGATGATTCAGTGGCTGGGAGCACTGACTGCTCTTGCAGAGGACCCAGGTTCGATTCCCAGAACACACATGGTAGCTAACTGTCCACAAATCCGGTTGCAGGGAATCTGACACCCTCTTCTAACCTCCATGGCACTGCACGACACAGGTGCACGTATATACATGCAGGCAATATACACATAAAATAAAAATAATATTTTTTAAAAAAAATATGATTCATTATACTACCTCTACTTTTGATACAGTGGGGTTCCTTTAAATGGAAAATATGTATATAAAACAAATACTTGGTTATTTTCTACAGAGAAAAACAAATTATTTAAAAATGATACTTAAATGACTTTTATTTAAAAAGTGATAGGGTGGTCTCTGTTAATTTCTATTAATACAAACTGCATATACTGGTCAAGTGTCATGAGTTAACTATGCATTTACTCACTTCATCATCTTTATTTTACCTTTACTAACAGCATAATCCTGCATGCTGATCCAAAGGCTCCGGGCAGGCTCTTTAGAACAACCTAATGCCAAGTCTACAAAGACAGCAATTTCAGGCCGCAATTTGTAATCAAAAGGCTTCTGTTCTTCATTTCCAGAAAGAGCTACTTCTAATAGGCAACTCATACATTTATCTATCAAAAATTAAAAAAAAACAATTTTAATAATTCTTTTTTAAACATTTATTATTTGTTTCTCCTCCCCCAACGCTTCCCCCACTTCTCTACCTCCCCGTTTCTCCCTCCCTCTCTCTTTCTTTCTCGGTGCACACTTGCATGCCACAGCACATGTGGAGGAGAGGACAACTTACGGGTATCATACTTCTCCTTCCACCATGTGGGTCCCTGGAGATCAAACTCAGGTTGTCAGTCTTGCCAGCAAGTGCTTTTACCTGCTGAGTCAACTTACCAGTCCTCAGGTTATCAATTTTAAACTTCATATATTTTAATACTACAAATAAAATCTTAGGAAAGTATCTACTTCAAGCCATTTTAAGAAGATGGAACAAAGATGAAGTTCTTTAATATTTTCAACTGGAGGGAGTATCACCTTCTCTCAGCTCCCTCTAGAAAAAAATGGGACACTAAGGGAGGAATGCTGGCATTTTGGAAAGTAGAGGCCAGGGACGCAAAACGTCCTACATATGAAGCATAGTCTTCTATAACAAAAACTATCTTAATCGAATGGAGTATACTCTTTGAAAAAATAAATGGGACTGTAGGGAAAGAGAATATACAAACTTTTTTTTCTTTTTTCCTAGACTAGAAAATAATCAGTTCAGGATGATAAAAAAAAAAAAATCAATGATACTATGAACAATTTCTCAATTAATAATCACATTTGTACAGTCGGTTCCTAACTCTGTAGTAGCATTCAGTAATTAAAAAAAAACAAAATGGCCGGGCGTGGTGGTGCATGCCTTTAATCCTAGCACTTGGGAGGCAGAGGCAGGCGAATCTTTGTGAGTCGGAGGCCAGCCTGGTCTACATAGTGAGTTCCAAGACAGCTGGGGCTACAGGGAGGCCCTGTCTCAAAAAGACAAAAAAAAAAAACAAAAAACAAAATAAGGGTCTAATCTGGCCTTGAAATCAAGGTCCTCCTTCCTCCTTCCATCTCCCAAGCGTTAAAATTACAAGAATGCACACACCACAACACAGCTGGTTCACTTTTTTTTTTTCTTTTAGGTCTTTTTGAGACACGGTTTTTGCTCTTTTCGAGACAGGGTCCCCCTGTAGCCCCAATTGGCCTGGAGCTCACTATGAAGACCAAGTTGGCCTTCAACTCACAGAGATCCACCTGTCTCTGCCTCCCAAGTGCTGGAATTAAAGGCATGTGCCACCACACCTGGTCACTTCATATTTTTTTTAAAGTCAACGCTCTATATGATGATAACGGTTTTGACAACTACCAGAAGTCAATTCAATCAATATTAATGAAATATTATAAATTTATAATTTTATATAATGCCTTTTCTTTATATAAATTATATAAACTTATACATACATATATATATATATATATTTTTTCCCCCTCATGTTTGTGAGACAGGGTCTTCCTATAGCCCTAGCTTCCTAGAACTTACTATGTAGACCAGGCTGGCCTCAAACTCACAGAGGCCCGCCTGCCTCTGCCTCCCAAGTACTGGGATTAAAGGCATGAGCCACCATACCTGGCTATAAATTTATATCAAAAAAATTAATAATATTAAAACTAAAGCTGATTTTATTTATTTAATTACAACTAAAAGATATATATACACATACATGTATGTGTGTACACATGTATGAATGTATGTATGTACATGTACACACGTTTTTACCCAGGAGACTCTCTGTAACTGCCAATGGGGTAAGTACTGAGAGCACTGGAATTTTATATCAAATACCCCTTGAAAATTCCACAACTTTACACTCTGTTTCTTATGTGTCACTAATACTAGTCTAGCATTTATAAGCCATGGTCGAAATCACTTTCTAGTTCACAAATAAAATGAAGAAAACCTCAACTGTTTCCCTTACTCCTATTTACCACACTTCCCATCCACAAAACAGAATCTCTCATTTTGTCTTGGTTACTTTTCTCTTCTCTCTTTTTCCCTTTCTCTCTCTCTTGCTCTCCTCCTCCTTCTTACTCTCTTTTTTACCATTCCCTTTCTCTCTCTCAGACTTTATAGATATTCCCTGAGTCTATTAGCAGAGAAATAATAAAATTTAAATTTAGTAAGGCCATATAAGCTATCTAACCCACTATTTCAGAGAAAATTAAGAGGCCCAAAGAGAATGAAATACTAATCTTGGATAAAACATCTGTTGGGATACTAAATAAGTCCTCATGTTCAGTCTAAGAGTCAACAAAATAGAAAAATGAGAGATGAGGAAGCAAAAGAAATTCCCAAAGACACTACAAATGAGGCAAAAAAGACTGCCACTCATATCTAATGGGTAATATTTGAAAACTGGGCACTGGTAAGTCCCATAAGAGTATTGCATTCTGTGAAGGAGTTTCATAAACCCTGAGCTTCGAACACTAGTCATTATTTTTTTTTTTCTCATGATTTTCTCAAAATGAGTGAAAATCAGACCTATATGGATTTTTGGAAACAAGGTTCTCCTTCTATAGCCCAGGATGGTCTGGTACTCACTATATAGCTTAGGGTGCCACCAATCTTGCAGCAATTCTCCTGTTGTAACTTCTCAAGGGCTGGGATTATAAGCATAATAATATACTGAGCCACCATACCCAATTCCATACCCACATTTTCCTCTATCATGCTGTAGAATTTAATTATTTTTCTGACAACTGTACATTATGATCTTAGATACTCTATTACTAATGTTGTAATTCCCTGTGAGTTCTTTATTCAACAATTTCAGAATAAGAAATCTCCAAAGGAGGTACAAAGAAATGGTGTGTTTGATGTGTTGACCAGAAGCACATTACCCAACTGAGGGGTGTCCATTTCAACACCATCACTGAAGAGAGGTGTTTTCATCCAATATGCAGTGTCCTGTTCCTCTGGAGACACAGGGGACCCCTGAAGCATGCCACCAAGACATCGCCCAATGAGGAGAGCAATTGTTCTTTCCAGGTCCACAAGCCACACCCAAGACTGAGCAGGCTGAGGTAATGGCATACCAGCAGGGTCGATTACTTCTGGCCCTCCTGAAGACAAAATTAGTAGTAATTGTTTTTATCTGTTAGTTTTAAAAGCTATCTTGTGGTCTCTAACCTACTGCACTGTAATAAGATATTGAAACAAAATAATTTTTCAGTGAAAGCATATAATAGTTCTTATATATAAATTTAATCCCCAGACTAATATATTCATATATTATGCTATCAAATACTTTTCCTTTGTAAGTTACTAATTTTAAAGAAAAATATTAAATCAACACATGACAAAATTATCTCAATGGATTCTATTCCTACTGTCCAAATCAAATGTTACCATTTTAGTGAGTATTTAAGTTTTTTTTCTCTAAAACCAACTCAAGAATTCATCTAGTAAAGCAATAGTACTGTTTAATGTTTTTAGGGCTTGAATTCAGAATTGTGTTATATTAATATCCAGCCCTAGGCTATCTTACCATATACTTGTTTCTAAAAGTTCTTCACTTAAAAAAAAAAAAACAGCCAAATAAAAAATCATTCTTTGTGGATAACTCTCAGAAAGTGGCAAGAATAAATATTCAGCATGATTATAAAAAAAAAAGTCAGCCAAAAGATAACAGAAATCAGTGAAATAAAGAAAAGCATTTCCCAAACCAGATATTTGAAAAGACTAAGAG
The DNA here is from genome assembly GCF_000622305.1 of Nannospalax galili. Lineage (NCBI taxonomy): Eukaryota > Metazoa > Chordata > Mammalia > Rodentia > Spalacidae > Nannospalax > Nannospalax galili. The sequence goes on along the minus strand of NW_008355644.1, from coordinate 296,384 downwards.
AATGCACAAACCACTGATAAAAGTAGTAAGGAAAACAGATGCTATTAAAAGTTTTTAAATAGAAATAAAAAAGGATATATAATAAAACATACAAGATTTTTTAAAAACTACAAGCAAATACAATCAACAATCTTATGCCAACAAATTTGAAAACTAACAAAATGACATCTCTTGGAAAATATCAATTTCTAAAATGGTTTTGAAAAGAAATAAAAATTTCTACTATCCATGCACACAATAAGAAATGAAATAAACCAGATAGTTTTATAGATAAATTCTTCTTTTAAAAAAATCAAGAAAAGATAACCTTTATCTTATAAAAATTACTTCAGAAAACATAAAAGGTCAGAAGACTCCAAATGCATGATAGTTAACATAATGTTGGTAAACTAAGCAAAAACATCATGAAAAGGGGAAATTTTTTTTTTTAATTTTAAATCAAGTTATAAACCAACAGAAATCCAAAACAAAGTGATACCTAACTCTCATGACTTTAGGAAAGTCACTTTAGAAAAGCAAGAATAAACCTGGAACAGCTCCATATACAGCCTAATCACTATTCTGATTGGTTGTAAATTTAACACTTTGACCATTTCAATCCAGTGGTCACAGAACTAACCAATGTTAAAGTAAAAAGGACCTCAAGGTTATCCTGTCGAAGACCAATGTTTTCAGAAGAAACGAAGACTCTTAAGTGACAAATGAAAAGTTTTTCTCAGGGTTATACAGCAAGTTACTAGCAGAGCCAAGACTAAATTTCAGGGCTTTACTTGCCTCAGTACCAGATTCTATCCAATTAAAAATAATATGTTTTCACTTAACTTGAAAGATTTTTTCAGTTCAGTGATGAAGTATCCTTTGACAGCTTTAGCAGCGACAGACTCCAATGCTTAACACACTCTTTCAAAACAAGCTAATTTCAATTGTCTAGAATCACCAAGTTTTTATAAATCAAGAATGAATTAGAGTACCAAGTCTAAAATCAAATGCACACAGTTCCTTAATTTCCATTTTTAAATTCAACCAGTTACCTATATAATCAACCAAAAGAGCAAACATGTTGCTGCCAAATAGATATTTAAAATTATAATCCTCTATGCTTATCATAAAAAATTTTGATCTGAAGATAATAATCCACTGATTATAAAATGTACTATTGTTTTAAATACCTCTAAGGAAAAAAGTGATGCTGACTAAATTATAATACTTTGTTATCCATTGTAAGCTGCATCTTAATTTCAATCATGTCAAATTTTGAAGAAAAAGCCTTAGAACCAAATGATGCTTTTTTGTGATGCTCATAAATAAGCAACTTTCTTAGCTGCTGCATGTTAACTGCTCACTTGAGACTGTCCAACTCTTAGATAATCATATCATGTTGGTCACATGAAACACCCATGCTATTACACAAGATTTTACTTGATATATGTAAAAGGAACAACTTTTCTCAAGAGCATTATTTAACCTTTAACTGCCTATACTTACCATGAAGGGGCCACTGCAACTCTTGGTCTTCTAAAAGAGCAGCAGCTGGCAGGAGTCTATTAAGACAATCAAGAGGTGGCAAGAGATCGAGGAAATAACTCAATAAAGGACGGGCCACCGACACAGGGAGTAACAGCAGGGAGTTAACAATCTGGCAGAGCATACTGCCTGCAGCTGACACATATATCACATCTATGAAAGGCAAGAAATGCAATGTGAATCAATGGTCTCAAACAAACTTTTAAAGAACTAAGAAAGAGCAGGCTAATTCAATGACTCTTTGTTCAACCTGGTAGCTGGTGTCACATTAGTATTTACTATCAGAAAATACCACCAACACTTTGTGTAAAAGCACACATATCTTGCATGCCAACCAACTCAAAACTTTGTAATTGCCTTTCTCAAAATAATTATGAATTTCTCACTTATTAATTTATCCTCACTTTTAAATTTACTCAAATATTTATCAAGTACCTACAATAGACCAGGCACTATTTTAGGTGAATCAGACAAAGCCATGACCAAAATAGCCAATGCCTTGTGATGTTAACAGTCTAGTAAGGAAAGTTTTCACATTCATTTAAAACAAAACTTATGTTTAAAATAAGATCATCAAAAAGAGCATCAGTTTAAAATCAAATCTGTTCCAATGTTTCACTGTACTTGGGGCCAGAAGGAACATTCAAAGTTCAGTTCAGTTTGAGTGAGCATTACATTTTAGTTGCACATAGAACAGTCAAACCAAGGTGTCTAATAAAAGTTTCGGTTTTCAGCTGATTTATTTACTTTTTTCCGGAAAAAAAACTCGAAAGACTAACTGGTTTAGGTAAAAATGTTTTATTTTAGCTGCTTATGGGACAACCAAAAAAGTACCCAGTAAGCAACTAGAGAAAGGTGCTGGTGCTTAGGAAAATTTTCAACTAAATGCAGATGTGGGAGTTATAACCACATGCATGATGGTTAAAGACACTTAGACTAGATAAGGCTATTCAGAAAGAAAGGAGGACCAAAAGCAAAATTCAAGAGATCCTCAACATTAAAGGGCATATCAAGGAAGAGAAGGTACATCCTTTAGGAACTCTGGAAGGCTGAGGCAGAAGGACTGCTTTAAGTTCAAAGATAGCCTGTACTACAGTAGTGTGAGAATATATTCAAAGGCAGGCAGGCAGGCAGGCAGGCAGGCAGGTGGGTGGGCAGGTGGTGGCAAAATATATAACAGATAAAAATCTTACTTTGTGCCATTTTAGACTAATTTTTTGAGTATATATCATCCAATGTCTTTAAATTAGATCTGTTATAACAATTAGAATGCTTGAAAAATAAATCAGTGTTACCATCCCCCTTAGAGAAACATCAAAGGGATCTCCAGAAGAAAGGAAACGAGGTCATTCCTTTTCCATTCCATTCAGATGCTTCAAGACCTTCTTGAGGCTTTGGAAAAGTTAAATGACTATTGCTTGAGAATCACTGGTTAAATGTGAAATTCAATACAAAACTCACCTCTTAATTTTTCTCCAACACTGCCATTCCAAGGACTCTCTTTAAGCAAATTTGCTGAACGTGAATAAATATCTGTGGCATGAGGTAACAAGAGCTGGAGATGTTTATGAAGCAATGCCACACTGCTTGAGTTCTGAGGAGGAAAAAGTTCCTAAATTATTAATTTGAAAGATCCAAAGTACAAAAATATTATGGCACACCCAAAATCCAAGCTTCTAGGTCCCTAGGAGATCCTACAAGAAGCAAAGAATCACATACCTCACTGATGTTATTAATGTGGCAAAATGCAAGTAGCTGTTTCTGTAGTGAGCACAGCAGCTCGTGGAGGTGAGCAGGCTGACGGTTCTCTGAAGATGATGTTCCAAGTATATACTTATCACTATTCTTTTCTAGCTCTCCAAATGCTTGATCCTGAAAGGACACATAAGGAAGATTATATCTGAAATATTTAAAAAATTTTTTATTTTATGTGTATGAGTGTTTTGCCTGCATGTATACAAGTGCACTAGTGCATAAAATGCCTGTTGAGGCCAAAACAGGGTGCCAGATCCACTGGAACTAGAGTAAGAGGCAGCTGTTAACCACCATGTGGGTGCTAGGAACTAAACCTGGGTTCTCTGCAAGAGTAGCCAGTACTTAGCCACTGAGCCATCTCTCCAGCCCTGAAGTATTTTCTGAAAAACTATTTTTACTGGTTTATTAATATGAGAAGCACTTAGTCAAAATTTAACATAAGACTCTGTAATTTTAAGTTACAAATTATTTGGCCATCACAATATTTTAGAAGACTTGACATGTTTCCCTCTTGATGTGAGGAGTATAAAATCTTACTTATAAGTGTTTAAATGTCAAAATACCTTGACCTAAAAAGATCCCTACCCCTTTATTCTCGTCTTAATATAATGAAAAAGTAAGGTACCGTATAAAATCCTAAATTTCTTAAGAGGGTCTTCATTAAAATTTCGGCCAGGTGAGTGTCTGGATGGCAGGTCTGAACGCTGTAGGGCTGATCTGACAGGTTCCCATAGCTAGTGTACACAGTTGCAAGGTCAGCAGCATCAGAGGGAGAGCTATAACCAAGAAGGGAGGCCACATGGGTATGATCTTGCAAACTTGTCAGAATGATATCCAGTTGCATTCTCTAAAGAACAATGGAAAAGGAACATATAATTAGCTTAAAATGCACTAGAAGAGAAAAAAACAAGGTTCTTAGGGGAAAAAAAACATAGTAATGATGCTAACTAATCCATTTTTTAAATTTTTATTTATTATTTTTATTTTATGTGTATGCGTGTACTGCCTGCATGTAGTTAAGTGCACCTGTGCAGTGCAATGCCCACGGAGGACAGAAGAGGCTGTCAGAACTGCAGTTACGGACAGTTGGACAGTTGTTAGTTGCCATGTGGGTGCTGGGATTCGAACCCAGGTCTTCTGCAAGAACCACCAGTGTTCTTAACCACTGAGCCATCTCTCCAGCCCTAACTAATCCATTTAATAGACCAATAAACAATAATCTTTAAGAAGTAGGTAATTTTAAGAAAAACCATCCAATTCGTACCATTTGGGAAAATGCAACTCACAGGCTTTTATCTCATCCTTTACTATTAATAGTCAACTCTAACCTAAAATGGCATAATGTAGGCTAGAGAGATAGTTCAACAGTTAAGAGCACTGACTGTTTGTGCAAAGGACCCAAGTTTGATTCTTAGTATCTATATGGTTGCTAACAAGCATCTGTAACTCGTTCCAGGGGATTCTGCGCCCTCTTTTGACCTCCACGGGCACTGCACAATACAGGTGCACCTCCCTGCATGCAGGTATTAGACTCATACACACAAAATAAAAATAATAAAGTATTTTTAAAAAATTGCATACTGTAATAATTTAAGCACTATAAGCAGACAGGAGTAGGAAATACCAACAGGTCAATTATGCTATATGTTATTCTACAAAATTACTGATGACAACTGCTTATTTTAATGTTTGAAAGAAATCACTTGAACTCTAAACTAATGCAAAACAATCACTAGAAAGCGCCTATGTATATTATAATGTCCTAAGTACCACTTTCCCTCTCAAACCTATAGTTTTACAAGTGACTCTTCAACTGGTACGGCAAAAATTTTTTTTGGTCTTTTTATTTCTTTGGAGACAGGGTCTCCCTGTAGCCCCAGTGGACCTGGAACTCACTTTAGCCCAGGCTGGCCTTGAACTCACAGAGATCTGCTTGCCTCTGCCTCCTGAGTGCTGGGATTAAAGGTGTATGGCACCATACCCAGCCCAAAATATCTTTTTTTTTTTAAATGTATTTACTATTTTCATTTTATGTGTATGAGTGTACTGCCTGCATACTCATACATTCATGTCACACAATGCCTGTGGAGGTCAGAAGAGAGGTGTCAGATGTCAGATCCCCTGCAATTGGAGTTATGGTTGGTTGCTAGCCACCATGTGGGTGCTGGGAATCGAACCCACACCCTCTGCAAGAGCAGCCAGTGCTCTTAACCACTGAACCATCTCTCCAGCCTCGCTTTTAAAAAGATTTTATTATTTTTATTAATATCTTTAACATAGTTAAAAATAAAAAATAAGCATACATCTCAAATACTTTTTGCTAATGATCATCTTCTCCTTTTAGGAAAACAACTCAGGTCATAGAACCAATAGCTCAAGATTGATTTCACCTCAGCATATTATAACAAAACAAAGGGTGTCTACTTTGACAGCATAATCAATACCAGAAAAACTAGTCATTACTTTAAGAAGTGGCCCCAAATAATTCAATAAATTATTAATAACTCAAGGTCATTAGACATCTGAGAATTCTTACACATGGGAGTTGATTTACTTTATTTTCCTCTCAGTCCAAATTTTTTGTGATACTACTGGTTTATCTAGATACTGTGCAATGGCTTACCTGTCCTTTGGATAAGCTTTCCCACCTATCAGGTCCTTGGGGTAAAAGAGAATGCAGTAATTCCATCCGTTCTCGCAATGGAGGTAATAGCATGGTTGCTCCCACTGAGAGTGTTTCAATTACCACCTAATATCAAAAGGAGGGAGGGAGGGAGGGAGGAAGAGAGGGAAGAAAGGAGGGAGGGAGGGAAGGGGAAGGAAAGAGGGAGAGAGGGAGAGAGGGAGGGAGGGAGGGAGGGAGAGATTGAATGAATAGCAATTAGCCTGGTTCTTATGTTTTACTTAACACATGAAACGTGAATTCACTATTAGGATAATGAAAGGCTAAAGAGGGTCATGTCAAAACTGGAAGCAAGTTCATCCTTTCAATGTCTTTAAGAGCATCAGAATACAAATATTTTATTTCTATTTTTTAAAAGATTTACTTATATATATAATTTTTTTTTTGCCTGCATGTATATTAGTGTACCCCATGCATGCAGTGCCTCTGAAGGCCAGAAGAGGGTGTTGGGATCCCTAAACTGGAGTTACAGACAATTGTGAACTGCACCATTGTGGGTGCTTAGAACTGAACCTGAGTCCTCTGCAGAAGCAGCAAGCACTCTTTATCACTGAGCTCTCTCTCCAGCCCCTATTTTTAAAATTCCTTACTACTTAACATCCAACAAATATTTAAAGTTCAGTTTACTGTGTTGAGACAGCTGAAGTGATATGCATATGTATACATACATACATACATACATACATACAAAAATGATTGATAAAATGTCCTATTTTCATAAGCATATGATCTAATGGGGAACAAAGATCTTGAAAAAAATGAACTGTTAAAGGGGTTACATAAGTAAAAAGGAGCTGGGGAGATGGCTTATTCATTAAACAGAAAGGCTCTATACATATTCTAGGAGAATCTACTGCCTAAAATGGAGTGGTTACTATGGACATCCAAGAATAAATGGGTAATTCTAAACTTTTTTTTTGTATTACTGAGGACTAAGTGAATTTAGGGAATTCTGCAGGTAAGTATTCTACCACTGAGCATTCTCTATTTTCAGAGAGAATCTAAGTTATCTAGGATGGACTTCAACATATGATCCTCCTTTCTCAGCTTCCTGAGTAGTAGGAATTACAGATCTATGTCTTTGGGCTCAGTTCTAATTTGTTTTGGTTTTGATTTTGATTTTTAGAGACAGGGTCTCACTGTAGCCCTAGTTGAGCTTGAACTCACTATTCAGACCAAGCTGATCTCAATCTCACAGAGATCCGCCTGCCTTTGAGCCCCCGTCCCCCAAGTGCTGGAATTAAAGGTGTGCTGCACCACCCAGCTCTCTTTATTTATTTTTGTTTTATGTACAATGAGTGGTTTGTCAGAATGTAAGTACACCACAGAGGCCAGAAGAGGGCATCAGAATCCCTGGACCTAGAGTTATGGACAGTTGTTAGCTACTATGTGAGTGCTGGGAACTGAACCTGGGTCCTCTGGAAGAGCAACCAGTGCTCTTAACCACTAAGCCATCTCTTCAGCCCCATTAGTGCACTCCCACCACCCCTTTGGGAGACAGGGTCTCCCTATAGCCCCTGCTGGCCTGGAACTCACTATGTAGACCAGGCTGGTCTCCATCTCACAAAGATCCACCTGCCTCTGCCTCCCAAGTGCTAGGAATTAGGGGTATGAGCCACCACGCCCAGCTCCAGTCCTAATTTTTAACTTAATTTTTTTTTATTTTTTTAATTTTTATGAGTGTTTTTTTGCCTGCATTGTATGTATGACTACAGAGGCCAGAAGGGGGCATCAGGTCCCCTGAAACTGGAGTTATAGATGGTTGTTAGTCACAATAACAACCTCTACAAGAGTTACCAGTGTTCTTAATCACTGAGCCATTTCTCTACCCCTGAAAGTGAATTTTTCTTTATTCAAATCCAGTATGTTTAACATTAAAAAAAATCTTGTATTATCCCATTACAATAAATATTACATTATCACAGCTCCTACTTGCCAACAGGTTAATGTTCTTCCTTCCCACCTTCATCCCAGAAAATATGTTCTTCTAATTTTTTTTTTTAAAAAAGACTACTGTATTTTTGTTTTGTTGAAAAAAGTTGACATATAATCTATATAACATAAAATTCACCTTTTGAAGGTAAAAGCCCAGTGGTTTTTTACTGTATTCACAGAACTATGCAACCATCATAATCTAATTCAAGAACATTTTCATCATTTCCAAAAGAAACTTGCTGGGTGTGCAGCACTCGGGAGGCAGAGGCAAGTGGATCTCTCCATGAGTTCGAGGCCAGCCTAGTGGTCAACTGGAGCTACAGGGAGACCCTGTCTCAGAAAGACCAAAAAAAAAAAAGAAAGAAAGAAAAAGAAACTTGTGTTCATTAACCATCATTCTCCATTCTCCTCTCTCTAAAACCACTATGACTATTAATCTGTATAAATTTGCTTATTCTGAAAAATGTAGTATTTATAGCATGTGGCCTTTTGTCTGTTTTCCCCCACTTAATTTTACATAATTCAGTCATGTTGTAGAATATATCAATACTATGTTCTCTTCTATAGCTGAATAGTATTATGCTGCATAAATACATCACATTTTGTTTACCCTACATTAGTTGATTGACATTTGTGTTCTCATTTATGGGCTATCATGAACATTTGCACACAAGTTTTGTAAGGACATGTGCTTTCACTTCTCTTAAATATACTTATTGGAATTGTCAGGTCATATGACAGCTCTATAACAATTTTAAAGAACTGCTTAACCATTCTAGAGCAGAAGTAGCATTCAACATTCCCATCAGTCAGGTCTAACCTCTCCTTTCTTCTTAACTTGCTACTACTTATCTTTTTGATCCTAGTTATTCAGTGACTACGAAGAGGATTTGCACTGAGATTTTTATTTGAATTTTACTAATCCTAATGATAGTAAATACTTATCAACATGCTTAATTGACTTCGTATTACTGTCTCTGAAAACATGTCTACTAAGAGTCTAAGGTTCATTTTTCAAAATTAGGTTTTTTATCTTTATTATTGAATTGTAAGGATTTTCCACATATTCTAAAAACTAGAATTTTATCTGATATGTGATCTGCAAGTATTTCTCCAAGTCTGTGAGCTGTCTTTTCCATTTTGTTGACTGTATCCTTTGAACCACAAATGTTTTCAATGTTCAGTAAGTCTAATTTATTTTCTCCTTTAGTTGTTTATGCTTATGGTACCTAGTAAGAAACTACTACCTAATCCAAGGTCATAAAAATTTATACATTTTCTTCTATGATTTTCATACTTGTCTTATATTTGAGTCGTTATCAGTTAACGTTTTATATATAATGTGAGATACAGCCTGTATTAATTACTTTTCTGCTGCTGCAATGAGACACCATGACCAAGGCAACTTATAGAAGAAAGAATTTATTTGGCTTATGATTTCAAAGGGATCAAAGTCCATAATGGCATGGGAAGCATGGTGGCAGAGGTAGCAAGAGCAGAAAGCCTAGCAATCACATCTTCAAGCAGGCACAGAAAGCAGAGTGACTGGCAATCTGGCAAGGCTTAAGAACTCTTGAAGTCCAACCCTAGTGACATGCCTCCTCCAGCAAGGCCACACCTCCTAAAACATCACCACCAACTAGGCACAAAATGTCCAAACACTCCAGAGCCTTTAGGGGACATTTTCGTTCCAGTTGCCCAAACACCATTTATTAAAAAGATTTTTCTCTTGTTGAACTGTCTTGGCACTCTTAAAGAACATTACTCAAGCATAGGATATGGGTGTATTTACAGAGTCACAATTCCTTTCCCTTGATCTGTATGTCAACCTTTCTGGACTGTACTACTCTTTTGAATTTTGCACCTAAGTCTTTAAGTTAGGAAGTGTAAATCTTTCAGTTTTATTCAAGATTACCTTGTCTATTTGGTTCATGAATTTCCACATGAGCTTTCACTCTGGCATGTCAATTTCTGTCAAAAAAAAAAGCAGCTAACAGTGACTGTACTAATCTAAACTAATTTGGAAGTACTGACATCTTAACAATAATCAATCTTTTAGTACATAAACATGAGGTATCTTTGCATTTATTTAGGTATTCTTTAATTTCTTTCAATGATATTTTGTAGTTTGGGGTATATAAATTCTGTATGTCTGGTTAAAATTTATTTCTAATTATTCTATTCTTTTGTTTGTTTGAAACAGGGTCTCACTATGCAGCCCTGGCTGGCCTGGAACTCACTATGTAGATCAGACTAGCCTTGAACTCACAAAAATCTGCCTGCCTCCTGGGTGCTGGGATTAAAGATATGAGCCGCCCCATCCAGCTTATTCTATTCTTTTTGCTGCTTCTAAACATTAGTCTGCTTTCTTAATTTCATTTCGGATTGTGAATGATCTTGACCTTAGTAGGAAATTTTTCAGTCTTTCTCTACTGAATATGATATTAGCTCTGAATTTCTCCATAAACTCTCATTATCATATTAAGAAAGTTCTCCTGGGCTGGGGAGATGGCTCAATAGGTAAGGTGCTTGAAACACAAGTGCAAGGACCAGAGTTTATAGACCCGACAACAAGGTAAAAGCCATGAGTGTGGTGGTATCTAGAATTCTAGCACTGGTGTGGGGGAGACAGGTGGTAGCCATTTTTTTCTTTGTTTCAATTTAATTTATATTATTTCCTTTTATTCTACTTTCTTTGGTTTATTTGGCCTGATTTTTTTTCTAATTTCTTAAAGTAAATTAAATTGAGATCTATATTAAACATAAACATTGCAAATTTTCCTGTAAATAGCAACTTTAGAATTAGTCTGTGAGTTCTGGTAGAGAGAGAGAAAGAGAATTCTTTTTGTCTTCTTTTGGTTTTGCTTTTTGTTTTTTGAGACAAGGTCTCGTTATGTAGCCTGGGCTATCATCAAACTCATGTTTATCCTGCCTTAGCCTCCCAAGTACTAGGATTACAAGCATGTGCCATCATGTCCAGCCATGTAGTATTTGTTTTCATTTAATACAAAAATTTCCTTGTGATCTTTTCTTTGATCCACTAGTACTTAGGAATGTATTGTTTAATAATTATTGTACTTTCTATCCTTACCTGTCATTTTATGTGTTTAATAGAAAAATGGCTTTATAAGTTCTCCAGATTAATAGTTTATCATAATACCACATAAGCTGTTTTAAGCTCTCTTATTTATAATCACTGTAATGTAGATCATCTGAATGTAACGGTTCATCTTCATGAGTTAAAATCACCTAGGAAACCAACCTCCGGATGTATCTGTGAGGGTGTTTCAAGAGAAGTTTAACCAAGGAGGGGAAGACTCACCCTGAATGTGAAGGGGATCATTCCTATGGGCCGAAGACCAAGACTAAAGCAAAAAGGAGAAAGTATCCATATTCATCTTTCTCTCTCTGTTTTCTGATTACAGAAGCAATGTTACCAGCTGCCATAGTTAGAGCTGTTCTGGCCCTCAAGCCTTCCCTGCCAAAGTGCAAGCCAAAATAAATCCTTCCTTCCTTAAGGTGCTTTTGTCAGGTATTTTGCCACAGCAATGAAAAAAGTAACTAATACACTATTTTTAAAGTTTTTTAAATTTATTTTTATTTTATGTGTATGAGTATTTTGCCTGCACATATTTAAGCGCAACCACATTGTACAGTGTCTGAGGAGGCCAGAAGAAGGCATGAGATCCTCTGGAACTGGAGTTTTGGGTGGTTGTTAGCCACCATGTGGGTGCTGGGAACTGAACCCAGATCTTCTCCAAGAACAGTCAGTGCTCTTAACCACTGAGCCATGTCTCCAGCCCCACTAACAAACCATTTTGGTCTAGCCACTTACTCCACTTAAGCCAATCTTTATCTTTTAGTTCTGACTGGGTTCTAGTAGATGACTCAATCCACATATTCAGTTACTATGATTGAGCAAGTCAAGCACTAGGTGCTAAGGATATTAGAAATCTAAAACCGAATTCTTATCTTCAAAGCCTATCTTGTGATGAAAGGATAAACATGTTTGCAAATACAATTAACAATGAGAACACATATGGAAAAATATCCAACACAGCATAAGAGGGTACTGAAGGAAAGATTTCTCAGAGATGACATCTAACCTTTGTCTTAAAGATGGGTTAATCAAAACTTTCTGCAACCAACAACCAAATAGGTCTAAGAAAAAGAACATGCAATTGAAGATGCAATGTGCAGTTGAATAAATCTTATAGCTAAGGCCTCCAGGAAACATGTGGTATGAGCTAGAGATTCTTAAGTCCTCTCTTCTCTTACCTCTTGGATTTCATCTGGGACAGTAGCATCCATCAGCCTGAAGAGTAAATTTCGAAGGGGACCTGCCTGTCTCCCAAGAATACTGGTAGCTACCCCTCCTGCGAGGGCAAGAGCAAGGTGATTTGAAAGCAGCTTCAGGCAGAGCTTAAGGAAATTGTGGTGTTCTCTGAAACCAAATAAACTACTGTGAAGTTCTAGAACATAAAAGTAAATATAATACTGTTTGATAACATTTTTTTTCTCTTTAAACCTTTGGTCAAGTCATGGCTAAAAGCAAATTTTAAAACATCATTTATGAAATTATGGATAACTTTTTAAAACTAAGAAGTTATTAATGGAAGCTTAGTTATTTTCAAGGTTATAAAGAAGTTTCACATAATTTAAAGCAAAACAAGAGAGAACAGTATAAAAGAATAATATACATGCACACATTCATATATGTAACATACCTTGATGAAGGGAAAGGGAGTGGGGGAATCTCACTGTTTATTTTATCACAGTATCTCTCAAGAAAAGAACGCAGATGTGAGAAAGTACTCTCTTCAAGATCTACACAATAAGGCCGATGCCATGCAACAACTTGTCTAGAGGGAAGCATAAGAAAACCTCTAAACAACCTTACAATGAAACTTCTACACATGACCAAAAACAAAAAGAGCCAGTGAGATGTTAACAGTGGGTAAAGGCACTTGCATGCCACTAAGCCTGATGAGACAAATAGACACACGCACATGCATGCACGCACTAAAAATAAAAAAAAATTATTATTATTTTATGTGTAAGCGTGTACTGCCTGCATGTAGGTAAGTGCACCTGTGTCGTGCAATGTCTGCGGAGGACAGAAGAGGCTGTCCAAGCCCCTAGAACTGGAGTTAGTGACAGTTGTTAGCTGCCATGAGGGTGCTGGAATTCGAACCTGGGTCTTCTGCAAGAACAGTCAGTGTTCTTAACTGCTGAGCCATCTCTCCAGCCCCAAAATATAAAAAATTTTAAAATAAAATAAAAAATTATAGTCAAGGCCAGCCTGGTCTACATACTGAATTCCAGGACAGCTGGGGCTACAGGGAGACCCTGTCTCAAAACTACCGCCCCCCCCCAAAATATATATATATATAGTTAAGGGGGCTGGAGAGATGGCTCAGTGGTTAACAACACTTGCAATTCTTCCAGAGCACTCATGTTTGATTCCCAGCACCCACATGGCAGCTAACAACTGTCCAGAGAATCTGACCCTCTTCTGGCCTCTGTAGGCATTGCACACAGATGGCCCACTTACATGCAGGCAAAACACTCACACACGTAAAATAAAAATAATAAATTTTTTTTTTAAGTATAATGATTTCAACAAAACACACAGAAAACTTCCTGATGTGAAGGTGACAAAAGCTTTCATTTTAGTAACTGATGAAAACCAAGAATTTGGCCACTTTTAGAAGAAAATGTTAACTACCACCTATGCTGGTCAGTTTGGACATTTGCTTCCTTGAAAGCAGAACTGAATTACATGATTTACTAAACTGCTTCTAAGAGTGTACAAAATATCTATTTTGTTAAGTTAAGAAAATAAGCAGGAAGTTGCAGATTCAGAACTAATAGCAAATAATATTCAACTTGTTTTTGAGCTTTGTTTGGGGAGCATAATTATCTGCATTTTTACTTGGTTGGCATATCATAATAAAATCCCTCTGAATCAAAGTATAAAATGAAAATATAATACATTCTAAGCTGTAAATCAGTCCACATCATTTGTAAATACCTGGGGGAAAAAAAATCCCAAACATTCCTTAAAATTCGATCTCTACCGCTGACTACCAAGAACATCTACTTAATTTTATTTTTTTTAATTTATTATTTTTATGTGTATGAGTGTACTGCCTGCATGTTTGTGAGTGCACCCGTGTTGCACAATGCCACAGATGTCAGAAGAGGGCTTCAGATTCCCCTGGAACTGGAGTTAAGGACAGTTCATAGCCACCATGTGGGTGCTGGGAATCAAACCCAGGTCCTCTGCAAGAGCAGCCAGTGCTCTTAACCACTGAGCCATCTCTCCAGCCCCATACTTAATTTTAAACATATGGTAATCACTTTAGGAAGAAGCTATATTTCTACAAAAGAAAAGCTTCCTTGATTTTTAAAACTTGCCTATAGGGTTTGGTTTTACAAAGAAAACCAACTGGATAAATGGCACTGAAGTTAAACAAATGTTTTAAAACAACTGTATTGACCAAACTGACTCCATTTTGAATAAAGTGGTCATCTTAGAAGCTTAGCCATAATATATTTTTAGCTCAAGGATTGTTTTTAAGAAAGCCTGACCCCTTTCCCCCTTACCTCCCAGGAGAATGCTGCCACAGCTACTTGCTTTCTAATATAGGAAACCAAATTGTTATGATATGACTAACTGCTGATTTTGGCTTCTGTAACTTGCCTGTTTTGCTATTTTAGGGTACCTTGACATGTAGACCGTGACCCCCTTGTAATTTGGGGACCACTTTGTCAACATTCCTTTTGAGGTTTTTAGCTTTAAAAGGTCCCCTTTCCCTCTCCCTCTGGAGCACTCCAACACCATATGAAGATTACAGTCCAAACTAGCTTGAATAAAATTTTTTATCCTGATCTGAGTTGAGTCTGGTGGTCTTTTCTCAGTAGTCCCGGATTCCATAACATTTGGGGGCTCATCCAGAATTCTGAGGGATCCCAGACTCAGGGCTGTTGGTCTGAGACAGGCTCGACAAGGGTACAACTTGCTAGTGAATCTGGGGATCTGTGGGAGCACAAACCACAGCTGCCACAAATTAAAGAGTCACTAACCAGGAACAAGCCTAATTTCGGAACCTGTGCAAGCCCATGGTTGTGACCACTAAAATTTCATTAAACTGAAAGAAAAGCTGCCGGCTATTGCATGTGTGCTAAGGACAGGATAAATTTTGTGAGTGTTTTGGAGTCTGGACATCTGGGGAGACTTAGGGTAGATTGGACACAATTGTAACTCAGTCTCCAGGGACAGCAGATGTCCTCCTGTCCCTTCTGGTTAGGATATGGATATATGAGTGAAGATAGCCACCACATGTCTGTAATTGTCTGGTCTTCTCTGTCTGTTTGAGTGTTTTGCCTCTTTGTGCTTTTTGTCTTTCTCTGGTGCATTTCTGTTTTCTGGTGTGCTTGTGAGTTTTGCTGCAGACATGGGAGGCAGAGCGAGCACAGCCAAGACTCCTGTGAACTGCACACTGTGTCACTTCCAGGAGTTCCACGAAGCAGACGGATTACGGAGTTAAGATGTCACCTGGAAAGCTCTGCACCTTATGTGAACTGGAATGGCCCTCCTTTAATGTGGAATGGCCGGATCCAGGATCCTCTGACCCCAAGGATGCCCAGAGTCTGGTGAATAGTTACTGGAGACCCTGGTCACCCCAACCAGTTCCCTTACATCAACCAACCACTGGCTCTCCCTCCTCCTCCAACCCCCTCCTTTGTTTAAGTGCTATGCCCTTAAACAGGGGTCCTCTATTTTAGTCACTAGATCACTGTGCCAGAGAGTAAGAGCCTGAGCAAGATGGCTGGCCTTTCAGTTTTGGTCCCTGGGGAGGAGGAGGACGACATACCTCCACCTTACAATTCACTCTCAGGCAGTCCAGGATCCAACTGTGTCTGAGGGAGATCCTGCTTCTGATGCTCCAGCATTGAGAATCTATCCTGATCTGCCCTTACCTCCACACACTCAAGAGGGGCTTGGACTATGCCCTGCCCCAGCCAAGTCAGATTTCTCCCCTGGCAGTGTTACCTCTCTCAGGGAAGCACCCCTATGCAGATTCATGATTGATACCAGGGATGGGAAGGCTGACAGATGCAGAGTCCCTTTTATGGTCTATGTTCCTTTTTCCACCAGTGATTTATACAATTGGAATACTCAAACCCTCCATTTTCTGAGAGAAACCGCAAGCCCTTATTAGCTTTCTGGAGACTTTTCTTCACCCACCAGCCAACTTAGGCAGACTGTAAACAACTTTTAGGTACACTTCACAGCTGAAGAAAGAAACCGAATTCTGGCTAAGGCTCGCAAGGCCAGAGTAGGTCTTACAGGACCGGTGGGGATAACCACGCTAGAGTCGAATGAATCTAACCAGACTGGGACCCCAACACTGACTGAAGTAAGGGAGCCCTAGACACTTATCGCCAGGTTCTACTGACCGGAATGAGAGCAGCAGTCAGGAAGCCAACCAATCTTTTCGTTATTCAGGGGAGTCAGGAGTCCCCTGCTGGTTTTCTGGAGCGCCTCAGGGAGGCCTATCGGGAATTTACCCCCATACACCCTGATGCTCCAGAAAACCAGAGGGCTATTAACATCGCCTTGATGAGCCCTCAGGAGGCCCCAGACATTTGTAGGAAGCTAGAGAAGCTGGAAGGATTTGAGGGAATGAACAGGTCTCAGCTCTTAAGAGATAGCCCAGAAAACCTACAATAATAGAGATTCAGATGAAAAAAGAGACAAAAAGCTGGCCAGGATAATGGTGGCTGCTTTCAAAGAAAGAGAAGACAGGAAACAAAAATACCGTAGATGACAGAATCAGTCCAGAATCAAGCTATAGAAAGATCAGTGTGCATGCTGTAAGGAGAAAGGGCACTGGAAGAATGAGTGTCCACAACATAGGTGGAAAAAGAAAAGCAGGTCCTCAATCTGGAAAATACTGATGCTGAATGAAGGGGCCCAGGCTTCATACTGATGAGCCCCTAGGAGCCCAGGATGACAGGAAAAATTGGAGGCAAAACCCTTCAGTTTCTAGTAGATACAGACTTTGTGTCTCATTCAGTGCTCACTCAGCCTCTTGGCCCGCTCACCAAGAAAAGACCTCCATACAGGAAGCCACCGGGACTAGGACCTACGCTTGGGCTATTAAGCAAGAAGTGAACCTCGGACAAGGTACTGTGACTCATTCCTTTCTTGTTATGCCAAATTGTTCTTATCCCCTTATCAGCAGAGACTTGAGGAAACTAGGGTCTACTATCACATTTAATGAGAATGAAGCCACTCTGGAGTTCACACGTCCACCACCTACTACCTTGATAACTTGTTCCTTATTAGATGAACTTAGAATATTGGATAAAAACTCAGGGGGACTAAAGCACCAGAGATTATTGCCCTATTCAAGACCTGAGGGAAGTCAATAAAAGAGTGGAAACCATTCACCCAACTGTGCCAAATCTCCACACTCTGCTTGGCCTACTAAATCCAGAAAAGACCATATATACTGTTTTAGACTTGAAGGATGCGTTTTTCTCCTTACCTCTGGCCCCTGTGAGCCAACCCATATTTGCTTTTGAGTGGACAGATCCTAAAGCAGGATTCAGTGGTCAGCTGACCTGGACTCAATTGCCACAAGGGTTTAAAAATTCTCCCACCCTATTTGATGAAGCTCTCAGTGCAGACTTGCTTGAGTATCACCAAGAACACCTGAGTATCACCCTCCTGCAGTGCACGGATGACCTTCTTATTGCCACCCATACCCAGGAAGAATGCCAACAAGCCACTGAGGAACTGCCTGAAACCCTCCAGGGATTGGGGTACCGTGCATGCTCCAACAAGGTAACTTATTTGGGGTACTGCTTGGAAGATGGCAACAGAACCCTGTCTCAGAGCAGAATTCAAGCCATCCTAAACATTCCTGAGCCAAAAGACAAAAGGCAAGTGAGAGAATTCCTGGGGACAGTTGGATATTGCAGGCTCTGGATACCTAACTTTTCTGAGATAGCTAAGCCACTATAACAAAGCCTAGGAGGAAATGAACCTTCTAGGTTTAGAAAGAAAATGAAAAGGAAGCTTTTCAAAGGCTTAAGACAGTTTTAATGTCAGCACCAGCGTTGGGACTGCCTGATATTGCCAAACCCTTCCATTTATTTGTGGACGAGTGAAATGGGGTGGCAAAGGATGTATGAACTCAAACTTTGGGACCCTGGAGAAAACTCGTGGCCTATTTGTCCAAAAGACTGGACCCAGTAGCTGCAGGATGGCCAGCTTGTATCTGAGCTGTTGCAGCTACAGCATTGCTATTAAAAGAAATTGATTAACTATGGGGCAGGAATTGGTGATCACTATTACCCATGCTATTGAAATGCTCCTCAAGGGAGCTTCTGAGCGTTGGATGTCAAATGCCCAAATTATCCACTATCAAGCTCTATTGCTAGATGCACCCAGAATCAAGTTCTCACCATCTATAGTGCTGAATCCAGCGTCCCTCATGCCTGACTCTGAAGAACAGCCCACCCATGACTGTGCCCAGGTTATTGATCATCTCCAGTACAGATGACCAGACCTCTGAGACCAGCCCCTGAGAAAAGCAGACACAACCATGTATACTGATGGAAGCAGTTACATAGAGGATGGAGTCAGGTACACAGGAGCAGCTGTGGTAACCCTTTCTGAGGTAATTTGGGCCCAGACTTTGCCCCAGGGGGCTTCAGCCCAAAAGGCAGAACTGATAGTGCTAACTCAAGCACTGATATAGGAAAATGGATGGGCTATCAATGTCTATACTGATAGTCGATATGGCTTTGCCACTGCACATGTCCATGGTGCCCTATACCAAGAATGAGGCCTGCTTACTTCAGCGGGAAAAGAAATTAAGAACATGGAAGAAATTATAGCCTTACTGTCAGCTGTTTGATTACCTGAAAGATTTGCTATTATCCATTGCCCTGGGCACCAAAAAGGAGACTCAGCCATGGCTCAGGGCAAAAGATCTGCTGACACCACAGCAAGGGGAGTTGCCCAAGAGCCAATGGGGCTACTACAAATATTAGGCCCCCCTTCAATTCTCACCCTCCTGCCTGAACTGGACTTATTGGAGAAACCTGAATACACCATCGAAGAGGAAAATAGGTCCGGCAGCAAGGGGCCACAAAGGTCGAGGACTGGTGAATCCTTCTGGATGTTCGTCTTGTTTTGCCCAAAGCTCTGGGGCCATCTCTTCTCTTTCAAATTCACCAAAGTACACATCTGGGATCAACTAAGTTGAAGGAATTGATCAGAGACAGGTATTTCCTACCTCACCTGGATGAGCAGGTGGAACAAATCACACGCTGCTGTGCTGCCTGCGCACAGGTAAATCACAGAGGAGGAAAATCAACACCAATGGATGTCCGAGTAAGAGGACTTAATCCAGGTGAACAATCCAGGAGTTGGACTTTACTGAAGTCATTCCAGCAAGGTTTGGATATTGATACCTGTTGGTTTTTATAGATACTTTTTCAGGATGGGTAGAGGCTTTTCCTACTAGGTCAGAAACAGCTAGGGTGGTTGCTAAAAAGTTATTAATGGAAATTATTCCTCAATTTGGCCTCCCCTCTTCTCTGGAGTCCAACAATGAACCAGCCTTTACGGCCACAATGTCATGACAAGTGGCCAAAATTCTGGGAATACATTGGAAAGTACATTGTGCCTATCGGCCTCAAAGTTCAGGACAGGTAGAAAGAGTTAACAGGACTATTAAAGAAACCCTGATTAAATTCCGAGCAGAAACTGGCGAGGGGTGGACTGTGTTGCTCCCTATTGTTCTTTTCAGGCTACGGTGTTCCCCCTACTGGGACAAGCTAACCCCATTTGAAATGTTTGGCCACCCACCTTGGTTAATTCCTGCAAAAGGAAAACCACAAGCTATTGAAATGTCTATTCCTTCCTCAAGTCCCTACAGGCTCTTCAACGAGTCTCCAGAGACAACCAGACCTGTCTCACGCCTCCACCACCCCTGCCAGTTATGACTGAACCTGCTCACAGGTTTCAACTGGGAGACCTAGTATGGGTCTACTGCCTGCCCAGCTGGATCTTAGAGCCCTCCTGGAAAGGAAGGAAGGACCGTATCCTATGATCCTGGCCACATCTACGGCTATTAAAGAGGCAGGGATTGCAGGCCTGGATTCACCATTCCCACCTGAAAGTGAACACGACCAATCAAGAGAAGGGAGAAAAATGCAACATATCAACAGACCCGCAGCATCCTCTAAAGATGTGATTCATTCAAGCCTTAGACTCAGACTAGTACTAATACTGGGAAACCTAGTTGGAATGTGTCACATATGGCCAGCTAGAAATGTCGAGACCTGGGATTGGGAGCTAACCCAGACTTCGGCTGGAAAGTGGTAGTTATTTTCCGAAATGCCACTTCCCAGCCTGTATTTAAATTAGATTTATGTGGCCTCTTCTATAACAATGAGGTTATGGCTGAATGGTACAGGTATCACAGAACACACCCAGGTTGTGGTACTGAGATTCGAGAATGGGGATTGTGGTCATTTCAATTTCAGGCTTGCCTTCACGTTGTCATAAATGAACAAGAGATTACCACTGTTCATCTCCTCGTTGTGAAAATGAATCCACCTGGGGTGGACATAAAGATTTATTCATTTACAGCGGGGAAACTCCCTCCCAATGCGTTCCAGGGAAGCGCAACCCTTTCACTCTGAGAGTTGTGGCATGGAATGAGTTAAGTGCTCAACATTGGCTTACCTGGGGTCTTAAGCTGACATCTAAAACATATGGAAATGACTCTGGTGTGGAATTTACTATTTGGAGGAAAGTGCCACCCTACAGAGCTCAAATTATAGAGTCAGAGAGGAGCTGGTTAGCCGGCCCTAAAGCACAGCAGCCCACTTCTTCTTCCTTTATCCACTCCACAGGGCAAACTCCTGTCAGCACTACTGAGGCCAGTTCTTTGCCCTTACAAACTTTACCCCCATGGCAAGGAATAGTCCTAGCCTCAGATGAAGTATCTGAGATCAAGACCTTAAGGTTAATTCATAATTGGATAAATCATACCACTCCTGATTTGGGACAAGACTGTTGGCTGTACCTAGATCCTAAACCTCCCTTTTATGTGGTGATAGGGGCCAATATCTCAATTTCCCCTACTAACACCCCTCAGAAAGGCACAGATTGTAGATCACAAGAAGCTAGAATAACCCTAGGGAACCTGCAGAAAAAGGGAACATGTTTGGCTTCCTCAACTTAAGTCATCACTAACTCCCCTTATAGTCAGTCTTGTAGTTCCCTAATTTGTAGTGTTAAGTCAATTTCTGATAGAGTACATTTCCAAGCCCCAACAGGGACCTGGTGGGCATGTACTTTTGGTCTTGCTCTACAGCAGAACATCTGGAATTAGAATCTAAAAAGGGAAGCCTATGTGTACTGGTATGTGTTCTTCCTCAAGTATATATTTAAAATGGGTCTCAATTAAGAGGTCAATATTTAAATAACCATGCACCAACTCAAATAAAGAGAGCAGCCCCAGCTATTCTTCTACCCCTTTTAGTGGGAACTGTATTGCAGGATCCGCCGCTTTAGGCTTTGGCTCTAGAAGATCAAAATTTTAAGATTCTAAACACCAGAGTAGACCAGGACACAGACTATCTTAGAAGTTCTATAGGACAATTAGAAAAACAAGAAGACTCCCCAGCAGAAATGGTTTCGCAGAACCGGAGGGGGCTAGACCTGTTGTTCTTAAAAGAAGGAGGACTTGGTGTAGCTTTAGATGAAAAGTGCTGTTTTTATGCAAATAATTCAGGAGTGATTAGGGAAACTCTAGCTCTAATAAAACAAAACCTAGATAAAAGACCCAAGGAATGAGCAAGAGCCTCAAACTGGTATGAGTCCTCCTCTCCTGCTGGTCTCCATGGCTGACTACTCTCTTAACACCAACTATGGGTCCCCTATTCTTATTACTTTTAGGTGTTGCTGTGGCCCCTTACATTTTAAATTGGTTAATGGGATATATTAAGAAGAGAATCAGCTCTGTCAAAATATTAGCATTATAGGCTCAAGGCTCAATACTAACCTATAACAAATGAAGATCAATGATTTGATCTGTATGACCCAGAGCCAGTGGGGAATGTACTGACCAAACTGACTCCATTTTGAATAAAGTAGCCATCTTAGAAGCTTAGCCATAGTATATTTCTAGCTCAAGGATTGTTTTTAAGAAAGCCTAACCCCTTTCTCCCTTACCTCCCAGGAGAATGCTGCCACGGCCACTTGCTTTCTAGACATGTAGGAGACCAAATTGTTATGATATGACTAACTGCTGATTTTGGCTTCTGTAACTTGCCTGTTTTGCTTTTTTAGGGCACCCTGACATGTAGACCATGACCCCTGTTATTCAGGGACCACCTTGTCAACATTCCTTTCAAGGTTTTTAGCTTTAAAAAGTCCCCTTTCCCTCTCCCTCCCCACTGCAGCACTATAACCCAATACGGAGACTGCAGTCCAAGCTAGCTTGAATAAAATCTTTTATCCTGATCTGAATTGAGTCTGGTGGTCTTTTCTCAGTAGTCCTGGGCTCCATAACACAATAAAGCCTGGTTATGATTTTAGTTAATTTTCTCTTGATATGCAGAAATGTAACCGTGTGTGTACATTCATGTATGTGCATGTTTATATGGGGATGCAGATCTATATGTGTGTTCAGGCCAGAGGTCAATCTCTGGTGTCTTCCTCAATTACTCACCACTTTGTTTTTTGAGACAAGGTCTCTAACTGAACCTGGAACTCACTGATTTAGCTAGACAGGCTTGGCAGTAAGCTCCAGGGATCCATCTTGCCCACTCTTCTTCTGGCACTGAAGTTAGAAATATGCACCACAGGGGATGCTGGGGATCTGAAATCAGGTCCTCATGCTTGTAAGCAAATACTTCACTGACTGAGCCATCTCCCTAGCTTGGCATTTTTTAAATCATTCTCTAGAGACAGAGAATTCAAAATAAAAAGAGAAAATAGAATAGTATCTTAAAACCAGGCACGGTGGCACATGTTTTTAATCCCAGCACTAGGGAGGCAAAGCCAGGCAGATCTCTGTGAGATCAAGGTCAGCCTGCTCTACCTAGTAAGCTCAAGGCCGGCTGGGGCCAGAGGGCGACTCTGGGTTAAAAATAAGAAAAAATATATATATATCTAAAATACATTATATAGCTTCTTGCTTTTGAAATGTACATAGTCTCAATATTCACATGAAAAGGGATTCACATGACAAGGGATCTAGATGTAATTTCTGTAACACAGAATCAATACTAGAAATGTTCAAGAGGGCTTATTATGAGCAAAGTACAGTTATTTTTGTTTTTACTGATGCTACTGCTATTAAAACATAAGAATGTTTAAACAAAACACTTACCTGTCCCTAGGGAGAGCAGTCCATGCCAAACTATGTGATGTTCCAGCTGAGATCTGCTGAATAGCTATGCCATCTAAGCCACTAACTTTCTTTGGTTTAGTAATAGGACCTGTGGAATTTCCTTGGCCACACTGCCCCATAGAGTTATTGCCCCAGGCATAAACTTCATTATCTAAAAATAAAACAAAGTATAAAAGAAAGTTTAAACTTAAATGAATTACATTTAAGAAACAGAATAACTGACACTATGCCTTTAAAAACAAATGACTTAGACACCTGTAATCCCCACACAAGGGAGGCTAGGGCAAGAGGATTAAGTTGTGGCTGGGTTACATATATTCTCCATCAAAATACTAAAACAAACAAAAATGATGTTACCATGAGAAAGAGCCAGACAGTGACTGTCTCCTATAGAAATATCAACTATTCTTGTGGCAGCCAATTCTTCAATAATCTTGGGTCTCAAAGCAGTAGCTTCTGAAGAACCACAACCTAGACAAGCTCCACAGCCCCAAGCATAGACCTGAGAAGACAGAAATACATGTTAAGTTCAAAAACAAGCAACTATTAACTGAAGTTACCTATCAAACGGGGGTGTGGTTTGATATTAGATAACTCTCCGATGTTAAAATAACGTTTACTGATTTGATCATTTTAAGGATGGTCATGGTGCCAGGAGATTCAATAGGCTACTTGAGAAGCAAACATACCAACCCTTGGCTGTCTCACCTGATCAACCCCACCCCAACTCTTCAAGCAAGCAAGCCTCTCTAAAATATAAGGACATTAAAAAATATATATCATACCATAGCACACCCAGGAAAGTGAACAGTATTTATTTCATTTTAGCAAATTATCTATGCTTTGTTTGTTTCACAAGAAAAATATAAAACCTTATCTTCTATAAGTAAAAACAGATGGTCAGTCATTTACTGTGCTATTTTTAAACATTCAATATGTAGGCAGACAAGCAGTTGGGCTGAGAAACTAACGGTCACAGATAAAAATGAAAGATAGGAGATGTTTAGCATGTTTCTTAAATTACAGATTAAACCAAGGTATAATATAATACAAAATGGATTATATAAATCACAAAACTGGAATTTAGGATTTAGTTTTAAAATCTCCTCTCCCCACTGTTATAATAATTTTAATTATCACAAAGAAAAATATGTGAATCATAGCTCTCCTCAACATTTTTACTTTTACTGATTCATAACAAAATAACTACTGGCTGATTTAGATTGATTTAGATTCCTATGAAGAAGATAGGAAGATCAAGGGATGAATGTCAATTTGGCAGTCAAAAATGAAGAAAGCAATCAGCAAAGTGAGTAACTTTTCTTTCAATTGGTTCTGATATGATTATATATATACTCTTTATCCTTATGTCTAAAGCTCTTTTGTTATTATTTTTGTCTTCAAATTATTTTAGGAAAGGCTGATAAGAACAGGTTAGATTTCTTCATCAAAAAAAAGGAAGCCATATAGTCTGGTAAGCTACCAGAAAACTTAATACAAGTAAAGAATGCAACAAAATTCTAGTAAGGTAAAGCTTATTTTAACAAGATTAGGAACACAGGACAGCAAAAATTAGTAAAAGTCTAATTATAACACAGTTCTGGTATTCAGTAGGTCCTCTCAGTTTTCTCTTGTATGTTCCTTCAGGTGAGCTCCAGATAAAGAATATTTGTAGTTCAGTGGGTAAAGCACTTGCTTAGCATGCACAAACTCCTGGGTTTTATTCCCAGAACTAAACACAGACACAAAAGGAATACCTGTCTTGCATTTAGGAGTTAGACTGTGCTGCATAAAAATATATAACCTGTATTTCCATGTAACAATTATGTGGAAATTAGCAGTGAATAAGCTGAGGGAACTCAGGCAGATGGAGTACAAAGCAAATGTTAATACACTCCATGCTCCGTAGGTGTAATAGTAAATGGAATAATTCATTATTGAAAACCATTTGTCTTACTTTATTTTTTATAAACATACACATTTGACTTCACATAATTTAAAAAAACCTATGATTCTACTATTCCATATAGCAAATAACTTAAAAGTTCTTTTGAAACTTAACAGATTTGTTGTTTATTATTTACCACCAATAGTTATAGAACTTTAAATTCAAATAATTATCTAACATGTTCATTTGTACTCAAAGCAGAAATGCAATGAATTCATGCAAAAGCACACAAAAAGCATATGCCACCACTCAAGGGAAGTCTATGATGTGCCTGTGGATATATATCAAATAAGTGAGCACCTGTTGATTTAAATTCATGGATTCTTACTATAAAATCCACAGTGAAAAGCCTATAAAAGAAGTTTTTAAGGATGCAACTGACTAATGCAATGAAATGCAAGGCGACAAATAGTTTGAATTAGATTTTTCAGCATATGAAGCATTCCAGTCTCTTAAAGAGTAACTAAACTAAGTAAAAATTTAACCTTATTGGTCATCTGCCTTGTGAATTAGAGAATAATTTTATACCAATGTCAGGCATATAATGGGCTCACCTACATGTGAGACAAAAGGGGTTGGTTCACTTTTTCACTACCATCACTGGTCAATATAAGGAGAAAATATTGTCAGCCTGGTATCATACATGGTATCTCCTTAGCACCACCAGCAAAGAGTGGGGAAAGAGTCAAAATATACATGTAAAGTTCAAAATTTTTACGGGATTAATAAATTCTGACTAAGCATAACTAATTCTGTTTCTCAGAAACAGCAAGCCGTCTCAGATTATTTTCCATATGGAAGTATTCTCTTTACCTTCTTTTTTGATCACCTTCTTGACATTTTAGTTTGTATCACTGGTCTCCCTCGAGTTCATGTTTTGCTTTCACTCACTAATCTTTAACATGTATTATTACATGCCAGTATGATTTGGGCAAGAAGTTTAAAGGGATCTAAGTACTAAATTAATGTATTAACTCAATACAAAGAACAGGGGTCTAAAAGAAAATGTATGTAAGTCACATAAGCAGGTAAGAAAACCTGGCTGCTTTTCAGATACTCCACTTGAACAACAAAAGTATTTTAATCTGTTGTGTTGCCTAAAAATGTTTTTCTTTTATTTCAATTTTTACATAGAATTATTGCTTTTTAGTTACCTAGTCCTCTGAAATATTCTTTGTAATGTTCATTCCTTCATCCTACCTGCCCTGTTGACGTCAAAGCAAGTGAAGATTGGCTCCCAGCACAAACTTTGCGAATAAACATTCCTTGTAAAGCTTCAATAACTTTAGGTTTATATACTCTGTTGGTGTCACCATGGCCAAGTTTACCTATGTGTATATATATATATAAAGAAAACCATTCAATTTAAAGAATTTTCAAAAGTCTATAGTTTTTCTAAGCAATAAATGCAATAAAGTGCTCTAATCTTTACATCAATAACCTGGTAGACATAGAAATCTATAAGTTTCTGATAGCAGAGGACATTAACAAATGAACATTTTTGTTCCAAGAAAGTGAACAATCAACAATAGTCTTTTATATCTTAATCTCAATCAAAGCACTTTAAAGAAACATGGAAAATAATTTTTCTTTGTCCCTTTATTTATTATTTTTATTTTATGTGTATGAGTATACTGCCTGCATGTGAGTGCACCCATGTCATGCAGTGCCATGGAGGTCAGAAGAGAGCTTCAGATTCCCCTGGAACTGGAGTTAAGGACAGTTCATAGCCACCATGTGGGTGCTGGGAATTGAACCCCAGTCCTCTGCAAGAGCAGTCAGTGCTCTTAACTGCTGAGCCATCTCTCCAGGCCCATTTTTTAAAAATAATATTTTATTTATTATTTTTATGTGTATGTGTGTATTGCCTGCATGTAGGTAAGTACACTTGTGTCATGCAATGCCTGCGGAGGACAGAAGAGGCTGTCAGATCCCCTGGAATTGGAGTTACGGACAGTTGTTAGCTGCCATGTGGGTGCTGGGATTTGAACCTGGGTCTTCTGCAAGAACAGTCAATGTTCTTAAGCGCTGAACCATCTCCCCAGCCCCCTCTTAATGGCATATTTCTATTTTCTCTTTTAGATTTTATTTTTCTTTCTTATTTGTGTGTGTGTGTGTGTGTGTGTGTGTGTGTGAGAGAGAGAGAGAGAGAGAGAGAGAGAGAGAGAGAGAGAGAAAATGCACCTGGGTGATAGTGGAGGACAGAAGAGGGTTTAGATTCCCCTGGCAGTTGTGAGCATCCTGACATGGGTGCTGGGAACTGAACTCGAGTCCTCTGCAGTTAAGTGCTCTTAATTGTGAAACCATTTCCCCAGCCTTCATATTTCTAACTTTAAATGTACTGACAGGTTAACCAGACATTGTGGCACTAACTTGTAATTCCAGCATTGGGAAGGCAAAGGCGGAAGGATTGCTGCAGTTTTGAGGCCACATGGCTAGAACTAAAAATAAATAAATAAATAAATAAATAAATAAATAAATAAATAAATAAATAAATAAATAAATAATAAAGTCAGGCATGGTAGAGAACTCCTGTAATCCCAACATTTGGGAGGCAAGAGGAGTGCCACAAGTTTGGGGTCAGCCTTGTCTACATATCAAATTTCAAGCCAACCAGAGCTATATAGTGTGAACTGTGTTTTTTTTTTAAAAAGAAAAAAGATGGGTCTGGAGAGATGGCTCAGTGGTTAAGAGCACTGACTGCTCTTGTAGAGGACCCGGGTTCAATTCCCAGCACCCACATGGTGGCTACAAACTGTCCTTAACTCCAGTTCCAGGGGAATCCGAAGCCCTCTTCTGACTTCTGCAGCACTGCATGACACAGGTGTACTCACATACATGCAGGCAATACACAGACACAGACACAGACACACACACACACACACACACGCACACACAAAGAATAGAAAAAGAGCTGGCAGATGCTACAAAAACATATAGTCACATAATTTTTAAAAACCAGGCACTAAATCTTTAATCCCAGCATTCGGGAGGCAGAGGCACACAGATCTCTGTGAGTTCGAGGCCAGCCTGGTCTATATACTGAGTCCCAGGTCAACCAGGGCTATAGACTAAAATCAACAAAATAAAAATTATATTTTATTATTTTCACTCCTTAAATTATTTTTTAAATTATTACAATTTTTTGTTTTAGTTTTTGTTGGACTGGCAAAAGAAGGCCATCTCAACTCACTTAAATTACTTCATCTTAATACCTAGTATTGTTGATCAATATGGGCAAGTGAGCATTCATACTGCTAAGTATCTAATCAAAGTAGATAAGGATTTGGTCATTCATTGAGATCAGTTTCTTTTGTTCTGAGTTATAGTCCTAATTTATACATAACTGTCTTCTTGTGTCCTCACATGCTAGGAACAGACAAAGTATTGTTTTTAATACTAAAAAAAATTGGAAGTCTCGACATTGAGAAACTGGTTTTACAAAGAGATAGAGAGAGAAATCTGTCTACCATGCATTAACAATGGCTAAAGTAACAATAATAAAAACAGAATTTGGGTCTGGAAAGATGGCTGAATGGTTAAGAGCATATATTGCTCTTAGAGAGACCCCAAGTTTAGTTCCTAGGACCCTATGGTGGTTTACAGCCACCTGTAACTAGAGCTCTTGGGGATGTCTCTGGCTTAATCAGGCACCTGTACTCCTGTGCCCATATCCACACACAGATACACACAGATACAAAATTTTAAAAATAAAAATAAATTGGAGAGCCAGACGTGGTAGCCCACACCTTTAATCCCAGCACTCGGGAGGAAGAGGCAGGTGGATCTCTGTGAGTTCAAGGCCAGCCTGGTGTACATAGTGAGTTCCAGGACAGCTGGGGCTACAGGGAGACCCTGTCTTAAAAAGACCAAAAAAAATAAATAAATAAAAATAAATAAATCAGAAGAGATGTATCCTTGCTCTGGAAATTGTTACTGAATAATGTTTAAGCTGTAATGAGATGCTTCTTCTAATCATGTGGAATAAATAAATAAATAAATAAATAATCTTAAAAAAGAAACAGAATTTCTTTTAGTTTTTATTCCTATTCATTTGACTTTTGAATTTTTCTATGCTATGCACATCTACTTGAAAAAGAAAATGTTTTTAATTTTTAAGAAAAAAAGCCAGTTACCAATAATTTTTTTTTACATACCATTGTCTCCTCCACCAAAGGACCACACGGCTCTGCCATCTTTAGATAAAGCAATGGTATGTGAGCTTCCACAAGAAACCTCTCCTACATTACTGATGTCTTTTACTAATGTTGGAATGTTACGGCTGTTACTGTCCCCATGACCTTGGATAAAACAGAACACAAAGAAACAATGTTAACTCTTTTTACTCTAAGTCATAATTTCTCAAAGGTCATAAATGCTAACACTTATTTTTCAATGCAATTAAATATGAAAAAAATAGATAGGCTGTTCCCTAAGTGGGGGATCTACGCACATTATTAAACCATTAGAACATTCTATCTAAGCTCTGACACAGTCAACCCTGATGATATGCTTCTTATCCCTGAAACATTAAAGTGCCTGGTTACAATAAATAATGGATAGACTTGATAGATTTAATTACATCTTAGATATCAGCAACCAGAATCTAGGCATTATCTATAAAAATATACCTTATTCTGAGATTAAAACTAACAAAAGAAATGGCTATGAACTCTATCCTCTAATCAATCATTTCTATTCTGTGGGACTAGCTTCAATTTTAAAAACAACTTACCTAATCGTCCAAAGTCTCCTTCACCCCATGTGTATAATTCCCCATCCTCTGTGACAGCAGCACTATGTCTATATCCAGCTGATACGCAAACAACTACCTGCATTGCACATAAGTAAATATGATGAGCACACAGTTCAGAGGCATTATTACCACAACTCATGCATATAAATATGTGGAAGTTGTACTGAGGACAAAGGCTATTGGCTAAGCAGTCAAGTTAAGTATTTGTGTTTTGCTTGCCAAGCATGATCCCCAGCTTCTACTCAAAGATAAGACAATTCTCAATTCAGAAAGAGACACTTATTGCTAGCAGGGGGCTCTGAGGCCATCAGTCTAATCACTAGCAGGAATGTCACAATATCAATCAACCATGGAACAATGACAAGCTTTTAAATCCAGATAAAACCTCTCATCTTAACTGATAAGAAAAAGTCATTGCATAATAAGGGTAATATAAGCACATAAGCTTATATTAAACTCCTCAGAGCACCTCTTTATCCTCAAGAAATTATCTCTGATTAGTAGAATCAGGAAGTAAGGACATATAGCAATATAACTTGAGGATCACTTATACCCTCTAACACTGATCAAAATCATTAGCAACTAAAAAAATGACATACAGAAAAAGAAAGTCTGCATCAATATCTCCATGTCTTTTTAACCTACAAAAATGAGAATTCACTTTTAGAAATACACTGAGAACTTCTAGGGTTGTATCTGTAAATTATTATCCTAAAATGCTCTTGACATTTTCCCTTCACAGTGCTCAAACTATGCTGTCATAAAAATTAAATATTAAAAAATATATATAAGAAATGGAAATAAGAATCAGAAAAAGAACAACTGTAAACAATATTCAGCTGAAGTTCCTTAAAGTTCTATATTCAACATGTTTTCATTTTTTGAGGCAAGGCCTCTCACTACGTTGACCAGGCAGCCCAAAAAGTGGCAATCCTCTTGTCTCTACCTGGGATTACAGCTGTGTGGCACCACACCCAGCAGACTCTGTACCTTATCAACAATCTCATCAATCTCTGATGTTTACAGAGGGCTTGTGCTTGATAGTGCACACCTATTTTTAAAAAAACACCATGAAATCTTTAATGAAACTGAAGGGGCATGACAGAGGGCCTGGTGGTGGGGTAGCTTGAGGGCCAGGGTGATGGGCAGGATCTGGGCAGGGGTGGGAGTACTCCTCTTCCTTGGGGCAACCCTCTTCCATCATCCCACCATGGGGGGAGCATAGTGGGGAAATGGGGCCATAAATATGTTCAGAATCTCAGAGGCGCAGGGCACAAGATGGCAGAGTCTCAAAGAGGAGGCAAGGGTAGGCCCGAGTCACCCTTATGTGGGAACCGTGGCTCTTTGGGTGGCGGGGGGTGGTTCCCTGGCTTGCAACTATGCTTGGAGAAGGTAGCAGTAGTGCTGGATGTAGACCTGCAGGTGATGCAGACCTTTAATTCCAACAATCAGGATGAAGAGGCAGGTAGATATAAGTTTGAGGCCAGACTGGTCTACATAGTGCGTTGTAGGTCAACCAGGGCTACAAAGAAAAAACCTGTCCCAAACAATAACAACAACAAAAAAATTAGGATGTTGTAAGGTTTCTTGCCTTGCAGTTGATAAGTAAATTAAAATACTATAAGTTACTACTGTGTGGAGCTCATTTAAAAGCCAACTTTATGAGAAAACATCTCATGAAAGAAAAAAAATGTACTATTTGCATTGTTATAAAATTAAAATTTACACTTTACAAAGATTTTGCATATGAAAAATTTCAGGGGAGGAATACAGTCTTAAAATAGAGAAACCTACATAAGTCTTACTTATTTAAAGAAAAGTAAAACAAAAATAAAAATAGATTGTTTTTAATGGCAAAAATTATTTAGAAGGAACTCTTGGCAATGACATAACCATTTTAAATGTCTCATCATTCAAGGGCTGGAGAGATGGTTCAATTTAGAAGTGTTTGCCATTGTGCTGTATAGCTTTAGTATCAACTTGACACACCTGGGTTGAAGGAGCCTCAATTGGGGAATTTCCTTCATTGGACAGGCCTGTGGCCATGTCCATGGGGCACCTTCTTGATTGTTGAGTGATGTGGGACGGCCCAGTCCACTGTGGGTGGTGCCACCCCTGGACAGGTGGGCCTATGTTGCATAAGAAAGCAGGCTGAACAGGGGCCAGGGGAGCAAGCCAGTAAGCAGTGTTCCTCCATGGTCTGTGCTCCAGCTCCTGCTTCCAGGTTCCTGCCCTGAGTTCCTACCTTGGGCTCCCTGATGAACTGTGACCGGGGAGATGTAAGCTGAATAAACCTTTTCCTCCCCAAGTTGGTATTGGTCAGAGTATTTTGTCACAGCAATAAAGAAACAAACTAAGACAGTGTGAAATCAAAAGGGTCCAAGTTTGGACCCCAGCAAAAGTCAGGTGTGCTGGCAAATGTCTGTTATTCCAGCACTGGGCAGACAGAGATAAGAAGATCCATGGGGCTTGCTGACCACCAAGTCTAGTTTAATTGATGAGCCACAGCAAGACCCTGTCTCAAAAAACAAAGTAGAAAGCTTTCCTGAGGAACATTCCTTAAGTTGACTTTTGCCCACCACCCCCCATTCCCAAACACTTGCATACACATGAACACATATGTGGAAACATATATGTGTATATATACTATATATATATATATATATATATATCATATATAATATATAGTATATATTATATATATATATTTGGAAGGAATAAAAGCTGAGGGGCCAGAGAGATGACTCAGTGGTTAAGAGCATTGGCTGCTCTTATAGAGGACCCAGGTATAGTTCTCAGCATCCACATGCTAACAACCATCCTTAACTCCAGTTCCAGGGGATCTGACCATCCTCTTCTGGCCTCCATGGGCACTGTGTGTACATGGTGTACTTACATACACACAGGCAAAACATTCATATACATAAAATATGAATGAATGAATGAGTAAAGAGAATTAAAGTTGAAATCTACAAGGAACTAAAATTCAATAATACATGTGAAAGCATTCTGTAACTTCTATAACAAATATATAAAAGATAAGCTAAAGAGTACAGGACAAGAGGTAACTCAAAAAGAACACATCAAAATTTGAAAAATATTGTCAATAATCACACCACTGTATATAAGTCTTTTTAAATCCAAAAGGAAAGCACATACCTTTCCCTGTAGTGGGCCCTGAATAAGCTTGGGATATTTCTGGGTTGAACTATTTCCATGTCCCAGTTTCCCATAGTCGCCATCTCCCCAGCTGAAGACCTCTCCTTCTGTAGTAAAAGCTAAAGTGTGACCATCAGAGCCTTTAGAAGATGAAACTTTTTTAATAGACCTATGAGGCTCAAAGGTTAACTTTTTTAAAGTAGACTGATTATTGGAATCTCCAAGGCCCAGTCTCCCATAGCTGCCTTTACCACAAGCTCTGACAGAACCATCCGTAGAAATGACAAAAGTGCAATACTGTCCAGCTTCAATCTACAAAGGAACAAACAGAATCATAAATATAAAATGCTTTGTGAAAATCAAAGTATAGTATGTTAGGTCAGGCTTATTAAAGAAGGTAAAAGGAAATCTTTTAAAGCTGAAAATGACACAATTCTCTATAGAAATGTAAGAAGTAGAAAATTAACAAAATATTAATGGATTTTTCATAGTAATTTCATATTGTGCTGAAATTCATGTATATATTAGGTTTTAAAATAAGAAATACATTTATTTATTTGTATATGTATGCCTGCGGTTTATAGCCAATAACCATATTAATACAAACTTACAAACTGAAAACAAAATGCCAGAAACATCTTCAAACATCTTCGAGTACTGCATTATACCAATAGCAAATTGCAAAGTAACAAAAACACACACACAAGAAAAAGAAAAAGAAAATGAAATGCCAAGCTGGAGAGGTGGCACAGTGGGTAAAAGCACTTGCTGTTCTTGTAGAGGACTGAGGTTCGGTTCCCAGCCGCCCACATGAGGTGGCTCACAAGCACCTGTTACTCCAGCACCAATGGTTCCAACGCCCTCTTTAAAAAATTAATTTTAAAAATGTTTAAAGAAAATGAAATACCAATCTAAGAAAGGGAGAAGTCATACTTATGCTAAATATAATGGTAAAATCTGCTGCCATTTATTATGTTTTTTACAAATCTATGTCCTAATTTAATTTTTTAACGTTGAAATACTGTCAAAGAGGTAAAAAACCAAAAATGCATTTTAATAGATTAAAATGAAAAACTGATGCAAATGGTATAGAAATAACATAGATAAGAAACACTCAACTAAGAATTTTACTCATTGAAAAAAATAACATTATTTAAGGCAAATAAAAGTATGAATATTTACCCCATTAGCTACCAATTCACAAGGTATACAGAGAACTTACAGTCTGAGCATCAGAGAAACTAGGAGCTAGTTTGGGTTGTAGTATTTTCTCCTGTGTGCCTTCTACCAACTGATGGCTGCTATTGCTCCCCCAAACATAAACCTCACAGGTTTCAGAGACAATGGGAGCATCACCAGTCTGAATGCTGTCTGGGCTAGCACATGTTCTTGAGTAGTCAGAAGCCATTCTACAAACCTGTTAAAAATTTTAAAAGATACAAAAAAATAAGCAGGACATTTTTAGCCTAGATAATTTTATATGCATTCTCTGAAACTCTTAATTTCTAATTACTCTAAACTACTCACACCTAGAACAAATACCTGGTCTTAAATAGAGATAGGTAGAATATTAACTTGCACAGAGTAAATCACTAAAACGGAAAGGCAAAATAAGTAGAGAGACAATTAAACCTTTTTAAACATAAATCTTATGGCATACAACTGCTTTACAGAAAATTGAAATTCAAAAAGCCAAAGAAAAAATCCACCACCTTAATATAATAAATGTTAATTTGTCATTCTGGAAATTTTCATATACATGTTCTTTAGCACAGTTATTAGCATGAACAAAAAAGTGACTAAGCATTCATGCAAAATTTCTGCCTGACTCTTCACACTTGAATGAATACTATCCTATCTAATGTAAAAATCAAATTAACCACTTTCCTTTAATGGACATTCAAACTCAATGTCTTTGCTATATAGACCATTTTTTGCTGTGGGTTTTTTTTGTTTTTTTTTTTTGCCATATAGACCATTTTTAAGAATATGTTACTATATTTTTGTTGCTTCCTTAATAGAGAACCTCAGAAGTGGAATTCTGTGCACAAAAAGACAAACAATCTTTGGGGCAGGAAAGATGGTTCAGAGGTTGAGCACTGGCTGCTCCTGCAGAGGACCCGGGTTCAATTCACAACACCCACATGGAGGCTGTCTATAACTCCAGTTCCAGGGGATCTGACACACTCTTCTGACCTCCACAGGCACTGTACAACACAGGTGTACCTACCTACACGCAGGCAATATACTCATTCACATAAAGAAAAAAAAATCTTTTAAACAGACAACAATTCTTGAAACACACTATGCCAAATTACTTTCTAAAATGGCATTATAAGATTATCTCATCCACAGTACATGAATGGAGGGCTATCCTGAAAACAGTAACAACCTAGAACAATGCATAGAGCATACATATAGACAAATACATACAGAATCAAAGTCACCACTTATTCAGAATGTTTTCGAAAAATATAGGCTCCTCAAACCAAAGCATAAAACCCAAGGAGGTTTTATGACTGCCCTAACAAAAGAATAGGTCTACATAGAGTATAAGTCTCACTGCAACCACAATAACACTATTAAGCTTTTAAAATTTTTGCAAATTGAAGTGGGGAGAAAGAATGTCATTATTTCAACTTCACACTTTCTCATTATCAGTAAAGCAAAGCTTATCCATCTGTTCACTTTCTATATTTTCTGATATCACTAATCTTTGTCCCATTATTGACTAGCGCCCAATGGAGTTTTTTGTTAACTTGGATGAACTCAATACAATAAAGATGTTAATTATGACTATAATTACTGTCCATCTGTTTTCTTTTATAGAGTTTTTTTTATAATCAAGTAAAACAATAAAAGAAGAATCTTCAAAAATCAATACAATGTGTATGTCAGCATATTAAATGGGAGGGGCAGAATACTTTGTCAGAATCTCTAAATACAATGCAAAATAACAGAATAATCAATGTGTTAAGCAAAGATTTTCCAGTGAACATGGGGACAGTTCTGAGGAGTTATAACAGCCAGTTTCCAATAAAGAATCCAAAATTTTGCTGACGAAAAAGGAGGTTGCAAGAAGGTTAGAATTATTCATTTAAACATCTATTAATGTAATGAGGTTTGTAAGTGAAACCACAATCCCTCTCCACTCTCTCCTCCCTTCTCAAAAAGAGGGAAGAGGAAATCTGGTTTTAAAAAAATATACTAATCAAGCTTTAAAATGCATTTTTAAAGTAAAAATGGAAGGTAGGTAGGATTCTGTAAAGATCAGATGACAGATACAGCAGCAACATAATTTTCGAAATACTCCCAATTAATAAGGAAAAAATTGAAGTCCACATTTAGCATTCATAACAAACTATGTGATAAGGTAGTGCCAACAATCACAAAATAGAAGTTGTGTGAGACCATCACCAAACAAATACACAGTAATGACATCTATTCAGGAAGAAGCAATGGAGTACCAGCAGACAGCAGAACAGGAGAAGCCTAAAACAGCCAATTGGGTATTCATTAAGAATAGGCCAGTTTAAGAATAACAGTCACAACTGGGAAGAGCTCTGTCCTTTCCCACAGCAAACAAGAGCAAAGGCTCCATGACAAGTTCTAAAGATGCTAGGTAAATCCAACTCTTGTGAACTTCTGAAAAACTGACCAGCCAGCATTCCCTCCCATCACTATCTTGAATAAGCTACCTTGAATCTCAATCCATCTAAAGCTCAGGAAAACTAATTTTACATAAAAGTAAAGTACTAATATCAAATACTACATGAAGTTAATATAAAAAAGAAGCTGGGCATGGTGATGCATAGCTGTATTGACTCAAAAAACTGCAGGATGAGGATAGAGAGGTAAAGGCCAACCTGCTAAACTTCAAACTCTGAAACTGGTAGAAGAAAACATGAGCAGGAACCTATAAGACATAGGTGTAGGAAAGGACTTTCTAAATCAGACACCAGTTGCTCAGGAATTAAGTTCCATAATCAACTAGTGGGGCCTCATAAAACTAAAAAGCTTTCTGTATCGCAAAAGAAAGAATCAAGAGAGTAAAGGGAAAACCCACAGAGTGGGAAAAAAAATCTTCACCAGTGACACAACTGACGGAGGTTTAAATCCAGAATATATAAAGAACACAAAAAACAAAGAATCAAGAAAACAAATGACCCATTTTAAAGACGGGCTAAAGATCTAAACAGAGTTCTCAAAGGAAGAAATAAGGACAGCCAAGAAACATCCTTAAAAGTGTTCAACGTCATTAGTAATTAGGGAAATGCAAATTAAAACCACCTTAAGATTTCATCTTACCCCAGTCAGACTGGCTAAGATCAAGAGAACAAATGATACCAAATGCTGGCAAGGATGTGGAGAATGGAATGCTCATTCACTGCTGGTGGGATTGCAAACTCTTGCAACCCTATGGAAAGCATTGTGGAGAACTCATAAAAATAAAGAGCTGGGTGTGGTGGCGCACGCCTTTAGTCCCAGCACTTGGGAGGCAGAGGCAGGCGGATCTCTGTGAGTTCAAGGCCAGCCTGGTCTACAAAGTGAGTTCCAGGACAGCTGGGGCAACAGAGAGACCCTGTCTCAAAAAGACCAAAATAAAAAAATAAAAATAAAAATAAAAATGAACCTACCACATGATCTGCTTATACCACTCCTTGGCATATACTCAAAGGACTCATTCTATTGCAGATACTTGTATAACCATGTCTGTTACAGCTCTTTTCACAATAGCTAACAGATGGATACGACCTAAGTGGCCCTCATTGGATGAGTGGTTAAAGAAAATGTGGCACATTTACACAGTGGAGTTCTACTCAGCAGTGAAGAAAGATGAAACAATGAAATTTGCACGTAAATGGATGGAACTAGAAACTGTTACATTAAGTGAAGTAACACAGACTTGGAAAAACAAAAGATGTATGTTCTCCCTCATTTGTGGATCCTAGCACCAAATCCTTATAAGTGAGTGTATATCCTGATGTAACTGCGAGAACCAGGAAAATGGAAGGGAACCATGGATGTAAAGGGAAAGAAGGAACCTGAGAGAGAATAGTAGGAGACAGGTGTTGCTAAGGGAGAAATATGTAAAAAGGGGGTAGTTAAAGAGGAGGGAGGGCTATACAAAGAATTGTGGGAATAAAGGGGAAGGAGCTCAAGAGAGGTGGGATCATAGCATACAAACTCTATCAAAGGAGAAATGGGGAAAATGGGGACACTTTAAATGGGGATGGTGGGGAGGAAAATATAGGGAGAGAGGGGGCTACAGAGATAGCTCAGGAGTTAAGAACACTGTTCTTGCAGAAGACCTGGGTTCCAATCCTAGCACCCACATGGCAGCTAACAACTGTGTGTAACTCCAGTTCCAGGAGATCCAACACTCTCTTCTGTCTTCTGCACGCATTGCATGACACAGGTGCACTTACCTACAATGCAAGCAATACACACATACACATAAAATAAAAATAAGAAAATATTTTTTTTAAAAAGGAAGGAGGAGAGAGAGAGATAAAGAGTGCCTACCTAGTATAAAAAACCAATGGGAGTTGTATTAGTCCAAAAATCTAGTGAAAAATTACATATACAATACCCTACAGAGTCCGTGAATATAGCTGAAGACTACATAAAAAGAAACAGTGCAGACACACAGGCCTCTCTCTCCTGGGTAAGTCCATTGCACCCTCTGCGCCTTGACTCCCCCAGCCTCATTCACCCTGCCATCTCCCCCGGCATTCTCTCCTCTGAGTTCGGGGCCCTGTCCCATTCCTTGTATTGGGGCCCCAGAACCTGGGGAACCAATGCTGCTTCCTGATCCTTATCCTCCAGACCAATGGAGTGCCTACTCTGGGCCCTAGGAGCACAGCTTCTGGGCCTGGAACCACCCTCACCTCCCTCTGTTTCCCTGGGCCTGCACCACCCACCAGCCTCTTTCTGGGACACAGAGGCTGACCTTTCCTCTTCCTGATCCTTTACATCCAGACCAACCCAGTACCTCAGTGCAGTACCCAGGAGTCCTTGGAGCCTCTTCCTGCCCCATCTGCCTTTGCATCTCTGAGTGGCACAGCCACCAGCTGCCCTAGACTAGCATCTTTCCTGGGCCAGGCTCCCAGGTTAGTCCAAACCCCAAATACCTGAGGCCAAAATCATTCCTGGAGCGATCTATACCTTAGGAGATAGCCTGAAAACATCTGACCCTCACCTGAATTGGGCCTCTGTGGGAACTCCTGAAGACAAAAGCAATCTGGCCACTCCAATATAAAATCAAGAGAGAGAACCAGAAGCATAGACAGACCACCTTTTCATGCCCAAAAAGTAAACCACAAAGACACATAAAGTTCACAAAAAGAAGCAGACCTAAACTTGAAGGCTTGAGTCTCACACAAGAATCAGAAACTACAAAAGAAATTCACATGTCAAAATCACAGAGAAAAAATAATTACATGAAAAACCAAAATAACATATCCCCACCAAATACCAAGAGTCCTCTAGAGGAGGACAATGAGAACCTCCTAGAGATAATACAGGACATGGAACTCAAAAGAACAATTATGAACATCATAAAAGAAGTCAGTGAATTTAAAGAACACACAAAGAAATCGAGAACTAAAGGAAGATAGGGATAAACTTCTAAATGAATTTATAAAAGAGTTAGAAATATTGAAGAATACTCAGGCTGAAATGAAGAAGGAAGTGAAACACTCAGTAAGCCAATTAAAAACGACAGGAGAAAGCCTCACCAATAGGATGAACGAAATGGAAAATGCAGTATCAAGACTGGAAGATAAAGTGGACGAACTAGATCACTCAAGCAAAGATTATGAAAAATTTAAGAAATCCCAAGAACGGAATATGCAGGAATTGTGTGACACCATAAAAAGACAAAACTTATGAATCATGGACATACAAGGAGGAGAAGACTCCCAAGATAATGGCATGGACCAGATCTTCAACAGAATCGTGGAAGAAAATTTCCCAAAATTAAAGAAAGACATGTCCATACAAATACAACAAGCATATAGAACAACAAACAGACAGGACCAGAAAAGAAACTTTCCACCGCACATCACAGTAAAAACATTAGACGTACAAAACAAAGAAACAATACTGAAAGCTGCAAAAGAGAAACAAGTCACATACAAAGGAAAACCATTAGGATTACAGCTGACTTTTCAGTGCAAACTATGAGAGCCAGAAGGGCCTGGACCAAAGTATTCCCAGTTTTAATGACCAAAGATGCCAACCCAGATTACTATGCCCATCCAAAATGTCTATTATAGTCAAAGGGGAAAGAAAAATCTTCCATGACATAAAGAGGCTCAAGGAATTCATACCCACAAAAGCAGCCCTTCAGAGAGTTCTGGAAGCAATACAAAGAGCTAAAGAAAGGAATGACTATACCTGAGGGGTTGTGGAAAGAAATTCAAAGAAGTTAAAACTGTGGAAAAGTACAGCTATATCAAGAATATAAACAGAAATAAAAATGACAGGATTCAATATCCGTCTTTCATTACTAACTTTAAATATTAACGGACTGAACTCCCAATTCAAAAGACACAGATATGCGGATGGATTAAGAAACAAAACCCATCTTTTTGTTGTCTTCAAGAAACTCACCTCACTTTGAAGGACAGACACCACCTTAAGGTGAAAGGTGGAAAAATATTCCAAGCAAATGGCTCTAAAAAGCAAGAGTTACAGTTCTAATATCTGACAAAATAGATCTCAAATTAAAAGTAATTAGAAGAAATACAGAGAATCACTTCATTATAATCAAAGGAAGAATCGATCAAGAAGCTATTACAATCATAAACATATATGCATGGAGCACCCAATTTCATTTTTAAGTAGGGAACTTAATCCCCCACTGTCTCCATTAGAAAGGTCAACAGGGCAGAGAGTTAACAGAGAGATGTCTGAATTAAACAATACCATATATCAGATGGACTTAACAGACATCTCCCGAGTATTCCACCCAAACACCAAAGGACATACTTTCTACTCAGCACCCGATGGAACCTTCTCCAAAATTAACCATATACTGGGGCACAAAACAAACCTCAACAAATACAAAAAGATTGAAATAATTCCATGTATTCTATCAGACCACAATACAATAAAACTTACAATCAAAACCCGAAGAAGCCCTAATCACCACACGAACACATGGAGATTAAACAACACACTCCTGAATGATGAATGGGTCAAAAGAGAAATTAAGAAAGAAATAAAAGTATTCCTGGAATTAAATGAAAAGGACAATACAACACGACAAAACCTCTTGGACACACCGAAAGCGGCCCTTAAAGGGAAGTTTATAGCTCTAAGTGCCTACATCAAAAAATCAGAAAGAACAAATAAATGACTTAACACTCCAACTCAACACACTTGAAAAGCAACAGCAAACAAAACCCAAACCCTGCAGACAAGAAGAAATAACAAAAATCAGGGCA
>NW_008355644.1:253735-254693 GCF_000622305.1 Nannospalax galili | reverse complement strand
ACCACTAGCCCAATTAACCAAAAGAAAGAAAGAGCACCTCCAAATTAACAAAATCAGAGATGAAAGTGGAAACATCACAACAGACACCAGAAAGATACAGAACATTATAAGGGAATACTTTAAAAACCTATATGCTACTAAATTTGAAAAACTAAAAGAAATGAACAAGTATCTAAAAGCATGGAAACCACCAAAACTAAACCAAGAAGAGATCAACATCTTAAACAGACCCATAACACATAAAGAAATTGAAATAGTAATACAAAACCTCCCAACTAAAAAAAGCCCAAGACCAGATGGATTTACAACAGAATTCTATCAGACCTTTAAAGATCTGCATCCAATACTACTTAATTTTTTCAAAAAAACAGAAATGGAGGGAGAACTTCCAAATTCCTTCTATGAAGCCAGCATCACTCTCATACCAAAGCCTGGTAAAGATACAACCAAAAAAGAAAACTATAGACCTATATCATTAATGAGCATAGATGCAAAAATTCTCAACAATATACTTGCAAACCGCATACAGACACACATCAAAAGGATGATCCAGCATGATCAAGCAGGCTTTATCCCAGAGATGCAGGGATGGTTCAATAGAAGAAAGTCAATAAACATCATTAATCTTATAAACGGACTCAAAGACAAAATCCACATTGTCACCTCAATAGATGCAGAAAAGGCTTTTGACAAAAATCAGCATGCATTTATGTTCAAAGTCCTAGAGGGAATTGGACTGGAGGGAACATACCTTAATATAATTAAACCTATCATTCTAAATGGATAAAATCTGGAAGCAATCCCATTAAAATCAGGAACCAGACAAGGATGTCCACTATCTCCACTCCTTTTTGACATAGTGCTTGAAACTCTTGCTAGAACAATAAGAAAATTGAAGGAAACTAAAGGAGTTCTAATTGGCAAAGAAAAGGTCATACTATCCATTTTTGCAGACGAC
>NW_008355644.1:234273-253522 GCF_000622305.1 Nannospalax galili | reverse complement strand
TATGGAAACCCTCCCATTCACAATAACCTAAAAAAATCTCAGAGTAAACCTGACCAAAGACATTAAAGACCTCTACAGTGAAAATTTTAAATCTTTAAAGAAAGAGATTGAGGAAGACATCAGACGATGGAAGGACCTCCCATGCTCATGGATTGGAAGAATTAATATTGTGAAAATGACCATCCTACCAAGAGTCATATATAGATTCAATGCAATGCCAATCAAAATCCCCATGACATTTTTCACAGAATTCGAAAAAACAGTCCTAAGATTCATATGGAAGCACAAAAGACCTCAGATAGCCGAAACAACCCTGTGCACTAAGAGCAATGTTGGGGGAATTACTATACCAAATTTTAAGCTGTATTACAGAGCTATAGTCATAAAAACAACATGGTACTGGCACAGAAATAGACCCATAGACCAATGGAACAAAATTGAACACCCAAATATGAGTAAATGCAATTTCAGCCACCTGATATTTGACAAAGGGGCCAAATACATTAACTGGAGGAAAGACAGCACGTTCAGCAAATGGTGCTGGCAAACTGTAACTCCACTTGTAGAAGAATGAAACTAAACCCTTATCTTTTGCCCTGCACAAAAGTCAATTCCAAATGGCTCAAAGACCTCAATGTAAAGCCTGAAACTCTGAAACTCTTAGAAGAAAACATTGGGAAAAACCTACAAGATATGGGCATAGAAAAGGATTTTCTAACCTGGACATCAATTGCTCAGGAAACAAGAACAAGAATCAACAAATGGGGCCTCATTAAACTAAAAAGCTTCTGTACATCAAAGGAGACAACCAAGGAAACAAACAGAAAACCCACAGAATGGGAGAAAATCTTCACCAGCGACACATCTGATAGAGGTTTAATTACCAGAATATATAACCTTACCCCAGTCAGACTGGCTAAGATCAAGAGAACAAATGATACCAAATGTTGGAGAGGATGTGGGGAAAGGGGAACACTCATCCACTGCTGGTGGGGTTGCAAACTGGTTCAGCTCCTATGGAAGGCAGTGTGGAGAACTCTTAGAAAACTACAAATGAACCTACCATTTGACCCAGTTATACCACTCCTTGGCATATACCCAAAGAACTCATCCTATTGCAGAGACACTTGTACATCCATGTTGTTGCTGCCCTTTTCACAGTAGCTAAGAGATGGAAGCAATCTAAGTGTCCCTCAATTGACAAGTGGATAATGAAAATGTGGTTCATTTATACAATGGGGATTTACTCAGCAATAAAGAAAGATTAAATCATGAAATTTGCAGGTAAATGGATGGAACTAGAAACTGTTATACTAAGTGAAATAACACAGACCCAGAAAAAAAAAAATCAACATATGTTCTCCCTCATAGGTGGATCCTAGAACCAGACTCTGATAAATAAGTATGCAAGCAGACATAACTACAGGAACCAGGATAATGGAAAGGAAGCAGGGAGGTAAAGGAAAAGAAATAACCTGAAAGAGAAGAACAGTAGGAAATAGGCCTTAAAAAGGGAGCTATGGATAAAAACTGAGTTAGTTTAAGGG
The DNA here is from genome assembly GCF_000622305.1 of Nannospalax galili. NCBI lineage: Eukaryota > Metazoa > Chordata > Mammalia > Rodentia > Spalacidae > Nannospalax > Nannospalax galili. Next base: position 251,975 of record NW_008355644.1, on the reverse strand, counting down.
AGGGGAAGGGAAGGGTATACAAGGAACCAAGGGGATAAAGGGAAAGAAGGAGCTCAAGAGAGGTAGGACCATAGGAGAAGGGTATTAGTAAGGGAGAAAGGGGGGAAATGGGGGCACCTTAAGTCAGAAAACAATGATGGAGGGGTGAGACAATGCGAGAGATAAACAATACCTAGCTAGTTTTCAAAACCAGAGAGAACCATATTACTCCTACACTGACAAATTATAAAGAGCAGATCAAGAAATACACGTGTAGGTAAGTTTATCTGAGAACAACCAATCTTTTCCCCAAGATTTTTCTACATGACACACTGTAATTAAAAATACCAAACTGGTGGAACTAACCTTCTTGTGTGTTTAACAGACATACTTTGAGGTCTATAATAATAGGCAAAGCACTTGCTGGGCAAGCCTGGCAACTGAATTCCATTCTACCCCTGGAACCACTCTACATTTTTTTTCATTGTTCATTTTTTAAAAAAATTAATTTTTCTTGATCAAGGAGGCTGAGGAGACCCCACTAGATGGACTTGATCCAGTGTCCAGTCTATAAAGTGGAGGGTCAACACAGAGGAATCGTTTCCTCCATGCTTCCAAGCAAGCCAACCATAGTTGAACAGGACCTTTGACTTATCTTCATAAGGCAGAACTGGTAAAAGAAAGGAGCCAGGGTCTCCTCCTAAGCCCATGTGACCCCTGAGGAACAGATCCTCAAACGATCTTAAGAGTAAAAATGAATCGGTTTATCTGGACCAATTGTATGGCCTTAAACACCCCAAAGGAAAGTATAACCAAAGATTAAATGGACCAATATAATTTCCTAAGAGTCAATATGTATAGCTAAAGGCTACATAACAAGCAACAATGCCAGACAGGCAACACCTTCTTTTGAGTTGTTGGCCAGGGTGGCCATAGAGCATCCCAGATAGTAACCCAGCATAGAACTGAGGAACTGAACAGCAGACCCCAATCTTATTAAAAGGATTATTGACAACTGATTACTGCTAGATGAAGAACAGCTAACCCTCCTAAACACCTCTAGATAGGCTGACTAGATTCAACAGTAGGGCAAGTAGCAGGGAATGGCTGGGGGTGCCAACAACACAACACAGCAGACAGCAGCAAGGATATCAGAGTATAAGGGCTCTAGTGGGGGGTGGGAGCCTATGGGAGGGTGCTACCTGGGAAGTGGGTGTATAAATTTTAAAAAAAGAAAAAAATTCTTCAAAGCATAAAAATTTGCTCCTTAATAATTGGTGGATGTGAAAAATATTACCATTGAAATCTACCTGATGACTTTATATCCATGCTCAGATGCCAAGGAGCTCAGAAAGTAAACGACTGTGGCTCGTAATAATCAGATATATAGAGATTGGAAATGCATGTGCCTCTTAGTGTCAATTGTATCAAAAATGAATTTTTCTGTATGAAACTGTATTTCACAATAGTGAAATGGAGATCTTTTTTAAAGTTTAAAGCCTCATTTAATTTTATGCTTTGAAGGGTTTATACTGAGCAGAATGTTGTATAACTGTATTAATTCAGCTGTAAACCTAAAAATTTACAGCCAGTTTTGAATGAGATGCAGCTTAGCTCTGGAAATTGTTATTGAATATGTCGATTATGTTGTAATTGTCAATGCTGTTGTAATGAAATGCTTCTTCTAATTATATGGTTATTAAATAAATAATTTTTTTAAAAAATTTTTAAAAAAATAAACAGTGCCAGACAGAAGAAACCTTCCTTTGACTTGTTGGCCAGGGTAGTCCAAGAGACTTCCAAAATTATATAGGCTATTGCCACAGTTCTTAATTGCCTCCCACAACTTGAAGGTAAGACTCTACTACTGAAGACAGGACATACTTCAGACACAGGATTTAGGGCAATGGAGCCGGAACTGACCTGGAAGCCACCTCCTTTGAAGGCTAGCTCTCAAGCTTCAGAGAGCAATATGCAAGCTGATAAGGGAGAACATCAATTGATGGTCCAACCCCAGCGTCAAAACCTAAAAGCCATATCAATGACTGGCATAGCTAGCACATGACATGGGTGTATTCGTGGCACTTTTATCGTGGGGGGGTGATCAACAGCTACCTAATTGGACTTAAAGTCCACTCAATGGGAGGAAACTCATGTGTGATACTGTAAACCTAGCCAAATACACATGGCTGCAGAGGTCATAAATCTTAGAGAAAACCCCGAGGCTGTCACATAACTAGACAAATACAATTTCTTACTATGTGCAAAATATGGATCTTTAAATTTATAGACAAGTATCCTAGTCACCTCCCATCAAAGAAGCTTCTTTTTCAACAAAGAGTTCCACAACTGCTCACACACACAGATTGTCTGTGAATTGCCCAAGCCTAAGTGGCACATCTAGGCTGCACCTCTACACCTAAGGCTAATGGAACATAGAACAAGGGATGAAGAGAACACTAATTCATCTTTCAATTCTCATCAATGAAGCTCCCTCATATGACAAAGGGCCAGGAACACAAAATGGCCAAATTGTAGAGAGTAAGAATCTACAGAGTGTGGGTCTTTGGAGAGGACTCTTATATTAAAACTCACCCACCCAGGGCTCAGGGACCACTGGGGAACAGAAAGCAGAAAGACTGTAAGAGCCAAGGAGGAGGTGCATGACCATACTGTATTAGTCCTACAGATGCCTGAGACCCTTTTCATATGAACCTGCAGCAATGGTGTCAGCATGCACAAGACCCATGCAAACTCAAGCTGACAAAAATCCAGCACAGAACTGTGGAAATGGACAGCAGGTCGCAATCTTAGTTGAAGAATTATTGGTAGCTGAGTACTGCTGGGTGAGGAAGAGATGAAAGGAGGGACCCTGGATAGACTGACTAGACCTCAGTGGATGAACCTGCACTAAGGGACATCTGGGGACACTAATTTGACATGATAGGCCTTAACACAAGTGACAGAATGCATGAATTCTGGGAGGTGGGAGAGGCTATGGGAAAAGGCCAATGGGGAAGGGGCTATAAAGATGATTAAGATATTTTGTATGAAATATACAAAAGTTCAATAAAAAATTTTTAAATAAATGAAAAATAAATTAAAATATTAAAGAAAAAAAGAATGACACCAGTACTAAATGAGGATTAAAAGGCAGAAAACATGGAGTAACTATATGCTCTACAACTATAAAAAGTTGAATGAAGCACAAAAAAAATGTCTTTGATAATCATATATCCATAGCGGTCATTGTGTCTTATTATTTTAAGACCTCTGTGTACACAAACGTATGTGTGTGACGTGTAACACGGTTAAAACAAATAACATACTTTAATTCTGTCATCCCTATATTCCTGAGAGACAGTAGTCTCTGTTTGAAGAAAAAAAGAGATACAAATGAATAGTGTCAGTAGCCCTGAATCTGAATATATTAATACGAACTCAGAAGGCATTTTGGCTTCAATACAAACAAACAAACAAACACACACACACACACACACACACACTCATGCACCACAAACGTACACATGCTAAGCATGAACTCCATAGCTATGGCCACTAAAAAATAGCCTAGAAAGAATAAGATCAAATCAGTAGTAAACAAGCATCTCTAGCACCCTGATTGTGGCCTTAAAATTTTTTTTTCTCAATAAAAGATATCACCATGTTTTGGAGGAAATTACCAGCTTATTCCCTTGGGCAAGAAGTATACTAATATGCTAGAAACAACATACTATATAAAACAGCAAGGAAACTATTGAAGAACTTAGGAGCAACCCCGAAGAGACTACCACCCTGAAGAGACTGCTAGCCAAAAGGAAGCAATGACCTTTACTACAGACAGTAATTCAAGAGACTGAAACTCAAAAATAGCTTCAAACCTAAGAGTTCATAATATTTTTAAATGAAGTTAATTAGTCAAGCAGAAGATAATAAGGGTACCAAATTCATTAAGTTGAAAACCAGTAAATAAGTGGATAGAGAGAATCAAGCATTTATTCTATTTTTCCTATATAAACTGTAGCAGACTAATGAGTTGATAAGGGAAGCATAGCTTTAAAAACTACTTCAACTAATAATTGGAAAAAGAAATACCAGAATTAGAATATCTCACAGCTACCCCCTCCCCCGAAAAAGGGGAGACAAACACATAAAGAGATTTAAAAGATTTTATTATTTTTTAAGTAAGACTGAACTAGTGTGCAAGCATGCACACATGGGTGACACAACCACAAAGAACTGCAAGAAAGCTAGTTTAGAAGTCAAGATAATAATAGTTCTGTTGGGGAGGTGGAAACAAGTTTTGACTAGGATATGGAAGGGCTTCTGCAGTGGCTAGCAAAATTCTTTTTTTGGTTTTTTTAAGACAGGGTCTTCCTGTAACCCCAGCTGTCTTGGAACTCATAGGCAGACCAGGCTGGCCTGGAACTCTCAGAGATCCGCTTGCCTCTGCCTCCCAAGTGCTGCGATTAAAGGCGTGCACCACCACACCTGGTACAAAATTCTATTTTTTTAATTGTATTTATTTATCATATGTGTGTATAGGTACCCATGTGGGAGGATGCCTCAGAAAACAATTTGCAGGAGTCTGTTCTTTCCTTCCTCCATGTGGTACCTAGGGATTGAACTCAAGTTTTCAGGTTTGGCAACAAATATCTTTACCCACTGAGCTATCTCAGCAGCCTCCCCAATTTTTCAAACTTGAATACAGATTAGCAGGGTATTTATTTTACAATTCATTGATCCACACATTTGTTCCTGTCTTTCTGAATCTGTTTTATTTATTTATCTTTTAATTAAAGTTACCAGTACATGACCCAAAACTTAAAAATGGATATACATTGAAAAATCTTTTTCAATCACCCTGGCCCAAAACACCCCTCTCCTCTAGACCCAATCAGGTACTGTTTTCTTTTGGAGTCTTTGTAACATTTTACAACAAAGTCATTTTTAATATGAAGGCTATGGAGATTACATACCTCTTCAAAGAGACATAATGCTGCCTCATAGAGGGAACACAAGCCATCAGATGTTCTGGTTGGTTCTCTCCACTGACTCCGATCAGCAGATGAACCCTGTAATTAAACATTGTGGGGTACAATATGAAACATCCTTAATTCCAGTTCCAGGGGAATTCAATGCCCTGTTTTGACCTCTGTGGCACTGCACTACATGGGTGCATATGCATACATGCAGGCAATACACTCATACATATAAAATAATAAAAAAAAAGAAAGAAAAATCTGACTATTGAGTCATATGGTCAATTAAGCACCATCCCTAATTGCCTTATCAAACAGTAATTAGTTTTAAGAGTCACAAGGCTCTGGAAATAATCAAGGAAGAGGAATTTTGTCAGTTATATATTTTGGATGACCAAGATACAGTAAATGAGGCTATGGATTAGATTCCCAGTATAAGGAATAAAGGGAGGGAGGAAGAGAGGGAGAAAGAGAGGGAGGGAGGGAGGGAGAGCGAACAAGAGGAAGGTAAAGTTTCCTTTTGTGTATTATAGATTGTGTTATACCTAACCACAACACTAACTGCTATTTTTAATTACTAGCCTCTGATTGTTGTCACTATCACCCACTTTTCAGACAGCTTTCAGTAACATCACAGGTAATTAGAATCTTCCAATCACAACACACTGTTCATCATCTTTAGATCTTTGACTCTAATTGGCTACTTCTTTTATTGCTAGGTTACAAAACACTAACCTATTGTTGTTAACTTTTAAAAATTATGTGGATGAGTTTTTTGCCTGTATGTATTAAAGTCCACCACATACATACCTGTAGATGCCATAAGAGAATGCTGGAGCCCCTGAAAATGTTATGAACAGTTGCTAACTGCCATGTGGGTGCTGGGAACTGAACCTGGGTCTTCTGCAAAAGCAGCCAGTACTCTTAACCACTGAGTCATCTCTCCAGCCCCCCTTTTTTTTTTAATTTTTCGAATTATTTATAGTACTGCTTCTCAAGTTTTAGCTCTGGTTTTTAATTTTTCTTTTAAGCGAGCAAGACTAAACTAGTGTGCAAGCCCCTTAAAAAACACAGTAAAAATTCTGAGTAAAATGGATTTTTTAAAGATGTCAAATCCCAGAGCTGGAGAGATTGCTCAGTGGTTAAGGGCACTGGCTACTCTTACACAAGACCCAGGTTCGATTCCCAGCACCCACATGGCGGCTAACAGTCTATAGCTCTAGTTCCAGGGGATCCTACACCCTCTTCTGATTTCCTCGGGCACTGTACAACATGGGTACACTTACATACATGCAGGCAAAACACCCATATACATAAAATAAAAATAAAATATATGTATATTTTCTTTTAAAAGATGTCAAATCCTAACTGATGGGTTAAAGTACAGTTATCTGACTCGCCTTTGGAAGAAAATAAATAAAGGACAGTCTGTTATACAGAGAGCTTACATTGCAGGATGCTCTTCCCAGCTTGGTTTTTTATTCTTCTTGTTGCTGTTGTTGCCACTGTGGTTTTGGTTTAGTTTATTTGAGGTAAGGTCTCACCTGGGCTGGTATAAAAGCTGTGGTTCCCCTACCTGTACTTCTTGAGTACTTGGATTACAGGAGTATGCTGCCAATGTCTGGTCTTAAGTACTTTAAAAAAAATTATTTGTATTTTATGTGTAGGAGTGTTTCATTTGCATGTATTTAATGCAGCACACCTATGTAATGCCCACAGCTGTCAGAGAGGGGGTCAGATTCCCCGGAACTAGAGCAGTTGTTAGCCATTATGTGCGTACTGGGAACTGAATTCAGATCCTCTGTAAGAGCAGCCAGTGGTGCTCTTAACTGCTGAGCCATCTCTCCAGCCCCCCAAGACCTGGTACATTTTTAAAGAAATAAAATTTTGGATTAACTGAATAACTTCACGTATTTATTACATATGACAAGCTGTTCAATAGTCCAAAAATAAAGAGAAAATTTAAATAACATATTTGTGGTTTCAAAAGTATTCATTTAACTTTCTTTTAAATAACTAGTATGCAAAATATACCATTCCCTTCATTTGTCTAAGATATTCAGACAAGGATATAAGACTTGATGGAGCTTATTAGTTTATATTCTTGCTATCTAGTTTTACGTGAAAGTGCTTTAATCACTTTCTATTGCCTATGGAATCAATCCCCCAAATCCAATAGCATAAGATACAGGTTCTGTCTCAGATACAGCCTCATTTCATTCCTCTCTACCCCAGGGCCTTGGTGTCAAGCTGATTTGTGAAGTTTGGCCTTCCCATCTGTAAACCTCTCTAACCCCTCCAACTCACATACTTTTGTGTTGGCAGGCATATTCCTACTACCTTTTAACCAACTTCAGAGATTTTCCCCCTGCCTCTTTCCCTCTAGCCCTCCTCTTGTATCCCATTCACTTCCTCCCAATGCAGATATCCATTAGTCAGCCTGTAAACTTGAAATGGCTATTCATACTTCTTACATTAAATTAAGCTACCTAAAGGCATGGATGTGGGAGAAGGATGTGGTTCAGTGATAGAGTACTTGCCTAGTATGCCTGGGGCCCCAGGTTCAATTTCTATCAAGAGAAAGACAAATAGTTCTTCCTACAGGCATAGCTATAAAGTTTACTTATCTTTTTAATGTAACTCTTATCAGGCATACAGAGCTCAGTGAAGACCTAGCAATATCAAAGACCAAAGAAGTTTATATTGTGGCTTATTTTTTAGAATGTGAAGGTATGTACTGGCATTGTAATATGAAAAACTTTTATTTTACCCATTCTTATTTAAAGCTAATGAGCATCTATGGGTGCCTACTCAAATACAATTAGTGTGTGTATGTGTGTAGTGAACATTAAGAACCACAAAAGTACATGTAATTTACAGATGAAACTTATTTTTGTTAGGCCTTGTGCCAGGTACTCAACTGATGGTTGGGTGCCACTCCTCCTAACTTGAGATAAATCCTGCTCTAGTCACTCAGAGGTAGAGAAACACGGGCAGGAAAAATTAAGTCAGGCTGAGATCCAGTGTGCTGAGAGCCTCTCCATAGTTCTTTAATTCTCAGACTACACTATAGAAGGTAAGAAATGTTTCTGAAGACCATCAGATCCTTATCACTTACCACGCAAGGGAGAATAACACAAAGTTTAATTAAATAACCTTTCCTTCTTCCCTAAAAACAATCTGACATTTAATTAAAATTCTGTTTAATACATACCTGAGATGACTTTGAGAAGGCCCAACTAAATAAAACACAGGGTTCTTCTCCACAATGGATCCAAAATTCTGGAGAAAGTAGTCTACTTTTCTGTGGTACCCTTGACTCAGCTATATGGTAGAATATAGCCTTGAGGAAAGGAGTGATTCCTGACTAGGTGTACCTGGTATTTCATCCAGGAATGACAAGACAAGGGAACAGAAAACTAGAAAGCCCACAATAAAATGAGTTTGTGACATTTTACATCTACTTTAAAGGTAGGCATTTGTGGGAAAAAAGATCAATTTACATAAAGAGGGTAAGAAGAGTATACTATAGTCAGAAAAAAAACATAGGTTTCACAGGCACACTCAATTAGGGTTTATAAGAGTTAACACAGGGGCTAGAGAGATGGCTCAGCGGTTAAGAGCACTGACTGCTCTTGCAGAGGACCGGGGTTTGATTCCCAGCACCCACATGACAGCTACGAACCGCCCTTAACTCCAGCTCCAGGGGTATCCAAAGCCCTCTTCTGACCTCTGCAGCACTGCACGACACAAATGCACTCACATGTGCACTCACATGCAGGCAATACATGCATACACATAAAATTTTTTTAAAAATTTAAAAAAGAGTTAACGCAGTGCCTGGCCCATAAAGTGCTTAAATTGGGAGACCACGTTATATTATGATGCTCAATAGATCTAGAAATCCAGGCTAACAAAGTTGCTTCATCTTCAAGATCGAGGTGAACAGTGTCTACCTCAAAGATTAACACAGCAACTGAGAAAGAAGTGCATGCAAAGAACCTGATGGGCAACAGCACTCAACGAAAGTTAGTTCACCTCCTCCCTCACTCCAGGTAGTGAGGAGCAGTAAATCAAAGAAGCTGAAAAAAAATGGGGGCAGGGGCGAATATTATTAAATGAAGAATAAATATTTATATAAAGATTTTCTGAGCTTGTAGAGTCAATTTAAATATCTGGGGCCTGGAGAGATAGCTGGGTGGTTAAGAGCACTGGCTGCTCTTGCAGAGAACCCAGGTTTGGGTCTCAGAACCCACATAGCAGCTAACAACCATCTGTAACTCCAATTCTAGGGGATCCAACACCCTCCTCTGACCCCTGGAGGCACTGCACATATAGGTGCACTTATACATACGAAGGTAAAATACTCATACACATAAAAAAATCAGATAATTAGTACATATATAAGTACGTATATCTTTTAACTTACAATAAAAAAATGCTAAAATGCTAAAAAAATGCTGGGGTTGTTGGGTGCTTTTCTAACACATACCAGGTCCTAGAATCAATCCAAAGCACTGGGGAGAGGGGGAGACAATGAAACTGAACAGTGCTAAATCACAGATCTTATAGCTACCTGTCTCTGCCTGCCAGAAATCAGGTCATACCTACCTGCAGCCTCTTTCCTTGTCCCTGACAGTTCATTCCTCACATTTGTAGCTATAAGCAAGACCAAGCCCTCCCCCTTGCAAATGCAAGATAAATTCATGTCCAACCCAGTATCTGGCTTCTTGGCATATAGACTAGGCCAAATTAAATTTCATGGTATGGAACTTCCCCTCATCCTCTAGAAATTTATGTTAGAAACCTCCTTTGTTCTCTGTGGCCTCAAGTCTCCCTCTCTTAATAAAGCTCATTCTGAAGGGTAATTTCAGTTCCTTTCCTGAATCTGTATCTGACATGCATTTATGTTATAATAAACAGATACTTAAGATAACAGTCTAGTCTCCTAGGGTACCCCTTTCCTACTAAGGAGCAATATTGTAAGATACAGTCTTAGAAGGAAAGGTGAAGAGGTCTCTGATTTTGTTCAAGAAAGAAATATATCATGACAAGTAAATAATCATATAGCCATGTTTGCCTAGTAATATATTCCCCCTTCCCTTTGGTAACAAAGGCAATATAAAATATATAGCTTATGAAACAAATTCAGTGACTTTTCACATAAATATTAACATGTGGCATGAGATAATGTATTAAACAGAACTGTTTAATACATCTAAATGTTACAGATCTGAAAGGAGCAAAATCTCAAAGTATGAAAGTAAGAGTATTACCAGAAAGTACTAAGAATCAGAAAACAAAATGAGAAAAACAGATGTCCAGGTGAGAGATTGTAAATATTGAGGAAGAAAACACAATGAGCCTAATTATGTCATACAACTGTTATCTGAAGACTTTCCTTGGATCACTGCATCTCTATGCTCTAGGTTTTCACTCTATCTGACAATCACAGGACCTGTGTCAACTGCATATTCCAAATAAAGCACTACATACTTTCCTTATTTTAATTTAGCATTAAAAAGTTTCGATTTTCATATATTTTGTCATCTAAAATTTTCAAGTACTTAACTATAAAATAATTTTTTAAATCAAAATAAATGATAAGAAGTGGTCCAGTATTAACAGTTCAGTTCACAAATATAAGACATAAGCCAGGTGAAAAGTTAGATGCTTCTGCTTTAAAAGCAATTTTTTTAAGAAATATTCTGCCAGGCATGGCGGCACACGCCTTTAATCCCAGATCTTGGGAGCAGAGGTAGGCAGATCTACATAGTCTACAAAGCCAGCCTGGTCTACATAGTGAGTTCCAGGCCAGCTGGGGTTATAGGGAGACCCTGTGTCAAAAAGACTGAAAAGAAAGAAAGAAAGAAAGAAAGAAAGAAAGAAAGAAAGAAAGAAAGAAAGAAAGAAAGAAAGAAAGAAAGAAAGAAAGAAAGAAAGAAAGAAAGAAAAGGAAGGAAAGAAAAAAGAGAGGTATTCCTACTAATCCAAAAACTTTGCATTTCACTTGGTGGGAGGGGGAGAAGGGGCTTAAAATAGGTATATATAACAAGTGTCATTTTCAGTTATTTTAAATAAATTTGTAAGCTTATATTTGGCAGGAAATGGTGTACACACACATACACACAAACTTGACCTTTAATCCCAGCACTCAGGAGGCGAAGCAGGCAGATCTCTGAGTTGGAGGCCATCCCGGTCTACATAGTAAGATCCAGGCCAGTCAGGGCTACACACTGAGACCCTGGCTCAAAAAACAAAACAAAAACCCTGATTAATTCAGCCTAACTGGAGTTAAGTCAGCTTATAAGTATTTAAAGCTTAATATTCTAAAGTAGTATTTTAAAATTCAAACTTTTATTCCTGGATTTCACCAAATTACATTTCAGTCTTGCAAATTCTTAAAATTTATCATACATACTATATTTTGTCTATTCTTTACTATAATACCCAAGGTTATGATAGTTAAGTAATTTATTTTTACTGACAATATTCTTTTCATAGACTTCTGCTTAGCTCATTACTTCTAATCCTTTGGTCTCTGCTCAAATGTCACAATTCAGAGACTGCCTCCCTGACCACATTAAAATAGCACAACTTTTACCTCGCAGTCTCTGTCCTGAGCCTATTCTATCTGTCTGTCTGTCTATCTGTCTATCTATCTATCTATCTATCTATCTATCTATCCATCCATCCATCCATCCATCCATCTACCCATCCATCCATCTACCCACGCTACCTACCTATCTACCTACCTATCTCTATTCTCATATCATTCTACATTCTCTTTTCCTCTTTTCTTAAAATATTTTACTTGTCTGATTGTCTAGGTAAGCTCTATGAAAGCAGAAACTAAAACTCTAGATCCTATAACATTACTTGGCATACATTAAAACTTGGTGGTGGTATACACCTATAACTGTAGTACCTGGGAGGTAAAGGCAGAATGATCAGAAGTGCAAGGCCAGCCTCAGCTACGTACTGAGATAACGGACAGCCTGGGCTACATGAGACCCTGCCAAAAAACCAAAATAAAGCATAAAAACTAGGAAGGATAAAACTGAAGTTGTTTTCAAAAGACCACCATTCCCATTAGCCAAGGTCTCTTATTTTACATATGAATTTTCTAAAACACAAAGAAATTAGGTTTAATTTCCCAAATCCACTAAATCATGCTAACAATAAAACTATAAAACAAGTTTCTAATCCAGTGGCCTTAACACTGTATTAACTGTCCTATTCTATAGATCAACATGTATAAGTTTCTTCACACAGGATACACAAGATAGTTAATGAAGCTAATACCAAAAGAACTCCCAAATCATTCACTATTACCACAAAATCATTAAAAATAGCTGATTTCTCCAAAACTTCTTAACTACAATTTTTTGTTAAAGTTGACATTTATAATACGTACCAAAGAACGTCTCATCTGCATTAATATAGCCATAAAGCAGTCAAAGCTGATCATTCCTTCCTGGCTTGATAGTAGTTTGCTTTTATCCATGGTATTTATAACTGCTGAAGCCCCTAAAGCCATTTCTATCCATTCAAGAAGATATCGCAATGAACCTCGTTGAGCTGCTAAGCCAAGCAGCAACTCAGAAGCTAATCTACGACCTAAAGTGTCGGCCCCAGAATTTGGAATAGTTACTCCTTTAAGAAATGTTGTTACTTGTGATAAGCAGTCCAAGCCCATAGGAGGAATCTTGCTTTCATTTGCTAAAGACAAAGGTGGCAAAGAGCTTACAACTTCAATTGCAGTGTGAATAACGTCGTTGCAGAGACTAAGACCAGGTCCCGACACAGGCATCATCCAACTTTGTCTCAGAAGTGCAAATAATAAACTTAGACCAGTTCGGACACCCATTTCTATAAGTGCATCAGTGCTTGACCGGGGACGTTCACTAACAGAATGGACATCTGCTGAGCCAGAGCTGTTCTCCGGAGAATGCTGCTGCTGTTTCACTTTGCCTTTGTCATGGTACTTATTGGAAAGTGCATAAAATACACGCTGGAGTACGAGCAATCGTTTCCGAAGTGCCCCAGCAAATGGAGAATCTGAACATACCATCTTTGCTAGTGCTAGCTGGCTGCTAAGAAGGGCATCCAAATAATGGTCCTGCTCATCACTTGAAAGAGACTCACGTTCAAAGTCTGGTAACTGTGGTCCTTTGAGGCATAAAACCTGTTGAGGCAAAGGTACTACTTCCTTATTGCTAACTAGTTTAGAATACAGAACAGCAACTCCCTCTCTTGTAGCAATAGATTCACTGTCTTCTGTAATCCAGGAGCTGTTTAAGTGTTCAAGCCATTTCAGTTTCACTGGTGGAACCATAGTTGCCATGTTGATTTATTCTTCAGCCATTAGCTCTATAGAGAGAGAAACAGTCAAAAGAGATGATTTATAAAATGTTCCTGAAGTTCCATTTTATGTTACAATTAGTGATTTCAAATTGGTGAAATGTAAATGAAGTCTAAAATTTGGCTCATGGTTATATAAGACATTAACATTAGAAGGAAATGGGTGAAGGCCTATGGAAACTAAATATAAACCAAAAATTGCAAAATAAAAAGTTATTTTATGGCCGGGCGTGGTGGCGCACGCCTTTAATCCCAGCACTCGGGAGGCGGAGGCAGGTGGATATCTGTGAGTTCGAGGACAGCCTGGTCTACTTAGTGAGTTCCAGGACAGCTGAGGCTACAGGGAGACCCTGTCTCAAAAAAAGACAAAAAAAATAATAATAATAATTCAGCAACATTAAAAAAAAGTGAAAAAAAAAGTTATTTTATAAAATGGCATTATGTTTTCTTCTTTCATTTAAAAAATGTTAGACTTGAATGGTGTACTCAGCAGCACAGTGCTTGTACTTTCATAAACATGACAAAAAGTTTATACTTGTTAAATGATGATAAAAGAAACGTAGGAGTTTTCTAATATTCCATACCTCTTCATTCTTAATTTTTTTCAAGAAAAAGAAAAACAACTTCCAAAAATTAATTTGGTAACATCACCCAAAAGGTAAGAGTAGGGCAGAGGACTTGAACATTAGTCTCCAAATTCTGAAACCCAGTACTACTCTCATGGTCCCAAAGCATTCTCTGAAAAACTTAATTCTAAATGCACTGTCTATGTGGCCTGTGAAAGATACATGTTTGTATCTGTGGTAGTTTGAATGAGAATATCCCCATAGGCTTCAAGTATTCGGACATTTTGTCCCCAGTTGGTGGTGCTGTTTTGGGACTTCTTAGAAGGTGTGGCCATGCTAGAGGCACGTCACTGGGGGCAGGTTTACAGAGCTTTGCCAGATCTCTCCAGTCACTCTCTGCTTCCTGTGCCTGCTTGAAGATGTGAGAGCTTAGCTTCTGCTCCTACTCCAGCCACCTCTGCCACCATGCCTCCCTGCCATGATGGACTCTTGTCCCTTTGAAACCATAAGCTAAATAGACTCTTCCTTTTATAAGCTCCCTTGGTCATGGTGTTTCTATCACAGCAACAGAAAAATAATACAGAAATGGAAGCAGGAGAATTATATGTGTAAAGTCACTCTGGACTACATGCTGAGTTCTAGGCCAGCCTGGGCTATGGAGGGAGAACTTGCCCCAAAAAAGAAAAAAAAGAAAAAAATTGTTTATATGAATGGATGGTTGATAAAATCTACGTGAAATGCGACAAAAGTTTTTAAAATTAGAAGCTGAATTCTCTTAAGAAACCTGCACCATGTCATACTTTATTTTTCTTCAGCTCCTCTCTCTCCCTTAATGCCTGTGTTTCTTAATAAATTTTTGTATCTGTAAGTTTTACTCTAGAGAACAAATTCTGTGCCCAAGGCAGCCAAGAACTGATTTTTCCCCCTTGCACTCCCTTCTGTGGTTATACCTGCTTTGATTCCTGGAAGGCACTATGCTCCTTTGTATTTTAGGTTTGCATATGCCACTCTCTCTACTTGGAGCCTGCTTTCACCCAGTAAATACCTAGTACAGATCTCAGTTTAAACAGCCTAATATAAGGGACTTAATCTGTACTCAGTAATTCAACCTAATCATTAATTAGCTATCATTTCTCAGAGAAGGTATCCTTGACTGCACCCACACTAGATCAAATCCATTTTTAAAACACACAGCAGGGGCTTCAGATGGCTCCAAAGTTAAGAGCACAGGCTGTTCTTACAGTGGACCCACATTTGGTTCCTAGCACCCACATAGTGGCTATAAACTGTAATTCCAGTTCCAGGGGATCCAATGCCCTATTCTGACCTCCATAGACACTGCATACACATGAAACAAATTTTTTTTTAAAAAAAATGAAAAAAAAAAAAGTTGTGCTGTAAAGTATTCCTTGAGAAATGTTTATTAAAAAAAAATATTAAAACACACAGCAGCCACTACTTTAATTTCATAGCACCTTTTTTAGTATTTGCAATTATTTTGTATTTGCAACGGTATTTGCAATCACATACTATTTATGTAGTTATTTGTTTAATGTCTCTTTGTAACACAATGAGAAGTTTTTATCCCAGATTTCTGATACTTTCTAAGATCCTACAAATTTCTTGAGTGTTGGGGGGTTAAGAGGAGTGTTTTTTTGATATTCACAAACAAGCCCCTTTCACACATATCTGAGTTTATACTCCAGTGACTGAGGTGTGTTGTTAAGTTCTATCTTGAAGGGGTTCAGGTGTCAGAGAAACCAAACAAGTGATTAGAGGATTGGCACTTTTATCCCTACCTCCAGACCTTTGGGAAGTAAAAGGGAGTGGAGACTGAAATTGAGTAGACATTCATCAAGGGTATTTACTTCCCCAAGTACAGAAAGAAGAGTCCATTTCCAAAGTTCTGCAACTGAATCTCAAGTTCATACTACAGTGTGACTCATTAAACTCGTTAACCAAAAATGTAGAAAGGACACTGCTTTGGACTGAGCACCTACATAAGACCAAACCATAATGGAGCATTCAAGCTAAAATTTCACATCAACAAGCCAAAACTAAGTATTTATCTGATCTACTAAGAAATCAGGAGAAAACATCAAAATCTCCAAATTGATCAGTTTAGTCATATGACAGAAAAAGTCCTCAGCTTACATATACAAGGAAAGCATATTTGGGTTTTTGTTTTTTGTTTTGTTTTGTTTTGTTTGGTCTTTTTGGGACAGGGTCTCCCAGTAGCCCCAGCTGGCCTGGAGCTCACTATGTAGACCAGGCCGGCCTAAAACTCACAGAGATCCACCTGCCTCTGCCTCCCAAGTGCTGGGTTAAAGGCCTGTGCCACTACACCCGGCCCATTTGTTTTGTTTTTTCCTGTTTCTTTTAGCCTTTTTCTGTCCATAAAGCCAAATGTCTTCTCTCACTGCAACACTCACTCCAGTTACAGAATAAGGGATTAGTGAATCATATATAAAAGTCAATTATCTACATAACTAAATATACTATAATTTGTCTTTTGACAAAATTATTAGTGTTTAGCTGCACAAAATTAAACATTTAATTTTTGGGATTATCATTATTTAGAAAGGAAATACACCTAGCAAGGGAAAGACTTGCTGAGTTTGCTGGCAAATTGTTTTGCTACATCGATAATAGGAACCAGTCAAACAAAGCAAGAAGCAGATGTACTTACTCAGCACACTAAGAACTACAGACAAAATAGAATCAAACTAATGGGCTTTCATGTTTATTCTAGAACCACAATCCTGATGAACCAGCTAAATAATAAAGAAAAAAATGCTGTTTTTTTTTAACTTATAATAATGATTTATTCCACTAAAAGTCCATTTTTCTTTTTCTCTCTTTCTGATCCAATGCAGAAATCCAAACTTAATTACATACATAAATGATCAAAGTCACCAATGAAAAGTACAATCCTCTAGAGTAGGTGGTTGTGAGCTACCCAACATAAGCGCTCAGAACAAGAGCAATACATGCTTCAAAACCACTGAGTTATCTCTCCAGTCTCAAGCCAATTGATTTTTAACTAAGGTATCAAAGTAGTTTAGGTCTTCAACAAAGGATGCTGGAACAACTAGATATTTACAGGGAAGAAAATGACCCTTAACCTTAATTTCATACTAAATACAAAAGTCAACTAAAATTGGTTTAATAGACCAAAACATAAGAGCTAAAACTAAAAATCTAAAGAAGAAAAACATAGATTTAGACATGGTAGTATACAACTATAATCCTGGCACTTAGGAAGCTGAAGCAGGAAGATGCTAAGTATGAGGCCAGTTTGGGCTACATAGCAAGCAAACAACAACAAAAAATTAATCTGAGTGTGATGGTGCATACCTTTAATGTCAGCACTTGGGAATTAGAGGTAGGCAGATCTCTGTGAGTTCAAGGCCAGCTTGAGACCAAGCAAGTTCTAGGACAGTCAAGACTACATAGCCAACCAGATACAGATAGAAAGTTAGATCAGTGACAATGTTAGCAACCTTGGGTAAGGTAAGAAAAGCTATTAAACTAGACAATCCAAATTTAAAACTAAGATTCTTCAAATGGTACTATTAAGAAAAATTTTAATTTTAAATAAAGAAAAAAAAAAAAAAGTCAGGAGGCCAAGATGGCTCAGTGGGTAAAAGTGCTTACTGCACAAGCCTGACAATCCTAATTTGATCCCCAGATCACATGGTAGGAGAGACTCAACTTCCAGATGTTGTCCTCTGACCTCTACATGAGAGTTATGGCATGCACTCACCCACGTTCACACACATGGGGACACACACAATAAATAAAATAAATT
>NW_008355644.1:231337-234245 GCF_000622305.1 Nannospalax galili | reverse complement strand
GGGGGGGGGGGGGGGGAGATTGTAAGCCATGTATGTATCCAGTAAAGGGTTTATATGGGTTTATATCAAGAATATATTTTTGAAAATCCTGAAAGTCAGAAGTAGTGGCACATACCTGTAGTTAAAAGTATTCAAGAGGCTGAGGCAGGAGGATCGCTGAACCCAAGAATTGGAGGTCAACACAGACAACACAGCGAGACCCCCTTTCAAAGAACAAGCAAACGGGCTGGAGAGATGGCTCAGGGGTTAAGAGCACTGACTGCCACATGGCAGCTGCAAACCATCCTTAACTCCAGTTCCAGGGGAATCCAACAGCCTCTTCTGACCTCCATAGCATTGCATGACACGGGTGCACTCACTTACATGTGGGCAATATACTCATACACATAAAATAAAAATAATAAATAAAATATTAAAGAAAAAGAACAAGCAAACAAAAATGAGAAAACTCAATTTTAAGATGGTCAGGATAGCTAAATAGACATGTCACCCAAGACATATAAATTGCCAAATGTATATATAAAAAGATGTTTGACAGGGGCTGGAGAGATGGCTCAGTGGTTAAGAGCACCGGCTGCTCCTGCAGAGGACCCAGGTTCAATTCCTAGCACCCATATGATGGCTAACAGCTGTCTGTAACTCCAGTTCCAGGGGAATCCAACACCTTCTTCTGACTACGTGGCCACTGCACAACATGGGTGCACTTACACACACTTATACACATAAAATAAAAATAATTAATTAAAAGATGTTTGATATCATTAATCATTAAGGAAATGCAAATTAAAACCACAATAAGCCCACTAAAATGGTTAAATATAAAGACACACCCAGTACCACACACTTGTGAGGATATGGAGCAAGCAGAATATTCATACATTGCTAGTAGAAATGTAAAATAACTGTTTGGCAATTTACTATGAAGTATACTAGAAACACAAACTATACTTTCATAATACACAAAATTCTGCACCTTAGGTATTTACCACATATCTACATATGAAAACTTGTAACAGCTTCATTCATAACAACCCAAAACTAGAAACTCAAATGTCCATCTAGAGATTAATGTATGTTATAGTTTATTTGTACAATGGCATACCATTCAGTCATTTTTTAAAATGAGCTACTAATAAAAGCAACAACATGGATGAATTTCAAAAGCATTACTCTAAGAAAAGTAAGCAAAACACAAAATATTTAACTTTGAAAAGCAGAGACAGAAAGATCACAAGGTTGAGGCTACAAAACAAAACTTGTCTTAAATTTAAAGAGAGAAAAGAGAGAGAAAAGGACAACATAACTAAGTTTCCAGAAAATTTAAATTCTAGGCTATATAAAACTGATGCAACAGAGTGGCTCAGGGCTTGCTAGTGCCTATGGAATGGGTAAAGAAAATTAACAGCAAAGGTACAGTGAAACTTTTCAGGGATGATAAAAATGCATCTAAGGATAAGTTAAATCATTTAAGTACTTATCAAATTTTGACGAAGTTAAGGTGGTGAATTTTACTGTATATTATATTCGGTACATCAAAGGTAACTAAAAATAAAGGGGAAAAACCTCAATGATTTGGGAACCTTTGCCTCCTCTTACACATTTTTCCTGCTTCCCCTAACATCAACCATTTTTGTTCACTGCTAAAGCTAAACCTACTATGACTACAGAGCCACCTCCCATCTCTAAACCTCTCATCAGCATCTCTGCAGAATAACAGCTTTATGTTTCAAAATGCCTGATGACATCACTCAGTCAATGCTTCCTATCCCCATTTCACCACATCCAAAATTAACTCCAGCATTTCTTCCAGTCTTCGACCTCCTTAATACTTCCCTACACTCCTTCCTACAACCCTTATAAAATCAGATCCTTTGGGTTCATTGCCCTTAGGGTACCCAGGGTCAAAATCATATAGCCTTCCTTACCTTAAGCCTTTCCTTTGTAAGGCACCCTCTTACACAGTCCCATTGGCCTAGCCCTGTACCACCCTTTTTTACATGCTCTGGAAACTATATAGGGAGCTCCTAAGGAGTCCTAATATATTCTATCTACTTCTGGCAGATTAATCTTAAGTTGAGTTCTAACAATTAAATTATATCACTGTCCAGTTTATATATATATATATGTAAACTGAATGCTCTGTTTCCTATCAAACTCAACACAAGCCATTATTGTGGAGTTAAGTCCACTTAGAAGCAAACCAGCTCTAACTCCCACAATTCTTTTAAATATGTCCTAATTTTTAACAAACCAAATGCTCCCATTTTCATGCTTTTGTTCATGCTACTACATGAACAAAAGAGTAACTAAGAATCCTCATTTTACCTAGCAGAATCCATACTTCTCCTTCAAAGGCCTATCTTCCCACAAATTCTTTCACACTGTAGTCACC
The DNA here is from genome assembly GCF_000622305.1 of Nannospalax galili. Classification (NCBI taxonomy): domain Eukaryota; kingdom Metazoa; phylum Chordata; class Mammalia; order Rodentia; family Spalacidae; genus Nannospalax; species Nannospalax galili. The sequence goes on along the minus strand of NW_008355644.1, from coordinate 231,853 downwards.
CTATATTCACCAATACAGATTTGAATAGTTCTTCTCTCTCATATTACTTTCCCTTACACTGATAGATTTACCCTACCATTGCTATTATTTATGTGCTTGTTTTCATCACTATGACCCTACCCATCCTACAATCAGACATGATTTTCAAAGCTGATTCTGTCCTATTATTGTCTTTTTCAGCTACTGGCACCCTACCTTCCTCAGGAACTCTACGTAAGATATATTAATTCTGGTCTCATAATGAGTCTACAGTGAAATAATAAAACTAAGTGTGCTGGATAGCTTTAGTGTCAACTTGACACACCTGGGTTGAGGGAGCCTCAGTTGGGGAATTGCCTCTATTGGACTGGCCTGTGGCCATGTCTGAGGGGCATCTTCTTGATGAGTGATGTGGGAGGACCCAGCCCACTGTGGGTGGTGCCACCCCTGGGCAGGTGGACCTGGGTTGCATAAGAAAGCAGGCTGAGCAGGGGCCAGAGAGCAAGCCAGCAAGCAGCGTTCCTCCATGGCCTGTGC
>NW_008355644.1:191034-231270 GCF_000622305.1 Nannospalax galili | reverse complement strand
GCCTGTGCTCCAGCCCCTGCCTCCAGGTTCCTGCCCTGAGTTCCTACCTTGGGCTCCCTGATGAACTGTGACCCGGGAAATGTAAGCTACATAAACCCTTTCCTCCCCAAGTTGGTACTGGTCAGAGTGTTTTGTCACAGCAATGAAGAACAAACTAGGACACTAAGCATACTTGGAAACCATAAAAAATATATCAGGTAATAAAACACATTCTTTTAGCTGAAAATCAGAATGCTATATAAAAGTATTGTTTCTGATTCTATGAAGATTCAAAATCCATTAAACAAAGTCTTTCTAAGAGCATTTCCACTACAATACTCCCCTCAACCTTACAAACTGAAAATGGGTTCTAAGCTAGGCATTCTCTAGTTGCCCCCAACCTCTCCAAATCAAACCTATTCTCTACCCTTCCACACTCTGCTTTTGTTCTTTTAGCCTATATAAACTCCCTTCTCACTTCCAGTTACATTAGACCAAAGAGAGGCAGTGGTGAGGTTGGAGGGTAAGATGAGAAAGAAATTAGTGTCTTTCTCTGGCTTGCTTCCCACCTCATGGAACCTGTTTCTCTAAGACTACAGGTCCTAACCAATACACTGGCTTCTGCTGCTCCAGCTCTTGTCAAACTCTAGGGTCTTCTTCCTTCTTCAAGCTTAAAAGTATTAATGTCTCCTCAACTGTGCTGGGCTTTGGGAACTTCACAATCCCTTAACCCTAACTCAAACTCAATAACTAGTCCATTTATTTCCTGCCAGATTATAGGATAAAGTTCTCTGCTAAAACCTCTCCCTCTGCTTAGGATCATAATCAGATGTGTCTTCTACAATCTATCAAATATTACCATCCCATGTTCCTTAGCCATCTCTGCTCTAGTCAGGCAGGCATTCCTACCAATTCCTATTATCACTCAGTTAAGATGTATTCCCTCCTCATCTCACGTGTTTGCTCCTGCTTCTGCACTTCTGGCTTGGCTCATGTTCTTGCATGAGCAATCCTTTCTTTCTAACCTAGTAAGTCCTGTATTTCCTTCAGGTTTAATGATTCAGATTCTTCCTATCTCTCTTCCCAATTAAATCTGTTCTAATAACCTTAACACTCAATCATTTTTCTCATCTTGAAATTGCCATGTCTTTTACACGGAACCACGTTGAAAACCATAAAAACAAAAGTCAGGTATTACCTTCTATGCTCTCTACTTGTTAACCATGAAATTATAAAGTCAAGTAATAAGAGCTATTTTAAGTTCCTTCTTTTGTGTTCCTTCATAGAAGTTACCATAACTCTGTGACTGTGTAGCCCTCTTGGTGAAGTAGGCAGCCCACCAATCTCATAATCTGAACTACAGTAACAGTTTTTGCATTGCTTTTAATTTAATCATCGTACAGAAGAAAGCAGAATTAGAATAGTCTAAGTTAAAATGGAATCAAACGAGACCTATGAAATACATCTAACCCCTGTTGACAAAAACTCAAGTCATAGCAAAAATGTATTACAATGTTATAATTAGCTATTTAAAAAAAATAGTGTTTGGGGGGCTGGAGAGATGGCTCAGCGGTTAAGAGCACTGACTGCTCTTACAGAGGACCTGGGTTTGATTCCCAGCACCCACATGGCGGCTAGGAACCGTCCTTAACTCCAGTTCCGCGGGAATCTGAAGCCCTCTTCTGACCTCCGAGGCACTGCACGACACGGGTGCACTCACATACATGTAGGCAATACACTCATACATATAAAATAATAAATAAAATATTTTTAAAAATTGCTGTTTGGGTCTGTGAGATGGCTCAGCAAATCATCTGACCACCTGAGTTAGATCCCTAGGTCTTTCACATGGTGGAATAAGAGAGCAAACTGTCACAAGCTGTACCCTGACCTTCATACAAATGCCCTAGCACACGTTTCCTGTCTTCCCCACAAATACACATGCACACGTGTTTGTACATACACAAAAAAAATTTTTTAATTGCTATTTTTAATAATTCTGCTTTCAATGTAATAATTCCAAACAATAGTTGGCTATCAAACGTAGTTTTCTAGACTATCAATCTCTATGTTTGGGGGGAGTTTTGTTTTTCATTTAATTCATTTTTGGTTGAACAAACTGATTCTGGGAGTGGACTACAACTACTGGGCTACAGAATAGTAACTGTCAATGCAGAAGTAAAGAAAGAATTTTTTAAAACAAAAGAGTAAATGAACCACATCAAGTTCAACAATCTGTTATTCAAGCAGGTACAATTAATGCAGAATACAAACAAAATGTCAGTACCTGCCGTTCACCTTAATTTGCAGTTGATCAGTGGCCAGGAACCACATGCTACAACAAAAGTAGATTTTCTAGAACTATGGGTCAGGACCCCATGGAGTCACAATAACTAACTACAGAGATCACCAAAAATCTGGCAACAACGAAGGATTTCTAAACTGCCAATTTTAACCAAAGGTGTTTCTTGCCCACATTTTATCACATGACTTCACTGTAGCCTTGATTCTGAAAACACACATGCACTTTACACTGCAGATGTCATCACTCCACACAACACCAATGAACACTGCCTCAAACACCTTATTTCAGATTCAAGACTACTGTTAAGTTATGAATTGCAGTGTTCTTACAGTACATACAAAGATTCCTGATTTTGCAGAAGCATAATAATTATAGAAAACAGACTTTTAATATTTTCCTAGATGTCATTCCTAAGCCTGTAAGTATAAAATTAGTATATCTTTGGGTTATACAGTATTAGAATATTTGAAAAAAAAATTTTTTGAGACAGGGTCTCCCTGTAGCCCTAGCTGGCCTGGATCTCACTATGTAGACCAGATTAAAGGCCTGCACCACCACACCCAGTCAGAATATTCGATTTTTAAAAACTGCTGCTGGGGGTGGAGAGATGGCTCAGCAGTTAAGAGCACTGCCTGCTCTTGCAGAGGACCCAGGTTTGATTCCCAACACCCAGATGGTGGCTGACAGTTGCCTGTAACTCTAGTTCCAAAGGATCCAACGTCCTCTTCAGATCTCTGTGGGCAGTGCACAACACGGGTACACTTACATATATGCAGGCAATATACTTACACACATAAAATAAAAATAATAAAGTATTTTTGGGCCGAGTATGGTGACACACACCTTTAATCTCAGCACTCAGGAGGCAGAGGCAGGCAGATTGTTGAGTTCAAGGCCAGCCTGGTCTACACAGTGAGTTCCAGGCCAGCTGGGGCTACAGGAAGATCCTGTCTAAACAAGAAAAAAAAATTTTTTTAAATAAAAAATAAAAACTGCTGTTTAAGTTGCTGACCTTTGAGCTTCACACACACAAAAAAAAAAACTGATGAAATTAATTTTGGCTGAGATTAGGACATAATTTCCCACAATTTCTATAATAACCTTAAACATTTTGAACATTTTGTACATGCTTATATGAAGATAAATGCTGAAGAGTTCTGTGTCCTGCAGTATCAATTATTTGGCCAAGATGTATATTCACCTCACCAGTATGGAAATTTTGTCGTTAATAAATAATAAAACTATATGTGTAACAAAAATTGTTTTACAATATATTTCTTTATGATTTATTATCATTAAGTGTTTGATTTGCATTCTACTCCACATACCTATATACCTGGGGGTCACATAAAAATTTCTAAGAAGGCTATTGAGATAGTTCATTGAGTAAAGGCATTTGCCAACAAGCCTGACAACCTGAGCTGGATCTCCAGAATCCACATTGTGGAAAGAGAGAACTGACTCCCACAAGTTGTTCTCTAATCTCCACATGTGGCACCACAGCGCATATGCCCAAACACATATACAGAAAATAAAAATAAATGTAAAAAAAATTAAAAATAAAATAAAATTTCAAAAATTTCTCAGAAGAGGTCATAAGTGATAAAAGTTTCACGTCTGTTTAAGAAGAGAAGCCAATGATGATCCTTATAGCACTTGTCTGTAGAAAAATATGAAACTTGGTTAGATTATGATGATATTAAAAATTTGCTGTAAAGCTAGGGATGTAGGTCAGTGGTAATGTTTATAAGACCATGGCTCAATCCTCAGCATCACACACACAGAAACAACTTGCTTTATTTTTAGAAAGATTATATACCTATCACAAAGGACATGACACTTTTTAGAGATCAATACTAAAATATTAAAGTACAAATTACATGTATCTGTAATTATAAACAATCCAGGGCTGGGCATGGTGGTTCTTATCTTTAATACCAGCACTCGGGCTGGCAGATCTCTAAGAGTTCAAAGCTGGCCTGGTCTACATACCAAGTTCCAGGCCAGCTAGCCAGTACTACATGCTGAAACCCTGTCTCAATTACTCAACAAATTAATCAATCAATCAATAAAACAATCCAGAGATTGAGGGCAAGACAGAATCAGATCATTTTTTTTTTACATTTTTTAGTTCCTTTGATCATTTTTTTTTACATTTTATTTATTTTTTATTTTATATGACCTCCAGTGCATGGAGGTCAGAGTACAATGTGGGAGTCAGTTTTCTCCTTACACAATGTGGATTATAGGTATTGAGCTCAGTTTGGTTGCCTTTACTTGCTGAGCCATCTTGCTAGACCAAGCTGGCTTCGAGCTCATTATCTTCCTGCTTCTGTCTCACAAAGTCTGGCTTGAGTAGATAATTCTTGAATTAGCACATGGGAGTTCTCTATTCCATTCTGCCAGCTTTTATATAACTATATGTGTAAAACAAATTTTTTCTTTTTTGGTCTTTTTGAGACAGAGTCTCCCTGTAGCCCCAAATTGCCTGGAACTCACTATGTAGACCAGGCTGGCCTTGAACTCAAAGAGAACCCCCTGCCTCTGCCTCCTGAGTGTTGGGATTAAAGGCATGCACCACCAAGCCCAGCTTTGTGTCAAATATTTTTTAAAAAGGAAAAAAGCTGCCTAGGAATTGAATGATCTGTCTAGGACTGAATATAATCGTTATACATTCCTGTAACAGATAAATTCATAGTCAAGACATAAGTGACTTTTAGATCAAATTATACTAAGATTAAATTGTAGTTATTAAGTACTATAAGAAATCATTTGGAGCTGGAGCGATAACTCAGCGGTTAAGAACACTGTTCTTGCAGAAGACCCAGGTTCGAATCCCAGCACCCACATGGCAGCTAACAACTGTCCATAACTCTAGTCCCAGGGGATCTGACAGCTTCTTCTGACCTCCATGGGCTTTGCATGGCATGGGTGCACTTACCGACAGTGCAGGTAATACACACATACACATAAAATAAAAATAATAAATAAAAATTTTTTAAAAAAGAAATCATTTGACGAGGTAGGGGTATAGCACAGTGGTAGAACAATTGCCTAGCAAGTCCAAATGGTTACACCATCTCACTATAGCTTTACCTTGGAAGCTACTAGACTGCCCAACTTCTATACTAATTCGTGACATAATCAAAACTACCTCAATATTATTAAAACCTAACTATTAGAAATTTTAATTAAAATATTTGTTTCAAAGATAACAGTAATTTTACTGTTTCACAAACCAAAACTAACAAAAACTGCTGGGTATGAGGCTGGGCATGGTGGTACACACCTTTAATCCCAGCACTCTGGAGGCAGAGGCAGGTGGATCTCTGTGAGCTGGAGGCCAGACTGGTCTACATAGGGAGTTCCAGGCCAATTGGGGCTACAGGGAGACACTGTCTCCGAAAGACCAAAAAAAAAAAAAAAAAAATCCTTGTATAATTGCATGGATGACACGTGTCTATAATCCCAGCACTCTGGAGGTTAAGGCAGGAAGATAATAAGTTGAAGCCCAGCCTGAGCTACTAGTGAGACCCTATCAATAATAATAATAAGCCATAACAATAATTAGTTAAAAATCAACCAATACTGGGAGCAATTAAAATAGAAAACAACTAACAATGAACTTAACTTCACTGCACATAAGTAACAGCCACACTAAAGGAAGCAGGGAAGAAAAAAGCTAACCTAAATTGCTAAGGCTAACGATAAAAACTATTCACAAGTACTGGATTAGCAAACTACCCAATGTATACTCCAAAAGGGATCAAATATATGTTAATACTACAATGAGATGCAGGTTTCTGTCACAGGAGTTATAAATAATGAGGGAAGATTATGGATTGAAGAAGGTATGGATATGAACTCATTGTCTTTGATACTTTGTATTTGATATCCTTCATTACTGAAATACTTTGGGGGGACTGGTTCTAGGATCTCCCTTCCCTGGCAGATACCAAAATCTACCTTTCTCTAGTCCCCCATGCTTCACTTCTCTAAACTGTGTGACGCAACCCCATATGGGCTCATGTAACTAAATATAGGAAAGGCAAAAAAATTAGCAAGAATAAAAGGTTTCTGGGCACACAATATCTAAAAATTAATTCAAAATCAAACATAATGAATCCTAGGTGTCTCTAGCAGCACCTGCCTATGCTGCATCCATGAATTGGCTGCAGCCTCAGTTATCATACCCACCATATCTAATATACAGATTATTTCTAAAACCTAATGTAATGCAAATAATTGTTATGCTAGGGCTGGTGAAATGGCTCAGCAGGTAAAGGTGCTTGCCAGCATGTGTGTGTATACACACACACACACACATACACACACTTCCTAACTCTGATATCTAAAGACACCAGAGTGACAACACCAAAAAACACACCAAGTAAGTATCTAAATCCTGACTTTAAATACTATTTTCCAATAAAAGGTACCATAGTTCCTTGGAGAAGAAGTTGACTACGGGACTGGGGTGGGGAAGAACATAAGATGAGCATATATAACTGGCACAAGAATATAAGAAATTGCTCTTTTTGTATTATTAACTTTTTAGTTTAGCATAAAAAGTAGTGATACTCATTATAACAATACCATACATATGTCATATTCCATTGTCATTCATTGCCCTCTCCCACAGGATTTTCTTGAGACAGGGAGAAGGCCAAACTTAAAGAGCTTCCCATGACCAAAGCCAGAACAATACTAGCAAAAATATACAGTAGTATTGGATGATAGCCTATAAGATAAAATAAATACCCATGTCACCATACTTATATAAAGCAACAGAATAAACAAATGAAGGAAAAGGAAACACTCTCTCTTACAAATTAAGTCCAATTCACATATATATGTGTGTGCATCTGTGTGTGTGTGTGTGTATACACACACACATATATACAAGAATGGGGGAGGGGCTAGAGAGATGGCTCAGTGGTTACAACACTGGCTGTTCTTACAGAAGACCCAGGTTCAAATCCCAAGCACCCATATAGCAGCTAACAACTGTCTGTAACTCCAGTTCCAGGGGATCTGACGCCCTCTTCTGTCCTCTGCAGGCATTGCAGAGTGCACTTACATACATCCAGACAATACATGCATACTCATAAAATAATAATAAAATATTTTTTAAAAAAAGAATGGAAGGAACACAAAATCACCATTACATAAACATCATGGTTAAAACTTGCAGACAATGGATTCAATGGTTAACAGCATGCACTGCTCTTGCTAAGGACTCAAGTACAATTCCAGCACCCATATCATGCGGCTCATAATCACCTATAACTTCAGTTCCAAAAGATCTTAACCCTCTGGCCTCTGGACAAACACACACACACACGCACGCACGCACGCACGCATGCACGCACGTGCACACACACACGAAAAAATAAGATAAACCTTGTGGCTGGAGAAACGGCTCAGTAATTAAGAGCAATGGCTGCTCTTACAGGGGACCTGGACGTGGTTCCCAGCACCACACAGAGTCTAACAACTGTCCATAACTCCAGTTCAAGGGGATACGATGTCCTCTTCTGAACTCTGCAGGCATTGCATGCATGTGGTACAGATAAAATACTCATATACATAAAATAAAACTAAATAATAGTAACAAAAATAAAACTTTTTTGAAAATACAGAAAAAGCTTGCAGACAAGATCCATCAATGTATATGTTAATATGTCCCAAAGATATATATTAATATATCAATTACAAAGGGAAGAACAGTAACCTCACTGTATATAATCCAGCAGAGGACACCTTAACAAAATGTTCAAGGTTAAAATATTGTTAGCAATCAGATACATCAACACCATGAGCCCCCTGATAAGATGCACTAAGGAAGAGTATCACTGCTGAAGTTTTCTTGTCAAAGCATGCATAACTTCAATCTAATAATGAGAAAAACATCAAATAAGCCAAAAATGAGGGGAAAAAAATATATTAAATAACTGAACAGTACTCAAAAAGTCATGAAAAACTAAGAAATGACCAGAGACTAGAGGAGACTAAGACATAATGAAACGAAATATGAGATCCTTAGTAGATCTTGGAATAAGAAAAAAAAGTGTTAAGAAAAAAAAAATCAGTGAAATTCATTTGAAAAAAATCTATAAATCAATCCTAATTTCCTAGTTTCAATAACTGGCCTATAGTTACATAAGTTACTGACATTAAGGAATGTCAACTGGAGGGTATGTAGGAACTCCCTCTGTACAACTTTTCTGTTAAAAAAAAAGTTTTACAACTTTTCTGTAAAGTTTGTTTTAATTAAAAATAAACCAGGCATGATGGTATATACCTGTGTTTTCAATACTTGGGAGAAGGGGGAGGATCTGGAGCTCAAGGACAGTCTCAGCCAGAGTTCAAGGCCAGCGTAGGCTACGTAAGATCCTGTCTCAAAAAAATTAAATTACAAATAAATAAAACCTATCAATCGGTCACCTGATTCAACTATCATATTTACTTGCTGATGGCTCTCCTCTGGAATTTAATACTCCAATTAATTTACAGGTAAACAGGTAAAAGGAGAACTAAAATAATAACGAGATAGGGTATCTAATAAGTACCTATTTTGTGCTCCCTTACTTTAGTATTAAAAAAAAAAAACTAAGAAGTTACTTTGCAAATTCCTTTTTAAATGACCCAGCTGATATTTTCTGTTCAAACCATGATAATCTTTAGAATGTGTCCATAACAACCTGTTTCATGTATTTATTAAGGCAAAGTTTTATACAGAATAAAAAATTCTCTTCAATGAAGTTTGTTGTTTTAATGGTCGTCCACCTACAAAATTCCAAAGGTTTGTTTTCTTTTTGTTTTGTTTGAGACAGGATCTCTCATGAAGCCAAGGCTAGCTTGGGGTCTGGATCAGTCTGCTTCCACCTTAAGTTCAAGTTTTGTTTCACAAGTTTGCTTTTACCTAACAATCCCAATCTCCCCAGTCACAATCCTTCTCCCAAACTATAACATCATTGTTATTAAATTCTAAAAATCTGAACTATGAAAATCAGCCGACCATTGGATCTGGTCTTTCTGCTTGAAACAGGAAGTCTGTCTCACTACTCATTACGCATGTCTCCTACAGACCAATCCTGCCCAATCAACAATACATTTCTCTGAAATTCCTTTAAATAAAATGGGATTTTAATAAGCAGATGAAGTGATGCATTTACATTTGATGCCTCCTCCACAGTCTACTAGCATGATAGGACTGGGAATGGAATACATGACTAGCAAATTAATGGACCAGTGTCACATGTAAATAGCAAGACTGGAAATTTAGGGAGCAAAGTGGTTAAGAACCTTAGGGAAAGCAAAATTCATAAAAGTTTCAAATCACAGAAGGCCTTAAATAGTTCACTTAATCCATCCCAACGACAACCAACAATCTATCCTATTTTTAAAAGTCTCCAGATTTCCAACCTCCCTAGATTATCTCTTCCTGCCATATATTCCTGTCATGTGATTCAGGGTAAATTTTATAACTGACTATTCTTTGCCCTATCAAATACTGTCTTTTTCAAATACCATGACAATATATTTTAGCTCACTTCTAAGGCATACAAATGTACAGGCACAGAGTACACACGTGCCTAACATTTATGCATAATACAGCACCCTAGGACATTCACTTTTGGTTATATGGAAACATAATCAAAGGTACATCTCACAAATTTAAAAAACTTTGAAACCTAAATAGGTTTCTTCTCATCGTAATTAATAACCATTTTCTTTGCTTTTCACAAACACTGCCTGTATATAGAGGACCCATCACAAACAACAATAAAAATATTCATGTACTAGATCCAAAAAAGAGAAATTTTAACGTTTTATTTTTAAAACCATTTGAGCAACAATCATTTTGGAAAAAGACCCATGGAAGATGGTGATGGCGGGCAGAGTACAGCCAGTGATAATGAACAAATAACCAGGTTTAATCAAGCAGGCCAAAGAATGACTCAAATAAAATGAATCACTTTAGGAGCATACATAAAATAAGGAAGTCCCGTGCAAGGACAAGTCAAGTACTATTTGAAAAAACCTTATCTTCAAAGTATCACAGACATTTAAAAAAAAACACAAAAAAATAACGCAAATTCCGTCCCTGTGCTCCGCAGTTCCCTATATTTTGTCTTTACATAACCTCCAGGAAGAGGCAGATACCAGGTTTCAGTCCCGTGTCTCCCTGGAACCTGCGACCCATCACTATGCTCCCTGGGTCAGTTCCTGTCATCATCACCATTCACCTCTCACCCTGGAGACGACACAATACCGCCTTGTCTCCGCTCTTGGTAGCCAAGACTTTATAAATTACTTTATCAGGCGAGATATTTGCGAAAAGGTTTACCGAAATGATGAGCAGCCCCCACCCACAGACAGAAGCGAGTAGGAAGACTCTCAGTCCCAACCTCCACTCCTCCAAGCCGGCCAGCTACAGGAGAGAGGGGAGTCGCAGCTCTCCCCCCCCAAAATGAGAGGCGAGAGCCTAGCTCCCGGCTTCTCAGCCGATAAAGGGGAGAAGGTCACAGACGCGACCCCTCAGGGGCGGAAGACGTGGCCTGAAAGTCGCTTCAGGGGCGGGTCCCTTGGTTCTCGGGAGGGTGGCTCGCTTTCTGAGCGACTTCCAAGAAACCGGGGTGGCGGGAAGCCTCGGGATCCCCTCAGGCCTCCGCCCGCTGCCCACTGGGACCCAGGCAACGTCTCTCCGCGGACCGCCAGGGAACGGCCCCTTTCGGCCTGGCCACAGCAGCCGACCACACGCACCGGAGGCCGAGAGAAAAGGCGTTACCGTACACGGGTCGGGAGCTGGAGGCAATGGAGTGCGGCTCCAGCGCCTGGCACCCGGCTCGCCAGCCAGCGGCTGCGGTAGCCGCGTCCTTTATTTTTTGCTGCAGCAGCGGCGACTTGTCAAAGGGAGAGACGTAGTAGGCGGTGGCAGCGACGGCGGGCAAGTCTCGCGGGATTTGGGATGAAGTCTCGCGAGATCTGGAATGCTTGCCCCGCCTACTCCAGGCTTCCCGAGGGAGGCGGGCAGTCGGAAGGGGACCGGATCCCTGGGACTGAGGGGCTTTTAAAAAGATGGAGGCTTAGGGGACGGGATACCCCTGAGCGGGTTTTGTGGACACCCTGCTGCCACGCATCGGTCACTTTTGAGCCCTCGCAGAGTCTGGTCTACCCAGAAAATACCAACAACACAAGCTTTTCTTCTAGTCGGGATGAATAATCCACTGTCGAAAAGTCCGAGTGCTGCTGGGCTTCGAGCCAGAGGGAACGCTTAGAAAAGCTGGGATGAGGCCTAGCCACACCCCTTGTCTGAGTTGCACGCTCTGTACGCTACCTATTTATCTCCGATCACAGTTGGCCCTTGAGAACCCTCCAGTTTACTTTGCTGAGGAACACAGAAGTGGATTGACCATTGGCTAGTGTACATCGTATAGCCATGACTCAGACTTACATACGATGATGTCCTGTGAGGAAGATGCTGTCTGACTTAATCGTCATCATTGTATCACGACGCCTAGCATAGATGTAGCTGATCAAAGTCTTGAATACTTCTAACTCCCGACCTCACATTCCTAGCTACCTTCATGGAGTCTCCCATCAAAGTGCTTTGCTTAACATCAATGTATGTGTAACTGGTGAGGATATGGAGGAACTGGAGGAATGGAGCTGATATCTGTCTCAAAAGCATAGGAGAAATATACAATTATACACAAGCCATGTGTGTGTCCCTGTGACACATATACACACACACATCTATATATGGTATATATGATACATATGGTATCTATATAATATATAAATATATGGTATAAGCAGAAAACAACACATACCCCTCTGTTCAATTGGATATATATGTGTCATGTGAGACAGTTTAGCCCAAGAATTTAAAGCCAGAATTCTGGAATCCCACTTAACCAAGTGTGTGACCTTAGGCAAGTTGCTTGACCTCTCTGAATCTCTGTTCCTTATCTGTGAATTTATACCATTAGTTCTTATCACAGGATCCCACTTAGGAGTAAAATATATAGAAAAAGTTTCTAGTATATGTGAAGTAATCATTAAGTGGAAGTTCTAATGTATATGTAACCTAAGTTTCTGTGTATAAAATGTGTATTCTGGTGAATTAGATATGAGGGTGCACACATCTATGGAGTGACATCATTGTTAATGTTTTTTATGATCTCAGTGTTGTATGTGAAGTTGACTCAAGTCTAAAAAACTTGTCATGCCCCCCCTGGGGGGGGGGCAGTGGCTAGAGTGAACCTAAGGCCTCATGAGTTCTAAATACCTGTTCTACCACTGTGCTATTATCCATCCCCCAAGCTCCTTCATTTTAACCTCCTGATGACATAGTCATCTATGCCACTCACAAACATCCATACATTCATTGTCCTTGACTATATGAGACTATAGTGCTTTGCCTATTCTTTTAAGAAAATAACTCTGCCAAGATGTGGTGGCATGCACCTGAAATCCTAGCACAGGGGGGACTGAGGTAGATCATCTAAAATCCTAAGCAAGTCTGGGCTACATAGGAAGACCTGTTTGGGGGGGAGGGGTGATAGCCACTATATACTAAATCAAGAACTCTGCAGAATAGTTAAGGGCAAGGGAGATGGCTCAGTTACTAAAGCGTCTCAAAAAACATGATGGAAAGCAAATGAGAACACCTGATCTTGACCTCTGGCTCATAACATGTGCACCTACTCTTGCACACTCCCAAGGATATACCCACATACAAGGCCAATTTAGAAATTCCCTCCTGGGCCGGGTGTGGTGTCACCCACCTTTAGTTCTAGCACTCAGGAGGCAGAAAGGCAGGCAGATCTCTGTGAGTTCCAGGCCAGATACTGCTTCAGGTAGGCCCTGTCTCAAAAGGATGAGAAAAAAAAAAAGAAATTCCCTCCTGAAACACCTTGTGTGTTTGTACAAAGGCATGAAAAATAAAAATAAATCCTCCTTTGCAACCCAGAACACATTATTCAGTATGAATTTTGATACATACAAGAAGAAATATAATTTTTAAAAAAGAAATTCCCTCCTGGAGCTAGAGAGATGACTTCAGTGGTTAAGAGCACTTACTGCTCTTCTAGAGAACCTGGGTTCCAGTCCAGTACCCACATAACAGCTCACAGCTGTCTGTAATTCTAGTTCCAGGGGGCTGTGATACCTTCTTCTTGTCTTTACTGGGTACTGAATGCATGTAATACACATACAGACAAACAGGCACACACAGATACACATAAGAAAATAAAAATAAGACACACAGGGCCCTGATAGATTACAAGACCATGGTGAAAGACACTCCCTCTTTGCCACATTTATTGTGAGAATGAAGACCATTCTCAGCAACCAGACTATCAACATCACTCTGAAGGGATGCACAATTATTGTGAAGGGCCCCAGAAGAACCCTCCAAAGCTACCTGAATCATGTCAATATAGAGCTCAGTGTTCTTGGAAAGAAAAAGAGGCTCTGGGTTGACAAATGTTGGGGAAATAGAAAGGAACTGACTACTGTACAATCTGTAATCATCTGCAGAATATTATCAAGGGTATTACACTGGGATTCCATAACAAGAAGAGCTCTGTGGATGTTCACCTCCTTATCAGTGTCATTTTTCAGGATAATGAGTCTCTAGGTGAAATCTAAAATTTATTGGGTTAAAAATACATCCACAGGGGCCTGGAGAGATGGCTCAGTGGTTAAGAACACTTGTTCTTGCAGAGACCTGTGTTCAAATCCCAGGACCCACATGGCAGCTAACAACTGTCGGTAACTCCAGTCCCAGGGGATCTGGCAGCCTCTTCTGACCTCTGCAGGCATTGCATGACATGGGTGCACTTACCTACACACAGGCAATACATGCATACACATAAAATAAAAATAGTAAATAAAAACTTTAAAAAAAAATACATCCACGGGGGTTCAAATGAGGACTAGCATTGCTTCCTCTGTTTCTCAAGCCCAGAAAAATGAATTAATCTTTGAAAAGAATGATATTAAATTTTTTCAAATTCAGTGGCTTTGATTCAGCAAGCCACAAGAGTTAAAAACAAAGATATCAGAAAATTTGGGGATGGTGTCTATGTTTCTGAAAAAGGAAGAGTGCAGCAGGCTGGTGAGTAAGAGCTAAGTTATCTAGTTCCAGAAACAAGACTCTGGATCATAAAAATGATTTGGGATTTGGGGGAACAAAATAAAAGACTTCTATTGATAAAAAATAAATTAATAAAATAATAAAATCATTAAAAAAAAGAAATTCCCTCCTTTGCTTCAACCCTCAGTCCTATATGCAAAGAAGAACTAAATACAATTGAGTCCAACTGTATACAATTATTAATGTCAGCAAGGAAACTCTTAACTACTTTCTACCCTCTCTTGGACCACATCACCCTTTCCCCCCAGACACTTGACATCTAATGAAGCCTAACTCTACTACTTCATTTCTTACAGGAAAACGCTCATACATAAAAATAAAAAAAATTTTAAAGAGTATTGTGAAAGCCAAAAAACAAGGTGTAGTAGCAAATGGATATAATCCCAGAAGTCTAGAGGTGGAGGCAGTAAGAGCTCTAGTTCAAGGCCAACTTGAGCTAGGCCTAAAGCACATAAATGTGAGACATTATCATTCCTTCACTTTACACATCTTGGGTGAATGACTCTTATCAGCCAGGCATTGTACAAGGTACTGAGTATATATATACTATTGAACAAGTTTTCATACCTTCCCTCAAAGAGCTTATGATCTAATGAAGGAAATACAGAAAAAGGAAATACATCATTGTAATACCATGTAAGGTAAGTACAAATAAGAAGGGTATGGGGGAGGAACCCAATGAAAGGGTAAACAAAGAGCTGAAACATTTAAGAGAAGGAAACACATATGTTGAGGATGAAGCCTATTTCATGAAGGATGATTTGTAAATCAGCTCCAAAATAATTTCAACAAATTGTTCTGTGGTGGGTTGTAAATTCTGCTTTGTTCTAATAAAACTCACTTCTCTTAAACCATTAGAAAAGCGTCTTTGATGTGGAGTCATTATATACACCCATTAGTTTTGAAGAAAGATGAGATTAATGGAGGGGAAAAATCAGTATCATAATTAGAAACATTTTCTTATAGTTTATGTTTAAACTCCAGAAAAAGAGCATGCATTCCACATCACATGATAGGTCTCCTTGGCCAGTCTTTATAATCCACATAAATATTTTCAGATCATAACCCAACAAACATTTTTAAAACATGATAGCAGTATCTAAATTTTTTGTGTATGGTTTACTTATACTTAAAGACAACTTTGGTTATTTTTTGTTTTTGTTTTTTAGTTCTTTATTTTTTAATTGAATTTTTGTGATTTTCATACAATATAACTTAGTATGAAATATAGTATTTAGGTACCCTCCCCTATCCACACCTCCCCTTACCTTCAGTGTGGGTCCATCCACTAGAGCCTGGTTAACCTACCAAGAGTCCCAACCTTGAAAGAGAATGACTCTCCCACTCCCAGCAATCGTTGGTTGCCAAAATTTTGGGTTGTGTTTCTTACCCACTTCCCCATGTCTATGCTGGGATTTTGTCTGTTTTGAGATTTTCATGGGACTTGTTTTGTTTTTTTGAGACAATTTCACCAGGTAGCCCAGACTGGTCTCAAATTTATAATCCTATCTCAGCTTCCTTGGTACTGAAATTACAGGTTGGTTTTATTACTTATTCATTTGTTTCTGCAGTGCTTGGGATTGAAACCAGGGCCTTATGAAGCACTCTACAACTAAGCTCTATCCTCAGCCCAAGATAGCTATTAACATTTGAGTTGTAATGCTGTTTCCCCACAGAGAAACTCTTAAGATTATTGTCCTAGTTTGTTTCTCCATTGCTGTGACAAAACACTCTGACCAATACCAACTTGGGGAGGAAAGGGTTTATTCAGCTTACAACTCCCAGGTCGCAGTTCATCAGGGAGCCCAAGGTAGGAACTCAGGGCAGGAACCTGGAAGCAGGAGCTGGAGCATAGGCCATGGAGGAACTCTGCTTACTGGCTTGCTCCCTTGGCCCCTGCTCAGCCTGCTTTCTTATGTAACACAGGCCCACCTGCCCAGGGATGGCACCACCCACAGTGGGCTGGGCCCTCCCACATCACTCATCAAGAAGATGCTCTTCAGACATGGCCACAGGCCAGTCCAATAGAGGCAATTCCCAGATTGAGGCTCCCTCAACCCAGGTGTGTCAAGCTGACACTAAAGCTATCCAGCACAATTATATAATTTCTCACATCTATCAATCATCTACTATCTATAATGTGTTAAGCTAGAACTACAGGCTGTACAAAGTATGCCTATGTCCTTTAGAAGTTCATGAAAAGAAAGCTAAACAGTCAAGAATTATGTCCCACTATCCCTATAATGGAGTCTATCCCTCTGTATTTGTTATTAGTTGTCACTAAGGAGGCTGGGGAAGGAAGATCTGCTTCAGGTTTCAGCAGCCTGGTCTACATAGTCCCAGGCTAGGCCAGTCAGGCTACATAGCAAAATCCTGTCTAAAAAAAATTTTTAAAGCAAAAAGCTAAATTGTAAGTTTAGGTATCCAACTTCTGTTATTGACCTGTCTGTAACAGGTAATTTATTAGGTCTCCTTGAATACATCATCTTTTAAACAGAGTGCATCTATTACAGTTTTCTCTTGGGATAGGTAAAATTTGGAATTGGCCAAACCTATGTACCAATTAAAATTAATTTTAAAAAAGCAGTGGAGCATGCCTGTATTCCCAGCACTTAGGAAATGGAAGCAAGATCATTAGGTGTTCAGGGTTATCCTCAGCTAAATATCAAGTTCAAGGCCATATCAACTCCATATGTAACTTTAGAAACATTTTCACAAAAAATAGCCATCAAGACAAAGCAACACAATACAAACTAAAAAGATGGTGATGAATAACAATATTCCCAGGTCTCAGAAAAGATTTTTGAACAGAGGGAACTTTATTCAGGTGGTAGAGTTAGAGAGGGGAGTTTATGGCTAAATATAAAGAGTTATACATTGTGATAATCATGTACTCTCAAAACACAAATTTCTAAGCCAAAAAAGTTTCCTAGAATTTTTGTTAAATTTGTTTATATTGTTAAATTTATCTATTTATGAGAACACATTCAGTACCTCTTTTCTCACTAACAGGTAATTGATCTGATCTGTCAAAGAGGTTTGAAAGGAAGCAGGGATACAAAAATAGGACCCAAGATGATTGGCAAGCAGTTCTTTTAGAAATAGAATTCCTTCTTGCTGCATGAGTTTCTAGATGAACTCTGTATTCTCAATGAAATATCGTAGATGTCAGAACAACCCACCATCTGAACAGTATTAAAAACTCTATAAATGCCATTCCTTAAGCTTAGAATACAATATTTTTTTTTACTTTTTAGTTAAAAAAATCTTTTGTTATTTTTATTTTATGTGTCTGAATGTATTGCCTGCATGTGTGTAAGTGCACCCGTGTCATGCAGTGCTGGTGGGGGTCAGAAGAGGGTGTCAGATACCCTGGAACTGGAGTTACAGACAGCTGTTAGCTGCCTTGTGGGTGCTGGAAATCAAACCTGGGTCCTCTACAAGAGCAGTCCATGCTCTTAACCACTGAACTATTTCTCCAGCCCCTACTTTTTAATTTTTGAAGGGTTTTATTGTTTGTTTTTTACTTGTTTTGGAACAGGGTCTCAGGTAGCCCAAGATGGCCTTGAACTTGCTATGTAACTGAGTCTGGCTTTGAACTCCTAGCTTCTTGCTTATATCTTCCAAATACTTTAATTATAGAGGTGTACCACCACACATGGCATAAGAGATTTATTTATTTATTTATTTATTTATTCATTTATTTATTTATTTATATTTGAGACAGTCTCACTATGTAGCCCTGGCTAGCCTGGAACTTGCTATGTGCACCAGGCTGGCCTTGAACTCAGAAATCTGCCTGTCTCTGCCTACTGAGCATTGGGATTAAAGGCATGCAACATCACACCCAGCCCACAGGATTTACTATTTTAAAAGCAAGGTCTCCCCTTGTTGTTTTGGCTGGTCTAAACTCATATTGTAATCCATATTGGCCTCAAGCTCTCAATCTTTCTACCTTAGCCTTTTGAGTACAGTGATTATAAACATGGCCACCATACTTGGCAATAATAATTTTTTATTATTATTTTACAATGGTTTTCCAATGGTATTACTTCATCAAAACACAACCAGTAACCCACGTATGGTGATACAGCACTATAATCCCAGCACTTAGAAAGCTAAGAAATGAATATCATGAGTTTGAGCCCAGCCTGAGCTACATAGCAGGACAAGAAAAAAAAAAAGAGTTGAAAATTTAGATCAGTGCTAGAGTGCTTACTGATAAGCACTAGTCCCCAGAACTAGAAGAAAGGACAAAAAAAAATGCCTGGGATAGACACGGGTGAACATTTTCTCACTCTGTATTAGGGAATGGAAAATTGAGGCTGAGGAAAGAAAATGGAACTGCAAGGGAAAAGTGTGGTGACATGAGGGAGGAGGAGGAACTAATATTTATAGAGTGTGCTCCATACCAGACTCTTCAATAGCACATTGAGACACTGACAAGTCTTTGTTATGGAGGTATAGTATATAATTATAACACACATTAGAAAACTCTAGGTACACTAAGAAAGGCATCACTTTTCCTCCTTTTAAAGAACCAGGGAGATTAAAGGAAGGATAGTTGAACTCCAGCAGGTTGGATCAGGGACAGTTAATGAGAAACGGAGTTTTGAAGATTGAGGAGTTAGTCTGGATATGTGAAAATTGGGAACATTCTAGGTACAAGGAATATAAACAAAGATGTTCTTAGGATCAGCAGGCAGTCCAGTTCAGGGGTAGCCCTGTGGTGCTTATGTTATCCAGGACTCTTGGCTAGAAGTGACAGAACCCAAGCAGAACTTATTTATGTAAAAGTGAAGGAGATTTAGTGTCAGCAATCCGAACAAGGGTGAACAGTTGAACAAGAGTACAGCAGTGAACCACAGCTCTTGTAGCTCCAACACAACCAGAACTCTTGTTTCTGTGCTTGCTTTGGCTTTGGTTTCTCTCACACAGATTAGCTTACTTCCTATAGCTGGGACTGTGTCATCCCCATTTTACATCTTACCACTCCAGAAAGGAACTAACACTCTTAATTCAAGTTTCAAAAATCTTGGGAAACAATGCTGTTTGCTCAGGGTTAGATTACTGCTCATCCTTACCTCAATCCCAAAGAGCGCAGGCCACAATGTAGACCATGGGTCTGGAAAGCAAAGTCTTCTGAGGCTATGCTCTGGGAATGCATAAGGACTGAAGAATGTATAAGAAGCCTATCAGTGGCGTGACAAAGCAAGTTATTCCAAAATTGTGGTAGTATTGCTAGATGATTGGGTTAAAATGGAATTGAAAATGTCATCAGACATCATTTTGACTGATTAATGCTTTAATCAATTAATTATTGTCATTTCAATCAAAATATTGTGGAACAAAGTGAATCTCTCATGTAAGCTAAAGAACAATGATACCTCAAATCCTACTTCAGTCTTCTAGCTTGGTGACTTTAGGCAAATAACTCAACCTAACCTCTACTTCCTGTGTCCTTCTAAAAAATAGTAACAATGACCCCTAATATATTTTATTGATGTTCTAAGCCCCCTTTCCCTTCCATTTCCTCTCCCTTCTCTTTTCTCTCCTTCTTTTCCTCCTTCTCCCTTTTCTTTTTCTTTTTTTTTTCTGTCTTTTTGTCTTTTTGAGACAGGGTCTCCCTGTAGTCCCAGCTGGTCTGAACTCACTGTGTAGATCAGGTTGGACTTGTAGACTATGTAGATTCACCCACCTCTACTGGGATTAAAGGCATCCCACCACGCTGGGCCCCTCCCCCTGTTGAACCCAACCCATGGCTACTTGTATGTCTGAGCTATATCCCCATCCCTCTTAAACATTTTTCAAACATTTCATTTAACCATCAAAATAAACATAAATTTAGATAATCCTTACTCACAGGGTTATTGTAAAAAACTAAAGAACCCATGTAGGGTGTATAGCCCAATTGCCTAGCTCACAGCCAACACGCAATAGATAATTGTTTTTAATTATCTATTACCTGGAAAAGGAAATGCTTTGCCTTTGGTACTAGAAACTTTAGGAAAGCAAAGACAACACCAAGGGGAAGGGAAGAACCTACAACTCTGCATCTCTAACATAGAAAGGGTGGTTGGGTGCAATTTAGAAGTTACTAAAATAAGCCAATAAGAGAAATAGTACAAAATAAGTGAAAAGTGGGAAATTGGGAAATGTGATTGTGGAATGCTGAATGAAAGATGTCTTATGATTTTGATATGAAATTACCGCTAAAAAGGCTCATATGGGGCTAAAGCGATAGTCAGTGGTTATAAAAGTACTAGCTGCTCTTGAAAAAGACCCAGGTTTAGTTCCCAGCACCCACATGGCAGCTAACAACTGTCTGTAACTCCAGTTCCAGGGGAATCCAACACCCTCTTCTGACCTCCACAGGCATTGCACAACACAGGTGCATTACATACATGTAGGCCATATAATAAAATAAAAATAATAAATAAAATATTTTTAAAAGGCTCATATGCAGAAGGCTTAGACCCCAGCTGGAATATCCAATTAACTGAGAAGTGATTGTATTATGAGGCCTCTGACTTGATCAATAGACTTGATGAATTCATAACATGGCATTATTGGGAAGTGGGGCCCAGTAAGAGGAAGTAGGTTACTGGGGGTGTCCCCTACAAGATTTAACTTGTCTTGTGGCCTCTTCCTCTCTTTGCTTCTTGGATTAACTCTGTTCCTCCAAACCATTCTGCCACAATATTCTGCAACAGTGTGGCCCAGGAACAACAGAGACAGCCAACCTTGAACTGAAACCTCTGAAATGGTGAGTCAAAATAAATTCTTCCTCCCTTAAGTTGTTTTTGTCAGGTATTTTGCCACAGTGATGAAAATGCTAACACACTTGGCTAGGTTTGGGATTCTAGTCTTAGAGGAAAGGACCTTCCATAGACTCTATCTACAAAATTTGTGTAAGGGGCTATCTGAAGTTTCTCTTCTTTTTGACTTGAATGCTGTTAAACAACTGATATTATCCAACCAAGGACAAGAACTAATAGAGACAAAAATCAATGTGCTGGGCTCTGTGCTGGGCTCTGTGCTGGGCTCTGTGCTGAGCCATAACTATTCATCAATATCTTTTATTCCCCCTGCCACCCTACCCTACCTATAAGGTAGATCTTTTCTCTGTGTTACATATATATATATGTGTATATATATATATATATATATACACACACATATATATATATATATATATGTGAAAACTGAGGCTGAGATTTGGAAGTGATTCCATGAACATTACCAACTAATAAGTAGCAAGGCTAGAAATTAAACACAGCTCTGTCATACTTCAAAGCCCAGAATATGAAACAGGTTCGACTTATCGGGGGAGGTAGTCAAAGCTCTGAGAAAACTGGTAAAATAATGGGCACTCTCAACTTCTCTGTCCCCTGCCTTTCTCCGACATTCAAATTCCTATTTGACCTCAGACACCACCTCCTGGCTGCCCAGGGCTACAGTCCTCACTGTACCCCCACACCCAGCACAAAAACTCTGTTATTATCAAAATGTATTTGCCTTGTCTTCCACAGTGATATTTCTTTTTAAAGGATTGATGTGCCCATCTTTCTATTTACCACATTTTTACATTCTCTGTTGGGCTTACTGAGTTGCTAGGCATGGTGGTGCAGGCCTATAATCCTAGTTCAGGAGGCAGGGGTAGGAGGATTGCAAGTTCCAGGCTGCCTAAGCAACAAAAGGGACTTCCTGAAGTATGGGAGAATATTAAAAAATATCTCAAATGATGAAAATTTCAGAACCTAGAAGGGGTGGGTAGATCAAATAAGCACTAAATAAGTAGGCCTCTGAGTTCCCAGGTTCTCCACCCCCCCTCTCTGTGCCACCCTGTGTTAAAAAATTTACCAGGTTGATCAACAGATTAAAACTTCAGTGATTCTAGTAGAGAGCTAGAATGTCACGGGTCCAGAGCCAGATTATTTTATGCTATCTTAGTATCTTTAGGAGCCACTTAGTTTCATTCTCTGTATCTTTCCTAACATCCTCATCCTCAGTTTTATTATTAAATAAAACTCAGTATACCTCTAGCCTCCCCCAACCCTAAAGCTAAGACTGCTATAACAGCTCAGAGCTGGAGGTGCAGCTCAGCGGGTAGAGTGCTTGCTTGACTTTAGTAAGGCCCTGGTTCAGCTCCAGCTAGAAAAAACTGAAACCAGTAAGAAAGATATCCCAGCTCCACTATAGCCTACCTACCTAATCCCCCCATCAATGTATTGGGAATTGTGTTACTTTATAATCTTTGTGCTTTAAGGAAATAAGAAAATAGCTTATTCTAAGCCAAATACAAGTGATCATGGGTCAGGAGCAAGCCTACTTTTGAGTTTCCTGAGAGCTGAGGCTATAGCTGTCCTGTTTTTTGAAACTCAAGAAATAAGTGGTGAAGGAACATATGGTATCTGAAATTCATAGTTGACCTACACTTCCCCTGAACTACAGACATATCCACCAAGTAGGATCTATCTTTAGCAAAACACTCCTTGCTATTCCTGCTCTCAGTGAGCTCTGCTGACCCTCCAATAAGATCAGAAAGAGCCAACCCTCAATGAACCCCCCTTCCTCAGGAATGAAGCTTTCAAGGACACTGAGACAATGTAGATAAGCAGGTTTGATTGTGTATGACAGTGAATGTGTTCATTGTAGACAGTGAAACTGTCACTAAACTTTTCAACAAAGCTAGCAATTTACTGAGGAATATATTGACTAGCCTTTTTATCTACAGAGATTTTAATATTTAATAGTCTCTTGTTTGCAAACTAAAGCAATAAAGTGACTTTGATCAGGTAACTAAAAAATCCATGACTATATCAAATTTCAGAAATGGCTGGATGCAGGAAATCAAATAAGAACATCACAGACTGTATGTCTCACACTGTATCTCTAAGTCCTGCCTAACCTCTGAAATGGTTTCATACCCAAGCAGTTCTCTGCATGAAGGTGTCCTGCACCTCCAAGCTCTGTGCTAGATAGCTTCAGTTGTCAACTTGACACACTTGGAAAGAAGGAACCTCAACTGGGGAACTTTCACTATAGGATTGGCCTGTTGGCATGTCTATGAGGCATTTTCTTGATTGTTAAATGATGCAGGGAGGAAAAACCGACTGTGGATGGTGCCACTCCCGAGTTGTATAAGAAAGCAGGCTGGGTGTGGTGGTGCATACCTTTAAACCCAGCACTCAGGAGGCAGAAGCAGGTTGATCTCTATCAGATCAAGGCCAGCCTGTCTATTTAGTGAGTTCCAGGCCAGCTAGGGCTGCAGGGAGACCCTATCTTAAAAAGAAAAAAAAAAGGAGGAGGAGGGAGGCCGAGGACGACAACAACGATGATGATGACGGGAGGGAGGGAGGAAGGGAGGAAGGGGAAGGGAAGGAAGGAAGGAAGGAAAGAAAGAAAGGAAAAGAAAGCAGGCTGAGCAAAGAAGCAAACCAGTAAGCAGCACTCCTCCATCGTTCTTCATTTTCACCTCCAGATTCCTGCCCTAGCTCCGCTCCATAGATGAAATTAATGCTTTCCTCCCCAAGTTGCTTTTGGTCAGTGTTCTATAATAGCAATAGAAAGCTAACTAGGACAAGCTCTAAGTATCTTATCCTTATTTATTTATTAATTTAGAAACGAGGTCCCACTTCTCCATACTAGACTCAACCTTAAAATTCTCACATTTCAGCCTCCTGAGTGCTAAGATTTCAGATGTGTACCATCATGCTCAGATTGAAATAACTTTTTTTTTCTTCAGTGCTGAGCTAGTCTCTACTTTTCTTTGCATTTTTTATTTTGAGATAAGATCTCACAAAGTTGCCCAGACTGGCCTTCAACTCCCTCTGTGGCCCAGAATTTGCAACCCTTGAATTTGCAATCCTTTTGCCTTGATCTCCTGAGCAGCTGGGATTACAGACCTGAGTGTGGCTTAAAACTTTTTCAAACTGCAAAATAAGTTGGGCAGGGTGGCAAACACTTGTAATCCCAGCATTCAGGAGCCTGAAGCAGGAGAATCATCTTGAGTTCAACAACAACAAAAAAACCTTATTATATTAAACATAGCTATTTTAACCACACACCAGAGAGAGAGAGAGAGAGAGAGAGAGAGAGAGAGAGAGAGAGAGTTCAGTCTAAGGTGAACACTTTTGACCACCACAGGTTAAAAACTGGAATCTTAGGCCCAGGCATTGTGGCACATGCCTTTAATCTGAGGCAGGTGGATCTCTGTGAGACTGAGGCCAGTCTGGTCTAGAGAGTGCCAGGTCTCAAAAAGACAAAAAAAAAAAAAAAAAAAAAAAAAAAAAACTCTTGAGGCTGGAGGGTTCCCAATACTCAGAAGGATAACTATCCGTAACTTCAGCTCCAGGAAATTTGATACCCTTTTCTGGCCTCCATGGGCATTGCACACATGTGATACACTTACTTACATGCAGGCAAAACAGTCATACGCAAAATAAAAATAAACTAATATGTTTTAAAAAGAATTGGAATCTTGCTATCCTCATTATAAGTCCCATCCATGGGCCCCTTCCTAGATCTTGATCTTTACAATAATCACCCACATATGCATATTCCTAAACTGGGTCCTAAATCTTCCCATTCTGCAAGCTGATTTGTCCCTAAGTTTCTTTCAATACATATTTCCATTTACTTTATCCTATCTGTTGAAAAATCCTTTTGACTTGTGTAGATGTCCATGGTGTAGATTTTTGCTGATTGCTTGGTGCAAGATGTTGTCTCTGTCCCATATATTTCCTGCAAATCTGCAGAGAATGGATTAGACTCAGGTTTAGTCCTTTGTTAAGGGAACTTTTAGGTGAGACCTTAGGAGGCTCACAATGCCTGGTTTTCTCCTTTTTTAATGAAGTGTAGAGCCACTATGCCTGATACCCATATCTATCAAATGGGTTCAGCTCCTAGCACCCACATAGCAGCTCACAACTGCCTGTAACTCCAGGCACACATACATACACACAAAATGAAATCTTTTTCTTTTAAAGTCCTAACTAATACAGTATGTTTTTGTTTTTGTTTTTGTTTTTTTTATTTTATGTGTATGAGTGTATTGCCTGCATGTGAGTGCACCCATGTCGTGCAATGCCGTGGAGGTCAGAAGAGGGCTTTGGATTCCCCTGGAACTTGAGTTAAGGATGGTTCGTGGCCACCATGTGGGTGCTGGGAATCAAACCCGGGTCCTCTGCAAGAGCAGTCAGTGCTCTTAACAGCTGAGCCATCTCTCCAGCCCTACAATATGTATTTTTTAAAAGTCTTGAGGTGTCTTGCATTGAGTTTCTATAATCCTAGAACATAGATGGCTGAGACAGAAAGATTGGAATTTGAGATCAACCCGGGCTGTAAATAGCAAGACTGTCTGGTGGGGGAGGCAGAGACGAAGGAAGGAAAGGGGAAATGGGAATGGGGGAAAGGAAAGGAGAAAAGGAAATGACAAAGGCCTGGGCATGGTGATGCACACAGGTAATCTCAGCACTCAGGAGACAGAGGCAAGAGAATGAATTTAACCATACCACATGGCCATCTTCAGCAACAAAGTAAGTTCAAGTCCAGCCTAGGCTACATGAGCAAAGCAAATAAAAATTGGAAGATAATATGCAAAGTAATTATTGTTTTTTTGGTTTTTTTTTTTTTTTGGTCTTTTTGAGATAGGGTCTCCATGTAGCCCCAGCTGACCTAGAACTTGCTATGTAGACCAGGCTGGCCTCAGACTCACAGAGATCCCCCTGCCTCTGCCTTCCAAGTGCTGGGATTAAAGGTGTGTGCCACCACACCCGGCTAATAATTATTGTTTTAAAGTAAAGAAATTGTGAGAAATTTTTTCTTTATTTTGTTTGTAATGTCACATTTTTTATTATTTCAAAAAGGCCGGGATGGGGGTGGGGATGATTTAAGAAAGAAAAATGTCCTTACTGGAACTGAAATGATCCCATTTCAGGATTGTCATCTATTTAGATTTGGAGATCAGGGAAGTTTTTATACATAGCAAGCAACTAAGGGCCTCAACTACAAAATCAGGTCTGTCTTCCGTAGACTCAGTGATATGAACCTTCTTCCTCATTCAGAGGAAAAATGTCTTGAGTCAAATTGTAAATGAAACTATATAATCAACTCTGTATTTATCCTTAGTCACATCTGTAAGGTCCCTTCTGCCATGTAAGATAGCTTAGTAACAGACTCTAGGGAGTAGAATGTGGAGGTCTGCAGAAGTTATTATTCTTGCTACCACACAATTTATAAAACTACAAAATTTAAAACTCAGAACAGGGATGGTGTCCTGGCTCAGCAGATGAAGCTCTTAGTAAGAGCTCTCAAACCTGATGACCTGAATTTGATCCCCAGGACCTACATGGTAGAAGAAAGGAACCAATACCGTAAGTACACACATCCACACAAATAAATAAGAATGTAAATTAAAAAAAACTCAGAACATGTACAAAAAAGTTATCCATAATGCCTCCATCACTCTAATGCACTCGCTAGTAAATATATTCCTTAACTTTAGTTATTAATAAAACTATTAAATATTTCCTAACAAACTTTTCTATTTACAGTTTTTCACATCACAAAAATTACACAACTTTGTTACCTGATTTTTCACTTGCTCTATTCAGAAAACTTTCCTTGAGCTGCCACATACTCTTTACGAAATGGTTAGCTATGGATATGTAATACTCCACTGGATGGGTATGCTGTTTTTTAACCAGCTCCCTATTGTTAGACTTTGGATTGACATTTAAAAGATTTCTTTTATGACAATTAGGCAGTTAGCAATTAGGTAGTTAGCAAATATGCCAGCAGCACTTTCTAATTTTGGATTATTTCTTTAAGATAGATTCTCAGAAGTGGAATTACCTAATTGAAAGAAACACTGATGTGAACAGGCAAATTACATTTGCAAAAGTTATAGTGACTTTGGTGCCACCTGTGGTAAAGGAGAATGCTGATTTCCCTGTCAATTACTGTCACTCCAGGGGAGGGAATTCAAAGACCTTGCCAAATGTCATCTGATGCATTTTTTAATGTTCTGTTTCTTTTGGGGGAATTAAAAAAAAAATTATGTGAGGCTGGGCATTGGCACATACCTTTACTCCCATCACTGGAGAGGCAGAACTCTCAGTGAATGTCTGTGAGTTCAAGGCCAGCCTGGTCTACATAGCGAGTTCTAGTCCATCTGGGGCTACAGGAAGACCCTGTCTCAAAAACAAAAACAAACAAACAAAAAAAACAACAAAAAAAACCGACCTAATAATAATAATGATGATGATGATGGTAGTGATGATGTGACCTAATCCAGAGCCTCATGCATCCCAAGTATGTGCTCTGCCATCAAATTTCCCCCCAGCACTCCCAACCCCTACTCTGAGAAATCTTACCTTCAGCTGTCACATTTGAAATAAGCCTGAATTGTCATGATTTTGCAGATATATTTTGATCAGTCATAACTGAATTAACCAATCAACTAAATCATCTTGTTAATTGTTCAAAGACACAGTTAGGAATCAACTTCCCAGCAATATTTTTTTTCTTTCTAAAAAAGATTTATTTGTATTTACGTGTGTGTGCCTCAAATGAGTTTATATGCACCATGTGGATGCAATTACTCTTAGTACTAGAGTTACAGGCAGTTCTGAACCACCTGATGTGGGTGAGAGGAACTGGATCCTGAATCCTTTTGCAGGAGCAGTGAACATTCTAAACGTCTGAGCCAACTGTCCAGCCCACCTTTTTCCTTTTTTTTTTTTTTTTTTTTTTTTTTTTTGAGACAGGGTCTCATTTAGCCCATAAACAAGGAAATATTTATCTTGGCTCATAGTTTCAGAGGTGTCTGTCCATTTGTGGCATAATGCTGCCCTCCAAATGTCAAGCTTGGTTGCACCAGCATGCTTAGGATCATCATGACTGTTGACGCTCTGCAAGAAAGGAGGGGCCAAGAGAGACAGCCACACCTCTCAACCAGTCAGTTGGCTTGAGTTGCACCAGGGGCAGGGACTAAGGCTACCTAAGCTGAAAACGGACCCTGGCCATTTTGGATGGCTGTTGGAAAGGCATGCGGTTGCTGGAAAATCTATCCATGCTGGAATTGGGTGGGGGTGGGGGTACAACACACAACCTGGGAAGACACACCATCCACACTCTTGTAACTCCTCATCCATTGCTCTGCATGGAAGCCCAATAAACTCTTTAGTTTCCCAAACTAGTTTAGAGAAATTATACCTCATTTTGTTGTAAGGACAGTGGGAAGAGGGGGTTGGATGGCATTTGTACCTCTCAGAAGGAATTTTATTAACACCATCAAGGTGAGGACAGTGCAGCAATAAAGAATAGCTTACATCATGGCCACCAGGAAGCCCAGTAAAAGGGAATACAGGAAGAGACCAGGGCAAGGTATAGCCCTCAAGGGCACATCTTTAGGGTCTTCCTTTCACAGTCAAACTATAATAGCAGTTGCTGATGACAACAATAAGCAGCATTTACTGAGTAATTGCTAAAGTTCAGACAGTGAACTGTATGCTACAGCTAGATCATCTCATTTCTCCTTACAAGAACTCTAAAAGGGGTCAGCTCAGTGGTTAAGAGCACTGACTGTTCTTGCAGAGGATCTGGGTTTGGTTCCCATCACCCACGTGGCAGCTAACAACTGTAACTCCAGTTCTAGGGGATCTGACTCCTGTACTGACCTCCTCAGGCATTGCATGACATGGGTGCATTTGCATACATGCAGGCAATACACTCATACACATAAAATAAAATAATAATACCCTAAAAGGTAACTGATGTTTAAATAAACAGACTCTGAAAGGTATCTTAGAGGCCAGCCTAGGCTACATATCAAGGCCTTGTCTGAAAGAAAACAAACATACAAATGAATGAGGATGCAATACTAGATTTCATCTGCCTCCAAATGAGAATTCTTCATTTTTTTGTTTTTTTTTTTTTAAATGCTGGGGATTGAACCCATAACTTTGGAGGTGGGGGTTAGGGGGGATTGAGGTGGATCACTCAGTAAAAGTGCCTTCCAGCAAGCCTGACAATCTGAGTTAATCCCTAAGACCCACATGGTGGATGGAGAAAACCTACTTCTACAAGTTGTCCTCTGAGCTGGAAATACACAGTGTATTTGTTACTTTTTTGTTGCTGTGATAAGACACCATGACCAAAGGCAACTTATAGAAGGAAGAATTTATTTGGTTTATGGTTCCAGATAAGAGTCCATAATGACAAGGGAGGCATGAGAGCAGGAGGTGATGGGAGCAGAAAGCCAAGCAATCACATCTTCAAGCAGGTATAGGAGGCACAGTAAGACAGGAAATCAGCAAGGTGCAAGAACTCTCATAGTCCACCCCCAGTGATGCTCTTCCTCCAGCATGGCCACACTTCCTAAAAGTTCCATGACCAAACAGTGCCACAAACTAGAGACCAAATGTCCAAACACTTGGCAGCCCTTGAGGGATATTCTCATTCAAACCACCACAAACACAATGGCATATGTGCACCCCCATACACACACAAAATAAAAATAAGTAACCTCATGCATGCTAGGCTATCACTATTAACATACCCAGAGTCCTCTCTCTCTCTCTCTCTCTCTCTCTCTCTCTCTCTCTCTCTCTCTCTCTCTTTTAAATCTTGAGACAGGGTCTTAATAAATTGTCCAGAAGGACCTCAGATTCACTCTGCAACCCAGGCTGGTTTTGAATTTGTGTTCCTCCTGATTCAGCCTCTGAGTAACAGATTATAGACTTGTGCCATGAGGCTTGGCTCAGAGGAGGATGATTTTTTTAAAAAATTGTGTGTATGTGCCTATGAATGTGCATGTGAATGCAAATGCCTGTAGAAGCCAGAGGTGTTGGATCCCCCTAGAGATGGAGTTATAGGCAGTTGTAAGACATCCAGTATGGGTGCTGGAAACTGAACTTGGGTCCTCTGCAAAACAGTATGTGCTTGTAACCACTGAGAGAGCTCTCCAGCCCCTAGAGGAGGAGGATTCTTAACCATATTAAGTGGTACTGCATGTTTAAAAAAAAAAAATACCTAAAATATGTTGTCTTACTGTGTTACTCACCAAAGCACAGTATTTTAGGGAAAAACAATGGTTGCCTTTTTGTACAGTCAAAGAAAACAAGACTACTAAACAGTAGTGGGTTCTGGGATGAGAATTACTGAGAGGAGGCATTTGAACCTTGCTCACACATACTTTTGCTCTCCGGTTTGTTTTCTCAACTGAAAAATGCCATGAGGAAATGGCTGAGTAATTGGACTCCTGGTCCTGGTTTGTCTCCCAGAGAACAGGACCAGCACCTTTAAATTTCGTGCTGTCATTCTTCCACATTTCCTCAGTAATCCCCTAGCTGGAAATCAGGCCTGGCTTAAGGGCACAGGACCACAGGGAACCACAGAGAACCACAGAGAACAGATGGAGATCTTGGCTAGGGATCGGGAGTCAGTTTGTCAGCCAGGAGGCTGCAGCATAAGACACAGACACTCCAGGACTACCTTCTAGATTGTGACTGCTGAGACATCCACCCTCATAGTCTGAGCAACTACTGTATTCTCAGCCTCTCCAGTGTGGTGCAGCCATTGTTGGACTACTTGGACTCTGTCCTATGAACCAATCTAATAAATCTCCCTATGTTTTAGTTTATTTCTATTGTGACAAAAACACTGACCAAAACCATCTTGGGGAGGAAAACGTTTATTTTTATCTTACATCTCCTAGGTGCATCATTGAGGGAAATCAGGATAGGAGCTCAGGGCTGGAACCTAGAGGTAGGAGCTGAAGCACAGACCATGGAGAAATGCTGCTTACTAGCATGCTCCCCTGGCCTGTGCTCAGTCCACTTTCTTTTTAAAAAAATTATTTATTTTTATTTTATGTGGATGAGCGTATTGCCTGCATGTATGTAAGTGCATCTGTGTTTTGCAGTGTCCAGGAGGTCAAAAGATTTCGTTGAATCCCCTGAAACTGGAGTTATGGATGGTTGTTAGCCACCATGTTGGTGCTGGGTCCCACTGAGCCATCACTCCAGCCCCTTAATCTGCTTTCTAATACAACACAGGACTACCTGCCCACAGTAGACTGGGCCCTCCACGTCATTCAGCAATCAAGAAAATAGCCCACAAATGTGGCCACAGACCAATCCAATGGAGGAAATTTCTCAACTGGGGTTCCCTCTACCCAGGTGTGTCAAGTTGACAATTGGACAACTGAAGGTATCCAGCACGTCATATATATAATCAGTTCTGTTCCTTTAGAAAACCTTAACTAATACAGATTGTGTACCGGAAGTGGTTCTAGAGAAACAGAATTGAAAGGATGAATTTCTTTAATGGATTTGGTGGTATCTGAAGCAGGCCCTCCAACTCAAGGAAACCTACAATTACTAAAGACTCCCTGGTAGCATGGAGAGCACTGAAAATCCATGATGTGAACTATTTAACGCCATTATTAAGATAAACATATTTAAGTCTTCCAACTTACCTCTTGTGTGGAACAAGGAATTTAGTGACTCTATATATAAAACGACAATTTGTGGGAAAAATAAGGAAAATAATTGATGCTGGCTGGTTGCGTCTATCATCTCTGTATAAAGTGATGGAGGAAAAGAATGAGCTCAATGATAAAATTAAACAGTTCCAGAGTTCCATCAACAGTATACAGGTTTCTAAGTGTGCCCTGAAGAGAGTCTTTTCTTCAGTAGTCATAGAGCTCAATTTTCAGAAAATCAAGCCGAAGCCCTCGTTATACATTTGGCTGATTTAAAACTCAAATTTAATTCCAAGCCTCAAAGAGTGTCAGTAGTAAAAGTGCTGATAAGGCACTGTAAGGGAAAGAGTGGGATCCTGTAACTTGGGATGGAGATGTGTGGGAAGACCCTAATGAGGCTGAGGACTTTGAATTCTCAGACTCTGAAAGATTTATTCATTTTATGAATTAGTCTCTCCACTCTCAGCAGAGAATGCATCCCCATCATCTGGCCCTGCAGAATTTCCCTCTCCACCCTTGCCTGACAGGGTTAATCCCACTTGGCAAGCTAATGTTGCAGTTTGTTAGCGACCACCACTGCTGCCTCTAACCTATAACCAGACTCAAAATTAAGCAGGCCCCTCTAGAGGTGAGATAGAAAGTGTGGTTGGTGGGGAGATGGCTACAACACTAAAAGACTTAAATTTGCAAAGTTTTCATTCAAGCAGATGTCTAGGGAATATGTATGGGAATGGATTTTAAGGGTGTGGGATGATGGTGGAAGGAACATAAAATTGGATCAGGCTGAGTTTATGGATATGGGCCCACTGAGCAGAGATTCTAGGTTTAATATGGAAGCTTGTGCAATTAAAAAAGGTGCCAAAAGTTTATTTGATTGGTTGGCTGAAGTATTTCTCAATGACTGCCTACTGAGAAAGAATTGGAGATGCTTGATAGCCCTTGGCTTAGCATTGAAGGGATTTTAAGGCTCAGTCAAATTGGAATGCTCAAGTGGATTCACTGTGTAAAATTGAGTTCTCCATAATGGAAGCGCCCAGAGGACATGCCTTTCACTAAAATTATAAGATGTAAACTAGTGAGAGAGGCATCAGCACATTTGAAGGGTTTGTTTTCGCGCTTTTCTTTGTGCCAGGTCTTAGAATTGGAGATGCTGAGGCTCAGTTGTATGAATTAAATATAATGGATTTAGCAGAACCTCAGAATAGGGGTCAGGTGGCAGCATTAAATTGCCAAGGGCAAGGTGAGCATAGTTACCATAATGGGCAGCAAAGGCAAAACAATGCCTATAATGGCATGACCTGAATGGATGTTTGGTACTGGCTAATCAATCATGGTGTTTCCAGGAACCAAATACATAAGAAGCCTAAGTTTACAAATGACAGAAAGGTTACATTGGATCCTAGCAACAGGGAACCCCAGCCAGTCAACCAATTTCCAGACTTGAGCCAGTTTACAGACTCAGAACCCCTTGATTGAAGGGAAGGCCAGGTGCCCTTGAGGAAGGACCATGTTACAGTACCTTTAAAGGCAAATTGCTTTCAACTGGCAAGGCCAGCAGTACACCTTTACTGTTCTACCTCAAGGGTATATTAATTTTCCAGTTTTGTGTCATAACTTAGTTTGAAGGGATCTTGATCACCTGTCTCTTCCATAAAATATCACACTGATCCACTATATTGATGACGTTATGCTGTTTGGATCCAGTGAGCAGGAGGTAGAAACCACTCTGGACTTGTTGGTAAAGCATATGCACATGAGAGGATGAGAAATAAATCCAATCAAAATTCAAGGGCCTTTTACCTCAGTGAAATTTCTAGGTCCAGTGGTGTGGAGTATGCAGAGATTCTTTCTAAAATGAAGGACAAGTTGTAGCACCTGGCCCCTCCCTCCATCAAGAAAGAAGCACACTTAAGTGGACCTCTGGAGGCAGTGCATTCCTCATCTGGGTGTGTTACTACTACACATACATCAAGTGACTCGGAATCAACTAGCTTTGAGTGGGGCCTGGATCAGGAAAAAGCACTTCAACAGGTCCAGGATGTTCTGTACAGGCTGCTCTGCCCCTTGGACCATATGATCCAGCAGACCCAATGGTGCTTGAGTTGTCAGTGGCAGGTAGAAATGCCATTTGGAGTCTCTGGCAGGCCCCCATAGATGAACCATAGCAGAGGCCATTGGGATTTTGGAGAAAGTTTCTACCTTCATCTGCAGACAATTACTCTCCCTTTGAGAGATGGCTCTTAGCCTGCTATTGGGCCTTAGTGGAAAATAAGCATTTGACAAAGGGGCACCAAGTTACCATGTGACCTGGGATTCCCATCATGAACTAGGTGTTATCTGACTCACAAAGCCATAAAGTAGGATGTGCATAGCAACAATCCATTATCAAATGGAAGTAGTATATATGTGATTGGACTCAAGCAGGCCCTGAGGCCACAAACAAGTAACTTGAAGGAGCTGCCCAAATATATATGGTTTCTACTCCTGTTACAATGCCTTCTGTTCTCAAGCATGCACCTATGGCTTCATGGGTTTGCCCTATGATCGGTTGAGTGAGGACGAGAAGACTAGGGATTGCATATTTTGGAGGTACCACCCCGAAGTGGAAAACTGTAGCATTATAGTCAATTTCTGGGACAATCCTGAAGAACACCGGCAAAGGAAAGTCTTCACAGTGGGCAGAATATCAGTCAGTACACATGGTTATGCATTTTGCTTGGAAGGAGAAATGGCCAGATACGCAATTATATACTGATTCATGAGCTGTAGCCAATGACTTGGCTGGATGGTCAGGGACTTGGAGGGAGCACAACTGGAAGAGTGAAAAAGACATTTGGGGAAGAAGTATGTGGATAGATCTCTCCAAATGGGCAAAGGATGTGAAGATACTTGTGTCTCATAAATGTTCTTCAAAAGGTGAGTTCAGAAGAAGATGAGTTCAATAATCAAGTAAATTGAATGACCCATTCTATGGACAGTCAATCTCTTTCTTTGGCTATCTCTGTCATTGCCCAATGGGCCCATGAAGAAAGTGACCATGGTGGCAGAGATGGAGGTTATTCATGGGCTTGACAGCATGGATTCCCATTCACATAGGCTGATCTGGCTACAGCTGCTGTTGAATGCTAAATCTGCCAACAGCAGAGATCAACATTGAACCTCTGATATGGCACTATTCCCTGGGGTGACCAACCAGCAACCTGGTGGCAGGTTGACTACATTGAACCACTTTTATCTTGGATGTGACAGGGCTATGTCCTTATAAGAAAAGACACTTATTCTGGTTATGGATTTGCCTTTCTTGCATGCAATGCTTCTGCCAAAATACCACCCAGGGACTTATAAAATGCCTTATCTTCTATCATGGTATTCTACACAGCATTGTTTCTGACCAGGAAACTTACTTCATAGCCAAAGAAGTTTGGCAGTGGGCCCATTGTCATGGAATTCACTGGTTTTGCCATGTTCCCCACTATCCTGAAACAACTGGATTGATAGAATGGTGGAGTGGCCTTTTAAAGACACAGTTACAGTGTCAATTATGTAGCAATAGCTTGGAGGGCTGGAGAAGGTGGTATATGCTTTGAATCAGCATCCAATATATGGTACTGTTTCTCCTTTACCCAGGATTTGTGAGTCCAGGAATCAAGGGATAGAAGTAGTTGACTTCACATGCTATTAACCCTAGTGACCTACTAGGAAAAATTTTGCTTCCTGTACCTGTGACTTTGTGTTCTGCTGGACTAGAAGGAGTTCCAGAGGGGTGAGTGCCTCTGCTAGGAGACTTAACAAACATTCCTTTGGATTGGAAACTAAGACTTTCCCCTGGCTATTTTGGGCTTCTGATGCCCTTAAGTCAAGTGGCTAAGAAAAGAATAACTATATAAGGAGGAGTGATTGATCCAGACTACCAGGGGGAAATTGCACTGTTTCTCCACAATGCAGGTAAGGATAATTATGTCTGGAAGGCAGGAGATTCTTTAGAGTGTCTTTTGGTGTTACCATGTCCTGTGATTAAGGTCAATAGGAAATTGTAACAACCCAATCCAGGTAGAATAACAAATAGCCCAGATCCTTCAGGAGTAAAGGTGTGGGTCATGCCTCCAGGGAAAGAGCCAAAACCTGCAGAGGTACTCACTTGAGGGTAAAGGAAATATGGAAATATGGCTAGAGGAAGGTAGTTATATCAGCTTAGGCCATGTGACCAGTTGCAGAAATGAGAACTGTAATTGAGTGTTCCTGTCCTATTTTGTTAAGGACATGCTTATGCATATACACACATATATTAAACATGTGCTTTGTTTCCTTTTAAAAAATTATATAATTGAGATAAGTTTTAAGTGGTTAAGTGTTATAAGTCTTTTGTTTTTTAGGTTATGAGATACTAAAAGACTAAGCATTTCTCAAGGAATCTTACCACCTATTCTAAAATATACAATGTGTTTACAATTATACTTTGGATAGTTATATCATGTTAGGCAGAATTATGACCTTGCCATGTTCTCATTTTGGAAATTAAACATGACATTGTTAAGGTTCAGATAGCCCTGCCCCCTCACCAACAGGATCCCAAGGACTTCTCATGCTCCTGAGAAAAGGGAACCCAGCTGATAAGCACCTTGGTCTTTGAAGTCAAGAGAAGCAGACTTTTCTCCACTGTTTGGCCAACACAGCAGGCTTCCCCTTTGATCTCTAAAGAGGACAGGTTTTAACAGTCCTGCTCTCCCACTCCCCCCCAACTTAAAAAAAAAATACATCTTCCCACCTTCTGCAGGAAGCAGAAGCCTCCCTTTTAAAAAGACCGCAGCTCAAGACCCAGGCAGGCATTTTCCCTGCCCAGAAGGGAATCTGTCCCATGTGTTCCTTTGCTAATAAACCCTATTTTGATGGAGTTTTAGCTGTGCCTCTGTGCCTCATCATCCATTCGCTCATTCTCCGCCAACTTTTTACCTATCAGACATAAGGTGATGCAATTGGGTATCAAGTTGACAAGGGGTGGACTTGTGACGGCTAAAGGTTGTCAGTTTACTGGATCTGGGATTAACTGAAATGAGAGAGACTTTCTGGATCAGATTATTTGAAGCCAGAAGACCCACCTTAAATGTGGGTGTTATCATCTGATGGCAGCCCATATACAAGGTCATGGCAGAAGGGAGTTTTTGCTTGCTTGCCTTCTGAACCGGTGAATTCATCTTGTTGCTGTGGCATTCTTTCACTGATAGTAGCTTCAAGTTCTTCTCCAGATGTAGACAGAAGACTAGCAGATGTCTAGGAATCCTTCAGGTCTTCAGCACCAGATTGGGACCGCTGAGACATCCAACCTCGTGGCCTGAGCAACTACTGTATTTTCAGCCTCTCCAGTGTGGTACAGCCATTGTTGAACTACTTGGACTCTACCCTGTAAGCTAATCTTATAAATCTCCATGTATATGAACATATATTTATATGTATATATATTTTTTATCAGTTCTGTTCCTTTAGAGAACCTTGACTAATACACACCTATGTACATAGAACTAATAATAAATAAAAAAATCAATGTAGGACTCTACAGGGCTCTATTCTGTAAGCTAATCTTATAAATCCCCATATATATGAATATATATTTATATGTATATATATTCATTTATTAGTTCTGTTCCTTTAGAGAACTTCAACTAATACACACACCCATGTACATAGAACTAATAATAAACAAAAAATCAATGTAAAAGTGTGCATCTTAGTATCTCTGATCTCCATGCTCTAGCGACCTTCTGTATTGACCCTCTGGCCTAGAGATGGAATGTTCCATGCCCATTAGTCTCTGAATTGCCTCACACCTCCCAGTAGGTTTCTTGGTTTTTCTATCACTTGTACTTTTATTAGCATCTCTCTGCTTTAAATATTCAAAGCACTGTTTGTTTTTAGAATAAACATTCTTTGTAGTTATGTTAATTATGCATGGCACCTCTTCCTGTTGCCTTTTGGCTATCATGCTTCAGGTACCACATTGTTTTAGCAGTCTTAACTGTCCTTCCCTAGACTTAATATAGATTTTCTTTTCTAAAAGTCTTGGTAACTGATTTAGAAAGTTCCTTTTTTCCTTCCTTTCTACCCTCTCTCTGCTAGGGATGTTTGAAAAGACACAGCTCTCTGTGATCCACAAAGATTAAGAGTCAGGGCCAGGCTTTACAAGATGGTTCAAGGGTTAAAGATGCTTGTCACCAAGCCTGAAGACCTGAGTTCAATTCCCAGAAC
The DNA here is from genome assembly GCF_000622305.1 of Nannospalax galili. NCBI lineage: Eukaryota > Metazoa > Chordata > Mammalia > Rodentia > Spalacidae > Nannospalax > Nannospalax galili. The sequence goes on along the minus strand of NW_008355644.1, from coordinate 193,086 downwards.
CCACATGATGAAAGGAGAGAAATGAAAGAACTGATCTCTGAGAGTTGTCCTCTCTCTCTCTCTCTCTCTCTCTCTCTCTCTCTCTCTCTCTCTCTCTCTCTCTCTCACTCACACACACACAAATAAATATATAAATGTAAAAAAAATTGAATCAGGTACAATTTGTTTTCATTCAATAAATATTTAGTTTCTAGTATTTGTTTATTCATCCAAAAGATACTAATTGCACATTGCTACCTTCCAGATATTACTGTAGGACCAGAGGACACAGTAGTGAACAAGGCAAAGCCTTTGCCTTCTTGGGATTTGTGTTCTAGGCAGGCAGATGATGAACAAATAAGAAAATGCATATGTAGTTTATCAGATTGTGATAAGAGTTACAAAGAAAATACAGAGCTAGATAAAGGGAGCAATACCCAGCAAGTTATGGTTTTCGTATGCTAAAATTACAAGGACAGTCCCTATGATGGGGTAACATTAGAGCAGAGAGGCAGCAAGATGTATGAACAGCTGGGAATATTCCAGAGCGAGGAAGAGCAAATACAGAAGTGGGTCCTGCTATATTTGAGAAACAGCAAGGAGACAAGGGTAGCTGGAGTGAACATAGAAAGGGTGACTATAGAGAGAAGAGAGGGTAAGAGTGGAGGGAAGTGGCAATGGGCCACTGGGAGTCAAGGTCAAGGACTCTGAGATGAGGGTCCCGGCTGGGTTTTAAACAAATGAACCTGAACTGGCTTACAGTTCTAGAAGATCATTTGGGCTGCTGCATTGTCAATTCTTTCCCACAGAAAATATAGGGGTAAGAATTGAACTAAGGAGACCTATATTAACAATCTAGTAGGGTGGAGGAATAACCCAGGGTGAGCTAATGATGCTTTGAACAAGGGAGGAAATAGATGAGTGGTCATCTGAAGTTGGATGCCAAATGTACTTTGCAAGAATTAACAGGATCTATTGATATGAAAGAAGCAATCATGGCTGACTCTTCTTAAACATGGGAACCTGGGAGAATGTAGTTGCCCCTTATTAAGTTAGGGAAGACTGTAGAGAATGAGTTTGGAAGGGAAGATCAGAAGTCTGGTTTGGGAACTGTTGAAATTGAAATGCTTGTTGGCAGGCATGTAGATATGTCAAGCAGGCAGAGATGAGTTTCCTGGAACTGAAGGGAGAGATCTGGGTGGGAGATGTAAAGTGAGAGTTGTCAGAGAACAGACAGTACCGGAATCATAAAACTAGATGAGATCATCTAGGTAATAGGTAGAAGAAACAAGAGGAGGAGAAGTCTGAGGACTTGGTCCTGTATATTCTTGTTTTAAAGATCCAGAAACCATGGAAGATCCAGGAAAGGGTCTGGAAAAGAGTGTGTGTGTGTGTGTGTGTGTGTGTGTGAGAGAGAGAGAGAGAGAGAGAGAGAGAGAGAGAGAGAGAGAGATTGTGAGTGACTGCTGTGTCTCTATCTTTCGATCCTGTAACTAGGCATGGCTGAGGGAAGCCATGTGGACTTTGAATGTGTAAGCAAAGTTCTAGACAGGCAATGAGAGTTCAGTGATCCCCCCAAGAAGTATTCCTGAGCTAAGTTCATTGATTTCTAGTAGAAGCTCCTGTCATTTGAGTTCAGTGCTATCCCCATGAATATTCTTTTGGTTCAGAGTTTAGCAACATCCCTGGACAGCTTCATAGTAAGTATGTTTCCTCCAAAAGTCCCTTTGCCTGAATTCAGTAAGTCCTCTGGAAGCCCTTACAGCCCAAATTTACTATATTTCCAAAAATGTAATATAAGGTCCCATAGTCTCAGTTCAGCTACCACTTCCTTGAGATGTCAGCAAAGTATGGGTTCTGAGTGGTTCAGAGTTTAGCAACATCCCTGGACAGCTTCATAGTAAGTATGTTTCCTCCAAAAGTCCCTTTGCCTGAATTCAGTAAGTCCTCTGGAAGCCCTTACAGCCCAAATTTACTATATTTCCAAAAATGTAATATAAGGTCCCATAGTCTCAGTTCAGCTACCACTTCCTTGAGATGTCAGCAAAGTATGGGTTCTGAGTATGTCTCAAG
>NW_008355644.1:189293-190934 GCF_000622305.1 Nannospalax galili | reverse complement strand
TATATATATATCCCCTTTATGCTGCTCCCAGGAGACTTTTGCACTTCTATCCCCATCACTCCAGGTCCACTGTCAAGCTCTTAGTTACCAAGCCCATTGAGGAAGCTGAAGCTAAGAGTCTTTTCTTTCTCTGGGAATGGATAACTGAGTTTTTTTCCCCCATGCTTAACCTGACAAAGGCCTCTTCTCCTTCCTAGCAGTCTAGGTTATCCACTTATGGAGCTTTTAGGAGACTCTGAGTTGATGGCCACAGGTAGATCAAGATATAGACTCAGGACGGTAGGAAAGAGAGACACCAGAGACCTGAATTTCTTTGGCAGCTTTGTCTCCTTCCTTTTCTTTTCTCCTAGCTCTGTAAAACAGCTGGGAACTGTATCCAGCCCTTGCTCTCCGATGAGCTCCATATTGAGTGGGAAGAACAAAAAGAGAGGAATAGGAGGCCAAGAGGGCATGAACCTAGCCAGCATCTTTCCAAGGAGCTGGCAGAACTTCTGATGCTAGAGAATTTAGCATTAACCCACTAAGAAGAGTCTCTATGTTACAGAAGGCTTTAACATTGTCTTCTGGGAAAAAGTCTGCATCTGGGTGGGCCCAAAACTTTGCTCTCAGTTCGCTACAGTGAACAGTGAAGCATTTATTGAAAAATGATCCTCTGAAGTCAGGTGTGCTGATATGCATCTATAATGCCAGCACTCTAACACTAAGCCAGCTTGCTCTATGTGGCAAGTATCAGGTCAGTCTGAGCCGAATAACAAGATCCTGTCTGGGGAAAAAACAACAACAACAACAACAACAACAAAAACCTTATTGTCTGGGCTTGGAATGTAGCTCAGTGGCAGAGTGCTTACCTAGCATACTCAAGTCCTAGGTGCAATCCCCAGGATTCAAAAACAAACAAACAAACAAACAAACAAACAAACAAAATCCTTATGCTGTCTCCTTCAATGCCAGGAAATGTATACTGATATCACCAAAGATCTTCAAAGAAAGATTCTTAATCACTTAAAGATGGGCCAAACCCTCTCTCCAACCCACAGGCCTCACAATTCTGGGTAAGTTGATTGTGCCCTCTGTGCCTTAACTCCCCCAGCCTCACTTACCCTTCCATGTCCCCCGCCAGTCTCTCCTCCTAGGCTGGGTACTGTCCCATTCCTTGTCTTGGCACCCCACAACCTTGGGAACCACCACTGCTTCCTGATCCTTTGCATCCAACCAACTCAGTTCCTTCTCCAGTTCCCAGGAGCACTGCTTCTGGGCCTGGCCCCGCCTTCACCTCCCTCTGCTTCCCTGGGTCTACACAACCCACCAGACTCTTTCCTGGATGCCTGGGCTGACCTTTCCTCTTCCTCCTCCTTTGCATCCAGACCAACAGAACTCCTCAGTGCAGTCCACAGAGGCCCTTGGGGCTGCTTCCTGCCCCATCTGCCTTTGCACCTCTGAGTGGCACAGCCACCAACTGCCCTAGACCAGCATCTTTCCTGGGACTGGCTCCCAGACCAGTCCAACCCTCAAATTCCTGAGGCCAAAATCTTTCCAGGAGGGATCCAGACCTTAGGGCAAAGCCTGAGAGCATCTGATTCTCATCTGAATTGGGCCTCTGTGGGAACTCCTGAAGACAAAAGCAATCTGGCCACTCCAATA
>NW_008355644.1:178571-188597 GCF_000622305.1 Nannospalax galili | reverse complement strand
AGAATTAATATTGTGAAAATGACCATCCTACCAAAAGCCATTTATAGATTCAATGCAATGCCAATCAAAATCCCCATGACATTATTCACAGAATTGGAAAAAAACATCCTAAGATTCATATGGAAGCACAAAATACCTCAGCTAGCCAAAACACCCCTGAGCACTAAGAGCAATTCCAGGGGGATTACTATACCAGATTTTAAGCTTTCAGATTTAAGATTTTAAGATTTCAGATTACAGAGCTATAGTCATAAAAACAACATGGCACTGGCACAAAAATAGACCCATAGATCAATGGATCAAAATTGAAGATCCAAATATGAGTAAATGCAATTTCAGCCACCTGATATTTGACAAGGGGCCAAGAATATTCACTGGAGGAAAGACTTCATGTTCATCAAATGGTGCTGGCAAAACTGGATCTCCACCTGTGGAAGAGTGAAACTAAACCCCTATCTTTCACCTGCACAAAAGTCAATTCCAAATGGGTCAAAGAACTCAATGTCTTTGAAGCCTGAAATTCTGAAACTGTTAGAAGAAAACATTGGGGAAAACCTACAATATATTGGTGTAGGAAAGGATTTTCTAAACCAGACATCAATTGCTCAGGAAACAAGGGCAAGAATTAACAAATGGGACCTCATTTAACTAAAAAGCTTGTGTACATCAAAGGAGGCAACCAGGGAAGCCAGAAAACCCACAGAGTGTCAGAAGAGATAAAGAGGGACACTTCATTCTGATCAAAGGAGCAATAAATCAAGAAGATATTACAATCATGCACATATATTCACCAAACTCTGGTGCACCCAACTTCATAAAAACAATACTACAGGATTTTAAGACCCAGATTAATCCTAACTCATTAATAGTAGGGGACTTCAATACACCACTGTCTCCATTAGATAGGTCAACAGGGCAGAGAGTTAACAGAGAGACATCCGAATTAAACAATATCATATATCAGATGGACTTAACAGACATCTACTTATGTTGGAGAGGATGTGGGGAAAGGGGAACACTCATCCACTCCTGGTGGGCCTGCAAACTAGTTCAAACCCTATGGAAAACAGTGTGGAGAACACTTAAAAAACTACTACAAATCAACCTACCATTTGACCCAGTTATACCTCTCCTTTGCATATACCCAAAGAACTCATCCTATTGCAGAGACACTTGTACAGCCATTTGTTGCTGTTCTTTTCACAAGAGCTAGGAGATAGAAGCAACCTAAGTGTCCCTCAATTGATAAGTGGATAATAAAAATGTGGTTCATTTATACGATGGCATTTTACTCAGCAGTAGAGAAAGATGAAATCATGGAACTTGCAGGTAAATGGACGGAACTAGAAACTGTTATACCAAGTGAAGTGACACAGACTCAGAAAAAAAATTGACATATGTTCTCCCTCATATGTGGATCCTAGAACCAAGCCCTGATAAGTGAGTATGTATCCAGACATAACTACAGGAACCAGGATAATTGAAAGAAACCTTGGAGGTAAAGGAAAAGAAAGAACCTGAAAGAGAAGAACAGTAGGAAACAGGCCTTAATAAGGGAGATATGGATAAAAATTGGGTTAGTTTAAAGGAGGAGGAGGGAAGGGTATACAAGGAACCTAGGGGATAAAGGGAAAGAAGGAGCTCAAGAGAGGACCGTAAGAGTAAGGTATTTTAAGGGAGAAAGGTGGGAAATGGGGGCACCTTAAGTCAGAAAACAATGATGGAGGAGTGAGACAATGTGAGAGATAAATAATACCTAGCTAGTTTTGAAAACCAGAGGGAACCATATTACTCCTACAACTTACTGATAAATTATACATAGCAGATCAAGAAATATATGTCTAGGTAAGGGTTATCTGAGAATAAATGGTCTTTGCCCAAGATTTATCTACATGACACACAGTAATTAAAAGTATCCCTTGCCCTCCTAGGTCGACTAGTTCCAGGGAACTATGAGCATCTCTCAAAATGTCACGTAATGGTGGAGAGTCACCTGTCCTCTTGATCAAGGAGGCCATGGAGACCCCACCAGATAGAATTGAACCAGTGTCCAGTCAACAAAGAGGAGGTTCAACACAGAGGAATCATTTCCTCCATGCTTCCAAGGGAAGCCAACCATGGTCAAGCAGGACATTTGACTTATCTTCACTAGGTGGAACTGGTAAAAGAAAGGGGTGAGGGGCTCCTCCCAAGCCCATGTGACCCCTGAGGAACAGATCCTCAAAAGCCTTAAGAGTGAAAATAAATTGGTTTATCTGGACAAACTGTATGCAGCAGACCCCAATCTTATCCAAAGGAATATTGACAACTGATTTGCGCTAGATGGGGAACAGCTGACCCTCCTAAAACAAAGCCCTCTAGATAGGCTAACTAGATTCACCAGAAGGGCAAGTAATGGGGAATGGCTGGGGGTGCCGATAACACAGCAGACAGTAGCAGGTATATCAGAGTATAAGGGCTCTAGTGGGGAGAGGGAGGCTATGGGAGGGTGCCATTTGGGAAGTGGGTGTATAGCCGGCTAGATGGGGAACAGCTGACCCTCCTAAAACAAAGCCCTCTAGATAGGCTAACTAGATTCACCAGAAGGGCAAGTAATGGGGAATGGCTGGGGGTGCCGATAACACAGCAGACAGTAGCAGGTATATCAGAGTATAAGGGCTCTAGTGGGGAGAGGGAGGCTATGGGAGGGTGCCATTTGGGAAGTGGGTGTATAGCCGAATAAGATGATTTGTGATGTTCTGTGTGATATACATACATACACACAAATCTACAAATTAAAAATTGTATTATATTTGAGGAGGAAGCACGGAAATTTACATCATGCTAATTAGTAGAGGTGATAAACACTACCATTGAAATCTACCCAATGACTTTATAGACATACAGAGGTGCCAAGGATACAAGTGCAACCGATTATGACTAGTAATAATCAGATACATACAGATTAGAGATGCTTGTGCCAGCATTTCAGTGCTAGTAGCAAAAACAATGAGTCTTTCTTCAAGGAACAATATATTCTGAAATGAAATGGAGATCTTTTTTAAAGGTTAAAAAACTCAACTTTATGTCTTACAGGGCTTATATTGAGTTCAGTATTATATAACTGTATTAACTCAACTGTGAACCTAGAACCTTGCACTCACTTGCGAAAGAGATGTACTCTTGCTCTGGAGTGTGTTACTGAATATGTTAAAGCTGTAGTGAAATGCTTCTTCTAATCATGTTGTTATTAAAAATTTAAAAATAATGATTAAAAAATAATTCTTCGAAGCATAAAAATTTGCTCCTTAATAATTAGTAGATGTGAAAAACACTACCATTAAAATCTACTTTATATCCATGCTCAGATGCCAAGGAGCTCAGAAAGTAACCGTTTGTGCCTAGTAATAATCAGATATATAGAGATTAGAAATGTATGTGCAAACATCTTAATGTCAATTGCATTAAAAATGAATTTTTCTCTATGAAATGGTGTATTTTAATAATGAAATGGAGATCTTTTTTAAAGATCATTTAATTTTATGTCTTATAGGGTTTATACTGAGTACAATATTGTATAACTGTAATAGTTCAACTCTAAACCTAAAAATTTACAGCCAATTTTGAAAGAGATGCATCTTAGCTCAGGAAATTGTTATTGAATATGTCAATGCTGTTGTAATGAAATGCTTCTTCTATGTATGTTGTTAATAAATAAATAATTAAAAAATTAAAAATTAAAAAATATAAATAAAATGTTTTTTTTAAGTGAAAAAAAATGTGCTATGGTTGCTCAAAATAAACACACAGAATCCCAAGTCCTGCCCTGAAAAAAAGAAAGTTAGATACTATGTATACACTTCTAATCCCAGCCCTACAGAGGTAGAAACAAATGGATCCCTAGGCCTCACTGGCTCACCAGCCTACCCTATTCACTAAGTCTATGAGAGAAAAAAAGGAATGAGGAAGTCAGAGAAATATAACAAATACTATCTAGTGCAAAATTTCCCTATTGACAGTATCCCATGGGAATGTCCCTACGGAAGAAAGTTTGAATTTTGGTGAATCTCTATAGGGTTCTTTGTCTAACCCCTCTACACACACACCAAAATAGAAACCATAGCAAGCAACTTCAGAATATCAGCCTAAACTTGGCAGGCCAAACACACACCAGAATCCAGGCAAGTGTCATACATATTTAGATCACCACTAAAATGTCCCAGAATTTGAACACCAGCCAGGTGTGCCAAATCTGTAATTACCTTGTTAGGGACATCCTGTGAGACACATACCTCTTTTTTTAGGTTATTTAAAAATTATTTTTTATTGGTTTATGTTAATCATAGAGTGTACAAAGTTTCATTATGACATCTACATACATACATATAATGGACTTACATCACATTTACACCCTCTTATATTTCTGAAAATAAAAGAAAAATATTAATGGACACACTTTCTTACTTTTTCATAAAAAATAATTATCTAAACCACACGTTATTCATAATCATTATTTGAAACATAGATTTAGATATGTTTTATTAATCAGGAAAAAGATCCAGATAGTTTAGTTGGCACTGTATCAGATTTTTTTTTTTTTTTTGAGATGAATGGGACTTCATCTTACATCCTTGTCTTTATACAACTTATTGAAGAGCGGATATATACATCCTTGGTATGCCTTACTTCTCACAGGGCCTTGTAAACTATTTATTCTTGAAAGCAAACAATGAATACTAACAAGTAATGATGGGTCATAGAAGAGCCAAATCATCAGAGAAAGAGGGAATCAGTGTTTGATAAAGAATCACACAGGTGAAATACGTGCTCTCATATTTCACATGAGATTTTTAGTCAGCCAAACCAGACTGACAGAACAACCATACTCCATAGCAGATTAATAAAGACAACCTGAGATAACCTTGTCAAGGCTTTAGGAGTCTGCCTTTTGACATAATGGAATACACTTGTCATGCTTTGAATCCCCCAGAGGTTCAAGTATTTGAACATATTGTCCTTAAATGGTGGTGCTATTTGGGAGGTAGGTTATAGAATCTTTCAGAGGTGTAAATTTGCTGGAGGAAGGATGTCATTGGGGTAGGCATTGAGAGTGCACAGCCCTGCCCCACTTCCAGTTGGTGCTCTGGTTTGTGTTTACAGTTCAAGATATGAGCTCTCAGCTTCCTGATCCTTCTACCATGCCTGCCCCTTACTGCCATACCTCCCTGCTATGATGGACTCTTATCCCTCTGGAACTGTAAGCCCAAATAAATTTTTCTTTCTATATATTGTCTTGATTATGGTATTTTACCACAGCAAAGGAAAAGAACTAATGTAAGACTAAACTAGTTTCTATCTTCAGTGACTCAGCTATTAGATATAACAACCCAACATTAGGGCACCAAATACATATGAGCCCATAGTTATTGTTCATTCTCCTCAAATGACACACCGTCACTGATTTCCTCATGAGCCACTGTGCATCAGGATATACTGGCATGGTACTCACTGAGAAACTCTCATTTTTAACCAAAGGTGTGGTTATCTTAGTGAGTCAACTACTTTCTCCCCCAGAAAAAACCAATCATTGGATCTTAAAGGACCAAAGCAGACACCTGTGGGAAATGAACTGTATAGTTTCTATATTTCTAGAGTGTGATGTTCAGTAAGCACTTGTAAATCTTTTCCATGTACTAATTAGGTTATGGAACCCAGATAGTCCTTATTTCTTGTCTCCCTTGGAAGTTAGTTAAGGAATGAGTATACCTCCTCTGATACAGGGTCTGACTGATGAAGTATATTCCCTTTCTTATGAAGAAAATTCTGAATTAGTGTTGCCAGATATGCATCATTATTCTTCCTAATTCAATACTATTTCCACAGAACTAGAGTGTCTCTAATCATGTCTCCTGCCCTGGATTTTATAGGTCTCATTATTCCACCCTTTTGGGAGATTGTCAAACTTCCCATCAATTGAGTGTTAACCAACCTGGAGATGCTCCATGGACTCACATCTTAGAATTACTCTTTCCCTTCAATTCTGGTATCTATTTTGGGGAAGTATCAGAACTTTAGCACTGCAATCAATTCTAATGCAGTTCTAGGATTTGTCCAGAAAAAATAACAAAGGAAATCCCTGTCTCAGATCAAACTCCAGAACAAGCTCAAACACATCCAAAAATTCAGAAATTACCATGGAGTTACTGGTTAGAAACACTAGACTTGTATGTAAGGATACATTGATTCATAAGATTGAAATAATCATCATGATTGAGATCCAAAGCATCAACAAGGGGCATGAGTTTCAGGCAAAATGATACTATGGGATGTGTTCTGCCAAGAGCATCTGGTAGAGTTGAAGTAATTAGTAAGTGGCATCAATATTTTTTATATCAATACCAGCAAGAAAATGATTGTATGTCTTTTGTTTCCAGATTCAACAAAATAAGAAACTAGGAAAATGTTGTAGTCAAATTCCCAAACTTAGTCTGACTCTGAAAAACCAGACTCTTGAGATGAGTCTTTGCTAGGTTGTGTTTTTCTAATTATTGTTCAATTGGTCCCGAAACCAGACTGCTCTGCAAGATTCATTCCATTTGCAGCAGAATTTCCTATGTAGCAAGACCTATCAACATTACAGATTCATCAAAGCAAGTGATCAAGACAAGCAGATAAACATTATCATTCTAAGATGGGCCTGGTGGCATACGCCTTAATCCCAGCACTTGGGAAGCAGAGGCAGGGTTCCAGACCACCTGGGGCTACCCACGATAGAAAAATCAGGATCAGGAACTGCCCAAAGGAACTGAGAAATTCAAAGGAAGGGAGCTCAGTATGTATCCAAACTGATCCTTGGTTACCAATAGTTAGCTGTAATGACCCTGCCTTAAGAGTGACTTTATCCGAGACTGAAAAAGAGCTTGAAGTTATGGCGATGATAGTTATGTGAACGTCTATTAGGAGTCAGTGTTTTGGGTATTCAGTTGGAGCCCACAGTTCCAAGATGAGGCACTTCTGAGATGATAATGATTGATGTTTTGACACAGGCTTGGTTTGGATTCTGGAGAAATGGATTGAAGAATGGTTTTGTTAGGAGCTCAGTCTCCTGGCCCTCGGCTCCCACTGCACTGGGAGGAAGCATGGGGTGCCATGGCAACCAGGAAGGTGTGCTCCAGCTGGAGACGGGAGATGGAGAGTCAATGATGCAGCTCTGAGTGCCAGTGGGAGCAGACCCCTGAGGTCTTCAAGCATCTGTCAACCAAGCTCATCACCAATGATGACATGACTGAACTTCTCTTTGGGGAGTCAAAGTTAGAGCAGCACTTGAAGGAGAAGCCCCTGTGGCAGGGAGCTGGTCCCCTCCAGGCCCAGCTGACCTAAGTGAGCAAGCATTTAACTGCTGCCATTGACTGAGGGAACCTCAAGTCAGAATTCTTACACGAATCCAATCTGATCATGGCCAAGTCGAAGCTGCGGATGACTGCAGAAGCCTACGCTACCAAAGATGAAAGGTTATCAGAGGAGAGTCTTGAAGAGAACTTTTCCCTTGTGCATTTATAACATGGTTCCTCAAAAATCTCACAAGTCAACAGCCATATGAATAATAATAATAATGGTGGTGGCGGTTGCTGTTGCTGCTGCTGAAACGACTTGAGTGACCCAAAGGCCTTCATGAGCTTCTCCAGCATGACCATGGAGGCCTCCTGCCCGGTGGAGCACACTGCCTGGCATTGAGCCACTCAGCAGCCAAGAAATGAGTGAGGATCTGCGTGGGTGGGCAGGAGCGGAACCCAGGCACCTGACCATCTTGGGCCTGTCCCTTCCATTCTGAGGATTATATCTGAAAGATTTTAAGCAGAGGAGCAAAATTTTAACCAGTCAAATGAAGTAGCTTTGTTCCAGGGGATCCAACACTCTCTTCTGACCTCCACAGGCATTGCAGGACATGAGTGAATTTATATACATGCAGAAAAAAACACTGTTTGAGAGCCTGACAACTTAAGGAAAGAAAGATCTAGAGCTGTGGTCTCATCCTGTGAGCTGGAGCTGCGGTCCTCTTCTGTGAGCTGGAGTGTCCTCTCCGAGAGCTGGAGCTGTGGTTCTTCCTGTGAGCTCAAACTGTGGTTCTCCCTGTGAGTTAGAGCTGGAGGTGGGGTCCCCTCCTGTGAGCTGGAGCAGTGGTCCCTCATGTGAACTGGAGTCATGGACCCTTCCCATGAGCTGGACCTGTGGTCTCTCCTGTGAACCAGAAGTGTGGATCCCTCAGCCGAGCTGGAGCTGTGGTCCTCTCCTGTGAGCTGGAGGTCTGGTCCCTTCGCATGAGCTGGAGCTGTGGTCCTCTCCTGTGAGCTGGAGGTCTGGTCCCTTCGCATGAGCTGGAGCTGTGGTCCTCTCCTGTGAGCTGGAGGTCTGGTCCCTTCGCATGAGCTGGAGCTGTGGTCCTCTCCTGTGAGCTGGAGGTCTGGTCCCTTCCCATGAGGTGGAGCTGTGTTTCCCTCCAGTGAGCTGGAGCTGTGGTCCCCTTCCTGTAAGCTGGAGCTGTGCCGGCCCCCTGTGAAATGGAGCTGCAGACTCCTCCTGTGAGCTAGAGCTGTGGTCCCCCTCCTGTAAGCTGGAGCTTTTGTTCTTCCTATGAGCTGAAGCTGTGGTTCCCTGTATGTGAGCTGGAGCTGTGGTCCTCTCCTGTGAGCTGGAGGTCTGGTCCCTTCCTGTGAGCTGGAGCTGTGGTCCCCCTCCTGTAAGCTGTAGCTCTTGTTTTTCTATGAGCTGAAGCTATGGTTCCCTGTATGTGAGCTGGAGATGTGGTCCTGTCCTGTGAACTGGAGCTGTGGTCCCCTCCTCTGAGCTGGAGTGGTGGACCCCTGCAGTGAGATGGAGTTGTGGTCTGCTCCTGTGAGCTGGAGCTGTAGTTCCCCTCCTGTGGGCTGGAGTCATGGCCCTCTCCTGTGAGCAGGAGCTGTGGTTCTTATGAGCTGGAGCTGTAGTTCCCTTCCTGTGGGCTGGAGTTGTGGCCCTCTCCTGTGAGCTGGAACTGTGGTCCCCTCCTGTGAGCTGGAACTGTGGTCCTCTCCAGTGAGCTGGAGCTGTGGTTCCCTCCTGTGAGATATAACTGTGGTACCCCCATAATAATATGGATTCCCAGTGCCAGGAGGGATGATCAGAATGGATGGTGCTGGATCAGGTGCTTACCCACTATTGAAGATTAATGCATCTTTCAACTCTCATGGGAGAAGATTTCTCATGCAGCAGATGGTGATTGATACAAAAACTTACAGCTTTCTAATGTGCAGGGAGGAAAGGGCTGCAGAGCACTTATCTCTGAGTGGGATGCCTCTGTCAGGCTTCTGGAGCTCAGGGCTTGGGAATCATTGAAGAAGAGGAGGTGGGAAGAATGAAAGAGCCAGAGGGGATGGATGACCATGGGGAGGGGAGCAGAGTTCTCCAGACACCTGATCAGTTACTCATATGAACTCACAGCAATGGTGACAGCATGAACAAGTCCTATGCAAGCTCCAGTGGAGGAACCCACACTGGAGAACATTTGGGGATTCAAGTTAGACTATAGGCCTTATTATACAGAGAGAGTACATTGAGTGTTGGGGGGGGAGATGTAGGGAGGTGTGGATGGAAAGGGAATATAAATGTCATCAAATTATATTGTTTTTAGAATTGCAAAAATTCAATAAAAATGCAAAAATTAAAATAAAAAGAATGGCTTTGTCAGCAATCACTGTGACCTGTTCAGGTCTACTGTAGGAAATTTCCATGAAAGTTTTCAAAGAGACAAAGGGCAGAAGAGTGCTCTATGAGCCAGACTGAGCACAGATTTAGCTGTGCTCTCTGCCTTCTGCTCCTCCAATCCCACACTGTGTCTTATCTACATCTGCTTGGTTGTTTTTATTTTATTTTGTTTTGCCTTTTCTTCCCTTTTCTTTGTCTTTTTTTCATGCACAATTCTTTAATAATGATAAATATAGTGCATGTTAATTATAGGAATTGTGACTATACATGTAAGAAAATAAGAGACTTCATTCAAATCTTTAGTTC
>NW_008355644.1:175892-177812 GCF_000622305.1 Nannospalax galili | reverse complement strand
GGAGTCCCTTTGGCCACCCTGGCCAACAACTCAAAAGAAGGTATCTCCTATCTGGCATTGTTGCTTGTTATGTAGCTTTAGCTATACATATGGACTCTTAAAAAATTATATTGGCCCCTTTAATCTTTGGTTATACTTTCCTTTTGGGTATGTAAGGCCATACAGTTGGCCCAGATAAAACAATTTATTTTCAATCTTAAGGTCGTTTGAGTATCTGTTCCTCAGGGGTCACATGAGCTTGGGAGGAGCCCCCGGCCCCTTTCTTTTACCAGTTCCACCTAGTGAAGATAAGTCAAAAGTTGTGGTCCCCTCCTGTGAGCTGGAACTGTGGTCCTCTCCAGTGAGCTGGAGCTGTGGTTCCCTCCTGTGAGATATAACTGTGGTACCCCCATAATAATATGGATTCCCAGTGCCAGGAGGGATGATCAGAATGGATGGTGCTGGATCAGGTGCTTACCCACTATTGAAGATTAATGCATCTTTCAACTCTCATGGGAGAAGATTTCTCATGCAGCAGATGGTGATTGATACAAAAACTTACAGCTTTCTAATGTGCAGGGAGGAAAGGGCTGCAGAGCACTTATCTCTGAGTGGGATGCCTCTGTCAGGCTTCTGGAGCTCAGGGCTTGGGAATCATTGAAGAAGAGGAGGTGGGAAGAATGAAAGAGCCAGAGGGGATGGATGACCATGGGGAGGGGAGCAGAGTTCTCCAGACACCTGATCAGTTACTCATATGAACTCACAGCAATGGTGACAGCATGAACAAGTCCTATGCAAGCTCCAGTGGAGGAACCCACACTGGAGAACATTTGGGGATTCAAGTTAGACTATAGGCCTTATTATACAGAGAGAGTACATTGAGTGTTGGGGGGGAGATGTAGGGAGGTGTGGATGGAAAGGGAATATAAATGTCATCAAATTATATTGTTTTTAGAATTGCAAAAATTCAATAAAAATGCAAAAATTAAAATAAAAAGAATGGCTTTGTCAGCAATCACTGTGACCTGTTCAGGTCTACTGTAGGAAATTTCCATGAAAGTTTTCAAAGAGACAAAGGGCAGAAGAGTGCTCTATGAGCCAGACTGAGCACAGATTTAGCTGTGCTCTCTGCCTTCTGCTCCTCCAATCCCACACTGTGTCTTATCTACATCTGCTTGGTTGTTTTTATTTTATTTTGTTTTGCCTTTTCTTCCCTTTTCTTTGTCTTTTTTTCATGCACAATTCTTTAATAATGATAAATATAGTGCATGTTAATTATAGGAATTGTGACTATACATGTAAGAAAATAAGAGACTTCATTCAAATCTTTAGTTCATATCTTTTCTAAAGCATCTTTTTCTCTTCTTTTTAAAAAAGTTATTTATTTAATAACCACATAATCAGAAGAAGCATTTCATTACAATAACATTGACATATTCAAAAACAATTTCCAGAGCTAAGATGCATCTCCATCAAAACTGGCTGTAAATTTTTAGGTTTACAGTTGAATTAATACAGATATACAATATTGTACTGAGTATAAACCCTATGTCATAAAATTAAATGAGGTTTTAAACTTTAAAAAAGATCTCCATTTCAATATTAAAAGTTTCATACAGAAAAATTCATTTTTAATACAAGTGACACTAAGATGCACATGTGTTTCTAATCTCTTTATATCTGATTATTACTAGTCACAGTCAGTTACTTTCTGAGCTCCTTGGCATCTGAGCATGGATATAAAGTCATCGGGTAGATTTCAATGGTAATGCTTTTCACATCTACTAATTATTATTATTTTTTAAATTATTTGTTTCATAACCAGATGATTAGAAGAGGCATTTCATTACAACAGCATTGACATATTCAATAACAATTTCCAGAGCTAAGATGCATATCTTTCAAAACGGGCTGTAAAGTTTTAGGTTTAAAATTGAATTG
>NW_008355644.1:173861-174941 GCF_000622305.1 Nannospalax galili | reverse complement strand
GGGGTTTAGTTTCATTCTTCTACAGGTGGAGATCCAGTTTTGCCAGCACCATTTACTGAACAGGCTGTCTTTCCTCCAGTGAATATTCTTGGCCCCTTTGTCAAATATCAGGTGGCTGAAATTGCATTTACTCACATTTGGGTCTTCAATCTTGTTCCATTGCTCTATGGGCCTATTTTTGTTGCAGTACCATGTTGTTTTTAAGACCATAGCTCGGTAACACAGCTTAAAATCTGGTATAGTAATCCCCCTGGAATTGCTCTTAGTGCTCAGGGGTGTTTTGGCTAGCTGAGGTATTTTGTGCTTCCATATGAATCTTAGGATGTTTTTTTCCAATTCTGTGAAAAATGTCATGGGGATTTTGGTTGGCATTGCATTGAAACTATATATGACTTTTGGTAGGATGGTCATTTTCACAATATGAATTCTTCCAATCCATGAGCATGGGAGTTCCTTCCATGTTCTGATGTCTTCCTCAATCTCTTTCTTTAAAGATTAAAAATTTTTATTGTAGAGCTCTTTAATGTCTTTGGTCAGGTTTACTTTGAGGTTTTTTTTTTTTTTCAGCTATTGTGAAGGGGAGTGTTTCCATGTGCTCTTTCTCTGATTTCTTGTTATTGGTACATAGAAAGGCTACAGGCTTTTGAAGGTTAATTTTGTAACTTGCCACTTTACTGAACATGTTAATAATTTCTAGGAGTTTTCTGGTGGAATTTGTGGCATCTCTTATATATAATATCATATCGTCTGCAAAAAGGGATAACTTGATCTCCTCTTTTCCAGTTATTACTCCTTTAATTTCCTTCTCTTGTCTTATTGCTCTTGCAAGAGTTTCAAACACTATGTTAAAAAGAAGTGGAGATAGTGGACAGCCTTGTCTGGTTCCTGATTTCAATGGGAAGGCCTCCAGTTTTTCTCCATTTAGAATGATGTTGGTTGTGCATTTGTTGTATATAACTTTGATTACATTGAGGTATGTTCCCCCCAGTTCAATTCTTTCTAGGATTTTTAAGATGAATACATGTTAGGTTTTGTCAAAGGAGTTTTCTGCATCTGTTGAGATGGTCATGTGGTTTTTGT
>NW_008355644.1:172439-172733 GCF_000622305.1 Nannospalax galili | reverse complement strand
GGGTGGAATACTCAGTAGATGTCTGTTAAGTCCATTTGATATATGATATTGTTTAATTCAGACATCTCTCTGTTAACTCTTCCCTGTTGACCTATCTAATGGAGACAGTGGGGTATTGAAGTCCCCTACTATTAATGAGTTGGGGTTAGTCTGGGTCTTAATGTCCTGTAGTGTTGTTTTTATGAAGTTGGGTGCACCAGAGTTTGGTGAATATATGTTCATGATTGTAATATCTTCTTGATTGATTGTTCCTTTGATCAAAATGAAATAGCCCTCTTTGTCTTTTCTGGTTAG
>NW_008355644.1:162800-172329 GCF_000622305.1 Nannospalax galili | reverse complement strand
CTGTCCTTGAAAGTGAAATGAGTTCATTTCATTAATATTTAAAGTTATTAATGAAAGATGAGTATTGAATCCTGTCATTTTTATTTCTGTTTAGATTCTTGACATAGCTGTACTTTTCCACAGTTATACCTTCATGGGATTTCTTTCCGCAATCCCTTGGGTATAGTCATTCCTTTCTTCAGCTTTTTGTATTGCTTCCAGAACTCTCTGAAGGATTGTTTTTGTGGACATGAATTCCTTCAGCCTATTTATGTCATAGAAGATGTTTCTTTCCTCTTCAACTATAATAGACATTTTGGCTGGGCATAGTAATCTGGGTTGGCACCTGTGGTCATTAAAATGGGGAATACTTTGGTCCAGGCTCTTCTGGCTCTGATAGTTTGCACTGAAAAGTCAGCTGTAATCCTAATAGGTTTTCCTTTATATGTGACTTGTTGTTTCTCTTTTGCAGCTTTCAGAATCATCTCTTTGTTTTGTACGTGTAGTGTTTTAACTATGGTGTGCTGTGGAGACTTTCTTTTCTGGTCCTGTCTGTTTGTTTTTCTATATGCTTCTTGTGTTTGTATGGGCATGTCTTTCTTTAATTTTGGGAAATTTTCTTCCACGATTCTGTTGAAGATCTGGTCCATGCCATTGTCTTGGGAGCCTTCTCCTTCCTGTATGCTTATGATTCATAAGTTTGGTCTTTTTATGTGGTCACACAATTCCCGTGTATCCCATTCTTGTGATTTCTTCAATTTTTCATAATCTTTGCTTGAATGGTCTAGTTTGTCCACTTTATCTTCCAGTCTTGATACTGCATTTTCCATTTTGTTCATCCTATTGGTGAGGCTTTGTCCTGTCATTTCTAATTGGCTTACTGAGTGTTTTACTTCCTTCATTTCAGCCTGAGTATTCTTCAATATTTCTAACTCTTTTCTAAATTCATTCAGAAGTTTATCCCTATCTTCTTTCAATTCTTTGATTTCTTTGTGTGTTCTTTAAATTCACTGAATTCTGTTATCATGTTTATAATTGTTCTTTTGAGTTCCATGTCCTGTGTTATCTTTCTCATTATACTCCTCTAGAGGACAGTTGGTGTTTGGTGGGATATGTTATTTTGGTTTTTCATGTTATTATTCTTTCTCTGTGATTTTGACATGTGAATTTCTTTTGTAGTTTCTGATTGTTGTGTGAGACTCCAGCCTTCAAGTTTAGCTCTGCTTCTTTTCGTGAACTTTATGTGTCTTTGTGGTTTACTTTTTGGGAATGAAAGGCTGGTTCGTCTAAACTTCTGGTTCTCTCTTTTGATTTTATATTGGAGTGGCCAGATTGCTTTTGTCTTCAGGAGTTCCCACAGAGGCCCAATTCAGATGTGGGTCAGGTGTTTTCAGGCTTTCTCCTAAGGTCTGAATCCCTCTAGGAAATATTTTGGCCTCAGGAATTTGGGGGTTGAACTGGTCTGGGATCCTGGCCAAGGAAAGATGCTGGTCTGGGGTAGCTGGTGACCATGCCACCCAGAGATGCAAAGGCAGATGGGGCAGGAAGAGGCCCCAAGGACTCCTGGGGACTGCACTGAGGAGCTGTGTTGGTCTGGATGCAAAGGATGTGGAAGAGGAAAGGTCATCCCCCATGTCCCAGAAAAAGGCTGGTGGGTGGTACAGGCCCAGGGAAGCAGAGGGAGGTGAGGGCAGGGCCAGGCCCAGAAACAGAGTTCCCGGGGCCCCGAGAAGGCACTACGTTGGTCTGGATGAAAAGGTTCACAAAGCAATATTGGTTCCCCACGTGTCTGGGGCCCCAAGACAAGGAATGGGGCAGGACCCAAACTAGAAGGAAGACCAGTGGGGGAGATGGGAGGGTGAATGAGGCTGGGGCAGTCAAGGCCTGGAGGGCGTGATGGACTTACCCCAGAGAGAGGCCTGCAGGTAGGCTCTCTGTACTTTTTAAAGAATTACTTTCTAGTTTTCATTATTTTTCTTTTTCTTTTATGTGCATGTATGGGTATGTATATACATGTGTGTATCCATGTGCTGAACAGACATGGAAGTCAGAGAACAGATAACTTGCTTCTCTCCTTCTACCCTGAGGGTCCTGAAGATTGAACTCAAGTTTCAGACACCTTTACCAGCTGATCCATCTCACTGACCAATGTTTTTTTTTGTTTTGTTTTGTTTTGTTTTTTTCTTTTTGGGACAGATTCTTACTCTGTAGCTCAAGTTGGCCTTAAATTTGCAGCATTCCTCCTGCCTCAGACTTTCTCAAATGCTGGGATTAAAGTTATGAGTGACCATCCCCTCCCTTGTCTTTCTTTTCTAGCTAAATCTAATCCATCTAAAAGCCTAGCTGAAGCCTTACCTCATTCATGAAATTTTCTGGGACCCCATTCCACAATGATCTACATGTCCATTTCTCCTGTCCCAAAAGACTGTTCTGTATAACAGAAGAGCACTTGTAGTATTCAGTCCTATTTTGTTCATGTAACTTTTGCCTCCACAACTGGATTGCAAATTCCTAGAAAGCAATAACTATTACCTTTGAGTTCTCTTCAGCTCCAAAAAGATAGTAAATGGACACCGTTTTTGTGACACACAGTAATCACTCAATAAATGACTACTGACCTGGCCTCCAAAAGCTGCTTAATTAATGCTTACTGGTTTGGTTCATGGAAGGTAATCAATGAATGCCTGATTACATGTTAAACATTAGGAGCTCTATAAGTAGTTGGTTTGATGTAATAAGGATTTCAGGGTCTCCAGTTTGTTGAAGTCTAGCTAAGACCTGGAAGTTGTGGGAAACTAGAATAGGTCCTGAAAGATAGCTAGAAAAAGTGAGCTCTTTAAAAAATACTTTATTTAATACTGTTTTTATTTTATGTGTATGAGTGTATTGCCTGCATGTATGTAAGTGCATAAATGCCTGTGGAGGTCAGAAGAGGACATTAAGATTTCCCTGGAACTGGAGTTATAAGTGGTTTTTAGCTGCCATGTGGGTGCTGGGCATCAAACCTGGGTCCTCTGCAAGAGCAGCCTCTGCAAGAGTAGCCAGTGCTCTTAACCACTGAGCTCTCTCTCCAGCCCCACAAGTGAACTCTTTAAGGCATGTTAATGGGGAAAGCAACTACATAAGAAGACTACAAACCAAATTCTTTTTAAAATTAGCCAGGTAGACTCATTTCAGATGAACCCAATTTTGTTGGCAACATCCAAACATCGAGAGCCAGTCAAACACAGGACTTCTTTTCTCTGTCCAGCCTCATCACCTGATCAGGGTATTGAGCTTGGTCACATTAATGTCATAGAGTTTCTTCTCAGCCTGTTTGATCTGGTGTTTGTTGGCCTTGACATCTACAGTGAGCACAAATGTGTTATTGTCTTTTGTCTTCATAGCTAAGTCAGTGGTCAGAGGGAACTTAATGATTAAGCTTGTTTTTCCTGATGGTGCTCTTACCATCATATTTAGACTGCCTCTGGAGCCACAGAGTGGAGGGTAGGAGATGTGTCATCTTCCTTTTGTGGTTGCAGATGCTTTTCAATACTGCTTTCAGGTTATGTGGAAGGAAAAGGAAGCTCTAAATAGCTATGTTCTCCTACCAAAGATCCAGGATGAAGACACAAGGAGCCTATCCTACAGTGTGGAAAGAGGCTCAATAGACCTGCAACCTAACAAAGCAAATCCAGCAGCCCTACCATGCCTAACTGGATCAGCTAAACTGCAATTGACCTGCTGACTTCGGAGCTTGAGAGTAAAGCTTTGTACTGTAATCACTGAAGGTCATTTGTTTCTTCATTTTATTGTTTGTGTGTGTGTGTGTGTATGGTGAGTGTGTATGTGCAGGTGTCCATGCAGAGGTCAGAGGATAACCTTGGGTGTCATTACTCAGGTACCTTCCACTTTTTGTTTGAGACGGGATCTCTCATTGGCCTGGAACTTTACTAAGAAGTTCAAGCTAATTGGCTACCACGTCCCATCTCCCCATCATTGGAGTTATGAGTTCATCACCTGGCTTTTTAACCTGGCTCTGGGGATTGAGCTCAAGTCCTTATGCTTGTAAGGCAAGTACTTTATAAACTGAGCTCTCTCCTCAGCCCTGTTTTTTGTTTTGATTTGATACAGGGTCTAGCTACATGGCCTAGGCTAGTCTCAAAATCACAATCTTTTTGTCTCAGTTTCCCAAGTGCTTACACCCCAATGCCTGGTTCTAATGAGTTGCTGTCTGTGTGCACGTATGTGTGCATTTGTGTGTGTGGTGTATGCATGTATGTACATACAGGTATGTAGGTACAATAGCCTATACATGTGCACATAGAGGCCAAAAGGTATCTTGCTCTATCCCTTGCCATCATATTTTTAAAAATTTATTTTATGCGCATGAGTGTTTTGCCTGCATGTAAGTACACCTGTGCATGTAATGCCTAAAGAGGCCAGAAAATGGTATCAGATACAGATGGTTGTTAATCACCATGTGGGTGCTGAGAACTGAACCTGGATCTTCTGCAAGAGCAGTCAGTGTTCTTAACTGCTGAGCCATCTCTCCAGTCCCACCACCTTATTTTTTGAGATAGGGTCTCTTGCTGAACTAGAGCTCACGGCTTCAGATAGCATGATTGTCCTGTCTTGGGAACCTTCCCCAACTCAGCATTGTGGTTACATGCATGCACTGTCATGTCTAGCTTTTATGTAAGTGCTCACGCTTATACAGTCAGCACCCATTGATTCATCTCTTCAGTCCCTCTACTGAGTTTTTGAGCTGGTCTGTTATGTAGCAATATAGGCTAATAATGAATAAACATGTGATACATACTTAACAGCAGAAAAAAAAGAAAATACAGATAGTAAAAATAGAAAAACAGAACAACTAGACACAACATCATTCAAAAAAAAAAAAAAATCAACCACTGTTAGCTTGTGGTCCGTGGCTGCTGGCTGTTTCTATATCTCACAGTAATGGAGTCTATCACATATACCTTTTTGTAATTTGAGTTCCATATCAGCATATTGTAAGCATCTTTCTAATGCCATAGAGTTTCAGCATTGCCTTACCACCCTTTGGAACAACTCCACAAAGCAGTTTAGATAGGTGACCTACTTTGCTCAAGGTCACATACTTGGGAATCTGCAGAGTTCTGTGTGACTCCAAGTTTAGTGCTCTTTCCATAGGACTTATTTCTCTAGGGACCTCATTATCATTTTATCATCTGGCAAAGTCTGCTGTTCCACAATAAGAACAACAGAAACCTTTATCTTATCTGAAGAATGCCAGTGTTTGGTTTCTCTCATTCACTTGATCCCAAGTGGTACACCAGCTCTAGGACCCCATCTAACCCATCACTTTGGGTGGCCTGGGAGATTACCTGCTCTGCCTCGGGGTGGAGTGAGAAAAAAACAAGTCTTTGGGAAGAAAAATTTTCTTTCCTCCTCCTTCTCCTCTCCCCCTCTTCTTCTTCCTTCTTCTTTCTCCTTCTCTCTCTCCCTCTCTCTGTCTCCCCTCTCCCCATATGTGTCTCCCTACCCCCTTTCTTTGTCTTTGTCTTTTTCCCCTCCTCCTCCTTCTTCTTTCTCAGTCTTTCTTCTGTGTCCTTCCCTTCTTTCTCTGCCTCTGTGTCTCTCTTTCCTCCTTCTCCTCTTCCTTCTCGTCCTCCCCTCTCTCTGTTGGGATTGCTTGCTAGGCAAGTACTCTACCATTGACTTATACCATCCCAGGAAGCATTTTTTTGGATATACAATGTTTCCAGTTTCACCAGTGGCATGCTTATCAGCAAGAATGAAGCAGAATGTAGTTTTTATTCCTACAGAAAAGCTAGCCTAGAGCTTCTGGCAGTAAGCCAAGAAGCCCAAGGATCCAGGCTGCATTCCCTGCTCCAAACAGCTGCAGCAAGA
This sequence comes from Nannospalax galili, assembly GCF_000622305.1. Taxonomy (NCBI): domain Eukaryota; kingdom Metazoa; phylum Chordata; class Mammalia; order Rodentia; family Spalacidae; genus Nannospalax; species Nannospalax galili. The sequence goes on along the minus strand of NW_008355644.1, from coordinate 166,473 downwards.
GAACTCAAGGGAGGTTAGAGAAGGGAGAACAACTTGACCAGAAACAGTTATTCACGTAAGAAAAAGCCAGGACTCAGAGAGGGACAACCTACCTTCTAGTAGTCACAAGACAGGTTCTCTCATCTGTAGAACTGGGAGCCCATTGAACCATAACAACACAGGGCTATTGTGAGGATGGCTATATAATAAATGGGAAAGGCTATGGGTCTACAGAGACAGTGTGCCCCCAGAATCCTATTAAGCTGTGTGCTCTTCAGCAAACTGAGGAACTAAGACACGAAAGCCCTCATTCTCCAAGTCAAAAGCTAGCAATGTGGAGAAGTAGCCTGGTAGTGGGGAGCTTCAGATGAGAAGGACCAAACCTGAAGAATCCCTGAAAATCTGTAGACTATCTCCAAGCACAGGGGGAGAGGCCTAAAGGCTCCCTAAATTGTCTAAGGTCACACAATGAGAATTTCAGTCCAGGTTTCTTTGGTTCCAAAGTAGATGCTCTTTTGACCCTCCAAGGCCACTGTCTCTGGTCCTCCTTGATATTCTTCCTCCTGTAGAGAGGCTGCCTATGAGGTAGGAATGAGGCAGAAAGCCCTTCAGTTTATCTGTGTCTCGCCCGCCAACACACTTCACTGACATTAAAGCCAAAGAGACCTGCACTGAAATTCCAGTAGTGGGATCTTGGACAACTGAAGGAGCTTCTAGGCCTCAGTTGTCTTATTTTTTTGTTTTTTTTGTCTTTTTGAAGCAGGGTCTCCCTGTAGCCCCAGCTGTCCTGGAACTCACTATGTAGACCAGGCTGGCCTTGAACTCACAGAGATCCGCCTGCCTCTGCCTCCCAAGTGCTGGGACTACAGGCGTGCGCCACCACGCCTGGCTAGTTGTCTTATTTTTTAAAAATTACTTTTAAAAAGTTTGTGGGGGCTAGAGAGGGAGAGCTTAGAGTCAGGACCTGAGTTCAATTCCCAGAACCCACATAAAAAGCCAGGTATGGTAGTGCATACTTATAACCCCAACACTAGGGAGGCAGAGACAGGTGGGTCACTGGGGCTTGCTGACCAACCAGCCAAGTCAAATTGTGCTTCAGGCCAACCCTGTCTCATAACACAAGGTGGATGGCACCTGAAGAATGACATTTGAAATTAACTTCTGGTCTTTATATGCGTGTATACCTGGTTTGGCCCAGAGAGAGAGAGAGAGAGAGAGAGAGAGAGAGAGAGAGAGAGAGAGTTAGTTTTTACAGTAGGGAATAAGTGTTACTAAACTGACCAGACTAAATTAGGGGGCAGAGTCAGTAATTTCAGGTTTCCAGACTCCAGACCCAATTCTGTACTTCTTTGTTGGCACTACAGAGCAGCTGGTGACCTAATCAACCTTTGGCATTGAGGACACCTACTAGCTGAGTCCACAGGGAACTACCAGGCACAGCCTGCTTCCCTCAGGGCTATAGTTGCTAAAGGCCCTTCTGACTGAGACCAGACAACTGTGGGTATTCTCTTCCCCTGGGCTAGGAGCAGTGCTCCACAGGCAAGAATGGCCCCCATAGGGACCCCATATCTATCAGATCCCAGGATAGCTATGGGGAATATGCCAATACAAGCCTGGCCTGGAGACTGGTCCCCAATTCCTCTCTGAACCTAGCAACACAGTGCTCCTCAGCTTTCCCCCTAGAGTCAGCAGAAAAGAATAGCCCTCTTCAGAGTGCTTCCAAGAGGCTGAGCCTCCCACAGCAGACTTGGGGATCCCAAGACTCAGCATAACTTTAGATACCTGAGGATCCAAGTTACAGCCCAGGAAGATTTATTACCCAGCTGGGAAGCCTCACTCTACATTTTCCTCTTCTCTCATTTAAGTCGTTTATCTCCCAAATACCATGCACTGAAAGACATCTGTTTCCTTACCTTATCTCCAAGACCCTGGAGGACAGCTATCATGATTTCTTCAGCACAGTTGCCAGTATCTGGCACAGAGCCAGCTTGGCATTTAGTAAAGGGTGTTGAGAGGAAAGAAACTCAGCTGGATTCTTAAAGCTTTCTCAAAGGTTCTGTGTCAGGCTTTTTGTGGCTGCCACAAACACCTTATATAAACAATGTAAAAGAAGGAAAGAAAGTGTTTGGGCTCACAATTTTAAAGTTTCCATTTATGGTTGGAGCGTTTCATTTGCTTTCAGGGCTGTGGTAAGTAGAGCATCATGATGTATGAAAACTCACCTTGTGGCAGCAGAGAAGGGGAAACAGGAAGGGGCCAGGGCAAGATGTAACCACCAAAGACATGACCCTAAGGTCATACTTCCTCTAACTAGGCCTTACCTCCTGTCTTTTGCCACCTCCCCCAAATGCTGCCATATTATGACTCCATCAGGAATTAATCTATTGATTAGGTCAGAGCCCCCATCCAATCACCTCCAAAGCCCATCCAGCTGGCAACCAAGGTCCCAATACATGAGCCTGTGCTAATATTTCACATTCAAATCATAACAAGGTCATAGGAACAAAATGAGCAAGGGGAGGTTGGAAGACATTTTAAGAATGTAGTACAGTTCTTAAAATGTAGAGTGCTTGCTTAGCATGCACAAGGCTCCAAGTCGTCTCCCCAACACTGCATAAACAGGACACACCTGAAATTCCAACACTTGGGAGGAAGGAGAATCAAAAATTAAAGGTCACCCTCAGTTACGAGAAACCCTGTCTCAAAAACTAAACAAAAACAGACAAGAAAGATAGAAAGACAAGAAAACACAATAGTGATAACATTTCTAAAGCAGAGGAAAGTATGAATCAATATTTTCTCATTATAAGTACAAGACATGCTCATTAGAAAACAAAATGAAGAAAGGCCTTATCAGACTGCCTGAGAATGCCTGGATCTGGCCTCCACCTGGTGGTAAGCGTCCCTAAATCTTGCCTTGCCCAACCCCCTAATTGGGACCACGTGTGGCCCCTCCCACTTCACCAGGGCTAGACATTTCTGCCCTACAGTAGGGAACCAGACATCAGCAGACCCCCTGAGAGTGCCTGGATCCAGCCACTGCCTGGTGGTGAGTGTCCAAAAATCATGCTGTGCCCAACCCCCTAATTGTTTGGGACCACATGAAGCCCCTCCCACTTTGCCAGGGATAGACTTCTGAGACTTTAGCAGACAGCCTGATGTGCCAAAATCGAGCCTCCCCTTAGAGAATGTCCCAAATTGTGCCATCAGTGTCGACTAGTAGGGGTCCAGACGTTAAAAGGAAGCCTGAGTGTACCTGACTGGAGCCTGACTTGGGCCTCTCAGGGAGCTCCTGAGTAGCTGATCTGAAGTCATCAGTTCCCTCCGATATAAAATCTGAGAGAGGCTGAAATCTAGATCAAAAAAGCTTTACATACCCAATAAGAAAGCCTGTCCAAGGTACACCAATAGCACAAACAGAAGCAGACTTCAACTCGACAAAGGAAGGCTTGAGTCTCATACCAGAATCACAAACAACAAAAGAAAACCACATGCCAAAATCAAAACGTAAAAATAATAATACGGAAAACCAAAACATTATGTTCCCACCAAATTCCACCAGTCCTATAGAAGACTTCTACAAGGAGAACCCCCCTAGGGAGACACAATTGAAAAGAAAAATCATAAACATGATCAAGATTGGTAGACTGCTAGCCCAGTTAACCTAAAGAAAGAAAGAGCACCTCCAAATGAA
>NW_008355644.1:160821-162473 GCF_000622305.1 Nannospalax galili | reverse complement strand
AAACTTCCAAATTCCTTCTATGAAGCCAGCATCACTCTCATACCAAAGCCTGGTAAAGATACAACCAAAAAAGAAAACTATGGACCCATATCCTTAATGAACATAGATGCAAAAATTCTCAATAAAATACTTGCAAACCACCTACAGACACACATCAAAAAGATCATCCACCTTGATCAAGTCACCTTTTTCCAGAGATGCACTGATGTTTCAATATACGTAAGTCAATTAACATCATAAATCATACAAATGGGCTCAAAGACATGAACCACACGGTCATCTCAATAGATGCAGAGAAAGCCTTTGGCAAAATTCAACACACATTGATGTTCAAAGTCCTAGAGGGAATTGGACTGGAGGGAATACACCTCAACATAATTAAAGCCATATATAACAAACCCACAGCCAACATCATTCTAAATGGAGAAAAAGAGGAAGCATTCCCATTGAAATCAGGAAACAGACAAGGCTGTCCACCATCTCTACTCCTCTTTAATGTAGTGCTTGACACTCTTGCAAGACCAATAAGACAAGAGAAGGAAATTAAAGGAGTAATAATTGGAAAAGAAGAGATCAAATGATCCCTTTTTGCAGATAATGTGATATTATATCTAAGAGATGCCAAAAATTTCACCAGAAAACTTCTAGAAATTATTAACACATTCAGTAAAGTGGCAGGTTACAACATGGATCTACAAAAATCTGTAGCCTTTCTATATACCAATAATAAGCAAGCATGGTACTGGCACAAAAATAGACCCATAGATCCATGGAACAAAAATTGAAGACCCAAATATGAGTAAATGCTATTTCAGCCATCTTATATTTGACAAAGGGGCCAAGAACATTCACTGGAGGAAGGACAGCATGTTCAGCAAATGGTCCTAGGAAAACTGGATCTCCCCCTGTAGAGGAATGAAACTAAACCCTATCTTTCACCTTGCACAAAAGTCAACTCCAAATGGATCAAAGACCTCAATGTGAAGCCTGAAACTCTGAAACTCTTAGAAGAAAACATTGGCAATAACCTACAAGATATAGGTATAGGAAAGGATTTTCTAAATCATATATCAACTGACGAGGAAACAAGACCAAGAATCAACAAATGGTACCTCATTAAACTAAAAAGTTTCTGTACATCAAAAGAAGCAACCAAGGAAGTGAAGAGAAAACCCACAGAATGGGAGAAAATCTTCATCAGCGACACATCTGACAGATGATTAACATCCAGAATATATAACGAACTCAAAAAACAAAGAATCAAGAAAGGATGTAACACAATTAAAAGATGGGCTAAGGAACTGAACAGAGAGTTCTCAAAAGAAGAAATAAAGATGGCGAAGAAGCATCTTAAAAGGTGTCCAAAATCACTAGTTTTTTAGGGAAATGCAAATTAAAACCACTTTAAGATTTCATCTTACCCCAGTTAGACTGGCTAAGATCAAGAGAACAAATGATACCAAATTTTGGCGAGGATGTGGGGAAAGGGGACTGCTCATCCACTGCTGGTGGGACTGCACTCTTGTTCAACCTCTATGGAAACAGTGTGGAGAACTCTTAAAAAACTACAAATGAACCTACTATTTGACCCAGTTATACCACTCCTTGGCATATACCCAAAGAACTCATCCTATTGCAGAGACACCTCTTTT
>NW_008355644.1:159971-160654 GCF_000622305.1 Nannospalax galili | reverse complement strand
TATGTGGATCTTAGCACCAAATCCTTATAAGTGAGTATGTATCCAGACATATCTACAGGCATCAGCATAATGAAAGAAACCAGGGGGGTAAAGAAAAAGAAAGAATCTGAAAGAGAAGAACAGTAGGAAACAGGTGTTAATAAGGGACATATGGATAAAATGGGGTTATTCCAAGGGGAGGGGAGCAGGAAGGGTATACAAGGAACCTGGGGAAAAAAGGAAAAGATGGAGCTCAGGAGAGGTAGGACCATAGGAGAAGGGTATTTATTATTCAGGAAGAAAGGGGAAAAATGGGGGCACCTTAAATGAGGAAACAATGCTGGAAGGGTTAGACAATGTGAGAGATAAATAATGCCTAGCTAGTTTTAAAAAACAGAGGGAACCATATTAGTCCAACAACCTACTGACAAATTACACATACAACCAGATCAAAGAATGTAATATATGAGAGCGTTTGGTCTTTGCCCAAGCTTATATACATGGCACATGGTAATTAAAAGTACCAGGCTGGTGGAACTAACCTTCTTGGATGTTTAACAGCCATACTATAAGGCCTATACTAATTTGGACAGAGGGACATAAAGGACAGTTTTTACTCCTTTCCCTCCTAGGTCGACCAAGTTCCAGGGGATTATGAGCATCTCTCAAAATGTCCTGTAACTGTGGTGAGTTACCTCTCCTCC
>NW_008355644.1:129984-159865 GCF_000622305.1 Nannospalax galili | reverse complement strand
TGAAGCCAGCCATGGTTGAGCAGGACCTTTGATTTATCTTCACATAGATGGAATTGGTAAAAGAATGGAGCCAGGGGCTCCTCCCAAGTCCATGTGACCCCTGAGGAACAGATACTCAAACGACCTTAAGAGTAAAAATAAATTGGTTTATCTGGGCCAATTGTAGGGTTTTAAACACCCAAAAGGAAAGTATAAACAAAAATTAATGGGGTCAATATAATTTTTTAAGAGTCCCTATTTATAGCTAAATGCTACATAACAAGAAACAATGCCAGACAGGAGATACCTTCCTTTGAGTTACTGCCCAGAGTGGCCCAAAATACTCCAAGACAGTAACCCAGCATAGAAGTGGGAAAATGAACAGCAGACCCCAATCTTATCTAAAGGAATATTCACAACTGATTGTTGCTAGATGAGGAACAGCTGATCTTCCTAAAACAAGGATCTCTAGATAGGTTGACTAGATTCAGCAGACGGACAAACACTGGGGAATGGCTGGGGGCGTCGTTGGGAAGCAGGTATATGGATGCATAAGATTGTGTGGGATGTTCTGTATGATATACACACAAAAAATCAACAATTAAAAAAAAGACAATTGAGGAGGAAGCATAAAAATTTACTTCATGTTAATTAGTAGAGGTGATAAACATTACCATTGAAATCTATCTGATGACTTTATATCCATACTCAGGTGCCAAGGATCCGAGTGTAACTGACTGTGACTAGTAAAAATCAGATACATAGAAATTAAACACACATGAGCAAACACCTAATAAGCATTAGTAGCATTAAAAATATAGGAAACAGCATATTTTAAAATGAAATAGAGATCTTCTTTAAGGGGTAAAAACTCAATTTTATATCTTATAGGGTTTATACTGAGTTCATATGATATAACTGTATTAATTCAACTGTGAACCTAAAAATTTACAGCCACTTTTGAAAGAGATGTATCCTTGCTCTGAAAATAGTTACTATGTTAAATCTGTAACGAAATGCTTCTTCTAATCATGTGGTTATTAAAGTAAAAAAAAAAGAAATTCAACAAATTTAAAGAACACACAAACAAATCAAAGAACTAAAAGAAGATACGGATAAACTTCTGACTGAATTCACAAAAGAGAGAGAAATATTGAAGAAACTCAGACTGAAATGAAGAAGTGAAAAACTTAAAAAGTCAATTTGAAACAACAGGAGAAAGCCTCACCAATAGAATGAATGAAATGGAAAACAGAATATTAATACTGGATGATAAGGTTGAAGAATTGGACCGCTCAAGCAAAGACTATAAAAAGTTTTTTAAAAACCCACAGGAGTGGAATATGCAGGAAATTTGGGAAACCATGAAAAGATCAAATTTCTGTGTCATAGGCATAGAGGAAGGAGAAGAATTTCGTATCTTAAACAGGATTGCAGAAGAGAACTTCCCTAAATTAAGGAAAGACATCCTTATACAAATATAAGAAGCACATAGAACACCAAATACACAGGACCAGAAAAGAAACTCCCCACAGCATATCATAGTAAAAACTCTAAATGTACAGAACAAAGAGAGAATATTGAAAGCTGCAAAAGAAAAACAAGTCACACGTAAAGGAAAACCCATTAGAATTACAGCTGACTTATCAATACAAACTATGAAAGCCAGAAAAGCCTGGACTAAAGTATTCCCAGTTCTAAATGACTATAGATGCCAACCCAGAATACTTTACCCAGTTAAAAAAAATGTCTATTATATTTGAGGGGGAAAGAAAAACCTTCCATGATGTGAATAAGCTGAAAGAATACATGTCCACAAAACCAGCCCTTCAAAGAAGACTTGAAGCAATACAAAGAACAGAGAAAGGAACAACTATACCTCATGGGCAACAGAAGGAAACTAAATGAAGATATAATTGTGGAAACACAAAATTAGACAAAGAATACAAACAGTAATCAAAAGGATGGCAACCAATACATATCTTTCAATAATAACTTTAAATATCAATGGATTGAACTCACCAGTCAAAAGACACAGGCTAGTTGAATGGATTAAGAAATAAAATTCATCCTTCTGTTGTCTGCAAGAAACCCAGTTCATCTTCAAGGACGGGCACTACCTTAAGGTGAAATGATGGAAAAGAATATTCCAAGCAAATGGCACTAAGAAACAAGCAGAGGTTGCAATTCTAATATCGGACAAAATAGTCTTCAAACTAAAACTAATCAGAAGAGATAAAGAGGGTCACTTCATTATGATCAAATGAACAATTAACCAAGAAAACTTTATAATCATGAACATATATGCACAAAACTCTGGTGTACCCAAATTTATAAAAACAAAACTATATGACTTTAAGACACAGATTAACCCTAACTCAGTAATAATAAGGGACTTCAATACCCCACTGTCTCCATTAGACAGGTCAACCAGACAAAGAATAAACAGAGATATATCTGAATTAAATGATACCATACACCAAATGGACCAAACAGACATCTACTGAAGCACCAAAGTATACACTTTCTATTCTGCACCCCATGGAACTTTCTCAAAAATTGACCACATACTGGGCACAAAACAAACCTCAACAAATACCAAAAAAATTGGAATAATTCCATGCATTCTATCAGACCACAACACAATAAAGCTTAAAATCAACACTGGAAGAAGCACTAGGATCCACATGAACACATGGAGATTAAACAACACACTCCTGAATTATGAGTGGGTCAAAGGAGAAATTAAGAAAGAAAAATATTCCTGGAATTCAACGAAAAAGACAACACAACAGAACAAAACCTGTGGAACACTTTAAAGGCAGTCTTAAGAGGGAAGTATATAGCTCTAAGTGTCTACATTGAAAGATTAGAAAAAGCACAAATAAATGAATTAACATTGCAATTCAAGACTCTGGAAAGGGAAGAACAAATGAAGCCCAATCGCAGCAGACAAGAAGAAATAACAAAAATCAGAGCAGAAATTAATGAAATAGAAACAAAGAAAATGATACAAAGAATCAATGAATCTAAGAGCTAGTTCTTTGAAAAGCTAAACAAAATAGACCAGTTAACCAAAAGAAAGAGCAAATCCAAATAAAAAAAAATCAGAGATAAAAGGGGAAACATCACAACAGATACCCAAAAGACCCAGAGGGAATAAGGGAATACTTAAAAAAAAAAAAACGTATACTCTATTAAATTTGAAAGCCTAAAAGAAATGGATGGTTATCTCAAATCATAGGAACTACTAAAACTAAATCAAGAAGAGATCAACAGTTAAAATAGACCCAGTTTAAATAGACATATAAGGGACTTGAAACAATAATACAAAACCTCCCAACTAAAAATAAGCCCAGGCCCAGATGAATTTATAGCAGAATTCTACCAGACATTTAAAGATCTGTAATGAATACTACTTAAATTATTTAAAAAGACAGAGATGTATAACCCCCAAATTCCTTCTATGAAGTCAGCATTACTTTAATACCCAAACCAGGTAAAGACACAACTACAAAAGAAAATTATAGACCCATATCCTTAATAGATGCAAAAATTCAAACAAAATACTCAAAAACTGCATACAGATGAACATCAAAAAGATCATCCACCACAATCAAGTAGGCTTTATTCCAGAGATAGAGGGATGGTTCAATATGCACAGGTCAATAAATGTCATAACTCATATAAATGGACTCAAAGACAAAAACATTGTCATCTCAATAGATGCAGAAAAGACCTTCAACAAAATTCAACATGCATTCATGACAAAAGACCTAAAGGGAATTGGACTGGAGGGAATATACCTCTACATAATTAAAGCTACATACAACAAACCCACAGCCAATATCATTCTAAATGGAAAAAGCTGGAAGCATTCCCATTAAAATCAGGAAGCAGACAAGGATGTCTACTATCTCTGCTGCTTTTCAATATAGTCCTTGAAATGCTTGCTAGAGAAATAAGACAAGAGAAGGAAATTAAAGGAATACTAATTGGAAAAGAAGAGGTCAAATTATCACTTTTTGAAGATGATATGATACTCTACCTAAGAGATCTGCAAAATTCTACCAGAAAACTCCTAGAACTGATCAACACTTTCAGTAAAGTGGCAGGTTACAAAATTAATCTACAATAATCAGTAACCATTCTATATACCAATAATAAGCCATTGGAGAAAGAGTACAGGGAAACCCTCTCATTCACAATAGCCTCAAAAAAATTTCTCAGAATAAACCTGACCAAAGACATCAAAGATCTCCACAATGAAAATCTTAAATATTTAGCTGGGCCTGGTGGTGCATGCCTTCAATCCAGCACTTGGGAGGCATAGGCAGGCAGATCTCTGTGAATTCAAGGCCAGTCTGGTCTACATTGTGAGTTCCAGGCCAGCTGGGGCTACAGGGAGACTCTGTCTCAAAAAGACAAAAAAGACAACAGAAAGAAAGAAAAATTTAAATCTTTAAAGAAAGAGATTGCGGAAGACACCAGAAGACACCAGAAGATGGAAGGACCTCCCATGCTCATGGATTGGAAGAATTAATATTGTGAAAAATGACTACCCTACCAAAGCGATATATAGATTCAATGCAATCCCAATAAAAATCCCCATGACATACTTCACAGAATTAGGAAAAAGCCATCCTTAAATTCATATGGAAGCACAAAAGACCCTGGATAGCCAAAGCAACACTGAGCACAAAGAGCAATGCTGGGGGGATTACTATACTAGATCTCAAACTATACTACAGAGCTATAGTCTTAAAAACAGCATGGTACTGGCACAGAAATAGACACAGAGATCAATGGAACAATATTGAAGACCCAAACCTGAGTACACATAATTTGAGCCATCTGATACTTCACAAAGGTGCCAAGAACACACAATGGAGTAAAGACAGCATCTTCAACAAATGGTGCTGTCAAAACTGTATCTGGCTCGGTGTGGTGGCACACGCCTTTAATCCCAGCACTCGGGAGGCAGAGGCAGGTGGATCTCTGTGAGTTCAAGGCCAGCCTGGTCTACATAGTAAGTTCCAGGACAGCTGGGGCTACAGGGAGACCTTGCTTCAAAAAGACAAAAAAAAAAAAAAAAAAAAAAAAAAACCAACAACAGAACCCCAAAACCAAAAACCAAACAACAACAAAAAAACTGTATCTCCACCTGTGGAAGAATGAAACTAGACCCTTATCTTTCACCTTGCACAAAAGTCCTTTCCAAATGGATCAAAGACCTCAATGTGAAGCTTGAAACTCTGAAACTGTTAGAAGAAAACATTGGCAGGAACCTACAAGATGTATGTGTAGGAAAGGATTTTCTAAATCAGACAACAGTTGCTCAGGAATAATCAAGTCCCTAATCAACAAGTGGGGCCTCATTAAATTAAAAAGCTTCTGCCAGGCGTGGTAGTGCATGCCTTTAATCCCAGCTGCAGGGAGACCCTGTCTCAAAAAGACCAAAAAAAAAAAAAAAAAGCTTCTGTACAACAAAAGAAACAATCATAAAAATCATAAAAGTAAAGGGAAAACCCACAGAGTAGGAAAAAATCTTCACCAGTGACACATCTGACAAGGGTTTAACATCCAGAATATATAAAGAACACAAAAAACAAAGAATCAAGAAAACAAAGGACCCCATTAAAAGATGGGCTAAAGGTCTAAACAGAGTTCTCAAAGTAAGAAATAAAGGTGGCTAAGAAACATCTTAAAAAGTGTTCAACATCATTACTAATTAGGGAAATGCAAAGTAAAACCACCTTAAGATTTCATCTTACTCTAGTCAGACTGGCTAAGATGAAAAAAATCAAATGCTGGTGAGGATGCGGAGAAAGGGGAACTCTCATTCCCTGTTGGTGGGATTGCAAACTTGTACAACCCCTATGAAAAACAGTGTGGAGAACTCTTAAAAAACTAAAAATGGCCAGTGTTGGTGGTGCTCACCAGTAGGATTTGCTGGAGGAGGCAGAGGGCTACACATTTAAAAGCTGGGTGTGGTGGCACACACCTTTAATCCCAGCACTCAGGAGGCAGAGGCAGGAGGATCCCTGTGAGTTCAAGGCCAGCCTGGTCTACATAGTGAGTTTCAGGACAGCTGGGGCTACAGGAAGATCCCGTCTCAAAAAGACCAAATAAATAAATAAATAAATAAATAAATAAAACTAAAAATGAAACTATCATATGATCTGCTTATACCACTCCTTGGCATATACCTAAAGGACTCATCCTAATGCAGAGATACTTTTACAACCACGTTTGTTGCAGCTCTTTTCACAATAGCTAACAGATGGACCCAACCTAAGTGCCCCTCATTGGACAAGTGGTTAAAGAAAATGTGGTACATTTACACAGTGGAATTCTACTCAGCAGTAAAGAAAGATAAATGGTAGGTAAATGGGTGGAACTAGAAACTGTTATACTCAGTGAAGTAACACAGACTCAGAAAAACAAAAGACATATGTTCTCCCTCATTTGTGGATCCTAGCACCAAATCCTTATAAGTGAGTGCATATTCTGATGTAACTGCAGGAACCAGGAAAATGGAAGGGAACCAGGGAGGTAAAGGGAAAGAAGGAACCTGAGAGAGAAGAATAGAAGGAGACAGGTATTACTAAGGGAGAAATAAGTAAAAAGGAGATAGTTACAGAGGAAGGGGAGAAGGAGGGCTATACAAAGAATGATGGGAATACTTGGGAAGAAGGAGCTTAAGAGAGGTGGGATCATAGCATACAAACTCTATCAAAGGAGAAATGGGGAAAAGGGGACACTTTAAATGGGGGGTGGGGAGCGAGGATAACATAGGGAGAGAAAGAGGAGAGATAAATAGTGCCTAGCTAGTATAAAAAAACCAGAGGGCATCATATTAGTCTAAAAACCTACTGAAAAATTACACATACAATATCCCTACAGAGTCCGTGAATATAGCTGAAGATTAAATAACAAGAAACAGTGCCAGATAGGAGAAACCTTCCTTTGAGTTGTTGGCCAGGGTAGTCCAAGGGACTCCCAAAATTACACAGGCTATTGCCACAATCCTTGATTGCCTCCCAATATTTGAAGATAAGTCCCTATTGATGAAGACAGGATGTACTTTGGACTCAGGATTTGGAGCAATGGAGCTGGAACTGACCTGGAGGCCACCTCCCCTGAAGGCTAGCTCTCATAGCTTTGTAGAGCACTATGCAAGCTCCTGAGGGAGGACATCAGTCAATGGTCCAACTCCAGCTACAAGGCTTTCAAACCACATCAATGACTAGCACAGCATATGACATTGGTGCAATAGTGGTACTTCTGTCTTTGGGGGGATCAACAGCTATGTAATTGAACTTAAACACCATTCAATGGGAGGAAACTCATGTGTTACTGTAAACCTAGTCAAATATACATAGCTGGAGAGGTCATAGATCTTAGAGAAAACTCCAGGGCTGTCACATCTCTAGACAAAAGTAATTTCTTAGTATGTGCAAAATATGGATCCTTAAATTTATAGACAAGTATCCCAGTCACCACCCATCAAAGAAGCTTCTTTTTCAAGAGACAGAGATAATTACAGAATTCCACAACTGGTTACACACAGAGATTGTCTGTGAACTGCCCAAGTCTAAGTGGCACATCTAGGATGCAACCTCTACACCTAAGGCTCAAGGAACATAGAACAAGGGATGAAGGGAACATTAATACATCTTTTAATTCTCATTAATGAAGCTCCATCATACAATAGAAAGCCAAGACATTTTTGACAAAAGGTCACAAATGGCCAAAATGCAAAGAATAAAAGTCTGCAGAGTGTGGGTCCTTGGCCAGGACTCCTATATTAAAATCCACCCATACAGGGCTTAGGGAGCATTGAGGAAGAGAGGGAGGAAAGATTGTAAGAGCCAGGATGGAGGTGAAGGACCATATGGAAATAGTCCTTCAGGTGCCTGGTAACTTTCTCACACAAACCTACAGTAATAGTGTCAGCATGCGCAAGACCCATGCAAACTTAAGCAGACAAAAACCAAGCACAGAGCTGTGGAAATGAGCAGCAGGCCCCAATCTTAGTCGAAGAATTATTTGCAGCTGATTACTACTGGGTGAGGAAGAGCTGATCTTCTTAAAGGGAGGGACTCTAGATAGGCTGACCAAATCCCAGTGGATGAACTAGCACTGAGGACATCTAGGGACACTAACTTTACATGATAGGACTTAACACAAATGACAGAATGTATGAACTCTAGTGGGGGGTTATGGGAGGGGGCTAAAGGGGAAGGGGGTATAAAGATGATTTTGTGTATGAAATACACAAAAATTCAATTAAAAAATTTTAAAGTAAACAAAATGAAGCTCTGCATATATATGCACACAGACTGACTCTCCCCAGTCTGAAAATCTGCTCTAGAATCTAAAAATACTCTAAAATCGAAAACTTTTTGAGTGCTGACATGACCCACAAGTGGAAGATTCCACATCTAACCTCATATGCCTGTCAAAGTGTTAAAACTATTGTTAAACAGCATTGTCAGGCTGTGTGTATAAGATGAAACAAATATATTTGGGACCTGGATCCAGCCCCAAGTATCTCACTATGCAGATGCAAATACCCAACACCTGGACCTCTATGGTCTTGTTTTATTTTGTTTTTTTTGTTTGTTTGTTTGTTGTTGTTGTTTTTTGAGACAGGGTCTCCATATAGCCTCTGTTGGCCTGGAACTCACTGTGTAGACCAGATTGGCCTGGATCTCTCAGAGATCTACCTGCCTCTGCCTCTAGAGTGTTGGGATCTAGAGTGTGTGCCACTATGCTCAGCTCTCAAGGACTTAATTTTTATTACATTTTTATTTATGTGTGCCTATGTGCTTCCATTTCCATACTATGAGATTAGTACCAGAATCTGAAGCCTTTAAGTCATGCTCCTCAGAATAAGGTTGGTAGAGTTTCCCCATTCCCCACTCACACCACCCACTCGCTGTTCACCTGCCTCAAACAATCACAGAACTTGTGTAGAGACCATAGATAAGCTGGGGATAGAAGGACAAACATCTTAGCTCTAGTGCCACCTTGTCCTTGACCTCTAGTTTGGCCTGGAGCCAACCAGGCAGGGGCATAGGGAAATAGACTCCTGAGAACTTTCCAGTGAGACTTAAAGGGAAATGCCCAAGCTTTGGGGTAAATTTCCAAAGGAAACAGTTCAGTTAATTTCCTTTCTATGGCAGGGGTTTATTCTAGGTCATCTCAGGCTGTGTGTTAAACAGAAAGTTCTAAGACTTGGACACATATCTTAGAGTATTTTAACCTCTATCAGTCTTTTGAACTCTAGTATAAACTAGTTATTCTGTGCATTTTGCCAAAAGCTAAGGAGAGAGTACAAAGCCCTAAAATTTTAGGGCGAGTGGATACTAATCTGGGAGGTCAAAACAGCATGGAGGTACAAATCTAGGTTCTATCACAAATTAGCTGAGTAATGTGGGACTAAAAACCTATCTATCCACCCTTAAGTTTCTTTATCCCAGAAGTGGGGAGTAAATTCAGGGTTGTTAAGATGAACGGATGGGGCCAGGAGTGGTGGTGCACACCTTTAATCCCAGCACTTGGGAGGCAGAGACAGGCAGATCTCTGTGAGTTCAAGGCCAGCCTAGTCCACATAGTGAGTTCCAGGCCTGTTGGGGCTACAGAAAGACCCTATCTCAAAAAGATTAAAAAATAAATAAATAAGATGGAGACATCTGGGTAAAAACAGTGGCATGTAATAAGTGCTCAGTAATTGATTGACTGAGGTGACCAGGTATAACAATACCTTTTCCTTCCTTACTTTAAAGTACAGAGCAAGTATCCTGCCCTCTTCATAAGACAGAAAAGCAAAGCATAATGAATTAAAATTTTTATTTAACATTGGAGTCATCAGAAATGAAGACCCAGGGAGAATGATTCATTTTCATTCTACTCATCTTTAGGCTCAATGAAGAATAGACAACCATGTAGAAATGGAATTGGGCAAAATAGCATGCAAACTAATAATAAACAAGGAGATTCCAGCAGAGCCTGTCCAGATTCTTCTTGGGCTCTCTCTGCATCATTCCTTCCTCTTTATATAGGGCAGGGACACCTGTCATGTGAGGGTCTTTGGGGAAGAAAGAAGGTCAAAGGATGGCATTTCTAGGTTTTTAAAATATTTTAGTTATTTATTTTAATTTTATGTGTATGAATGTTTTGCTAGCACAAGTGCACCACATGTTTGCAATGCTTGTGGAAGCCAGAAGAGGGCATCAGATCTCCTGGAACTGGTTGTTAACCACCATGTGGTTGGGTGCTAGGAACCAAACCTGGGTCCTCTGGAAGAACATCAAGTGCTCTTAACCACTGAACCATATCTCCAGATCTATATTTCTAGGTTCTATAGCTTGTTTCTGTGACTTTCTGAGGAGAAATGAGGGAAGGAAAAGGGAGGACAGGAGGCCCTTCCAATCTCTCACTTTGAAGTAGTCAGAATACCAGAGTACCATAGTTAGGGGATCATGTTCTGATACCCAACATTTGCTTGCTCTCCCTCCCTCCCTTCCTTCCTTCCCTCTTTTCCTTGGGGACTGCTGTCCTAGAGGTAGGATATGGGACATGGCCATTGTTCTCTTGAACTGGAAGCATCTTTGATCACCTGAAGGAGACATGCACAAGATTCAGCTCTTTAACTTTCCATCATTATATAGAGAGGCTCTTGTGCCCTCTCTAATCCTCAGGATTATATACCATTAACAGCAGTTAGGGAGGGACAGTCTTATCTTCAGTGGTGTAGCTATAAGTAACTTCAGTTAAACTGACTAGTTCAATGAGCCACAGAATCATTTCTTGTTTCTGTTATTGGTGTCCTATGCGAGTAGACATTTGTTCACAAGTCCTTAGAAAAAGTTCACATAAGACTTTCCTTTTCTCCTTTCCATCCTTTCCTTTCTCAGAGACGGAAGCTGCCCACACCAGAGCTGCGCCACAGCAAGGCCTGGTGAGCAGTGTTAATGCACTGAGAGGCAGAATTCCAGGTGACTGGATCATGATCAGAGCTGGAGCTTGGAACAGAGCTCCCACTGGCTTATTTGACACTGGCCCTTTGTATACACTGGCATCAACATTGGCGCCATCTTTGCCAAATGAAGCTTATTTTAATCACTTTTCTGTTGCTGCGATAGAATTGCCATAACCAAGGGAACTTATAAAAGGAAGAGTTTATTTAGCTTACGGTTCCAAAGGAGCACTAGTCCATCATGGTGGGAGGCATGGTGGCAGAGGTGGCTGGAGGAGGAGTGGAAGCTAAGCTCTCACATCTTCAGCAGGCACAGGAGGCAAGGCTTAAGAATTCTTTAAGCCCGCCCCCAGTGATGCGCTTCCTCCAGTATGGCCACACCTGCTAAGACTGCCCAAAGCAGCACCACCAACTGGGGACAAAATGTCCAAATACTTGGAGGCTATGGGGGACATTCTCATTCAAACCATCACAGGGCTTAAACTTGAGGTCAGTGACTTGAAACAGGGTGGGGAGAAGGTTTTTCACCTGGGTACTCCAAGGACTGGACAGTTAGCACTCTCCTCTAGGCCCTGCTTCACAGTTCAAGGAAAATCCACTCCTTCCCCAGGGAGGCAGAGACCACTCAGCTGGTATTGAGAAAAGATCAGGAGAGGCTTAGATCATATAAATGCAATCTTGTCAGGTACCATGGGGTTGCATGAACTTTTTCAAAAGAATTATTTTTATTTTATGTGTATGAGTATTTTCTTTGCAAGAAATGCCTGCAGAGGCCAGAAGCTGGCATTGGATCCCCTGAAATTGAAGGTAAAGATAATTGTGAGCCACCATATCAGTGTTGGGAACCAAACCCAGGTCCTCTGCCAGAGCAGTCATTGCTCTTAACCACTGAACCATCTCTTTAGCCCCTGTATGAACTTGAAAAATATTTTTTATTATTTTTATTTTATGTGTGTGAGCATATTACTTGCATGTGTATGAGCTGGAATTACCAGCATTTGTGAGCCACCTGATGTGGGGGCTGGGATTCAAACACCAATCCTCATGATTGAGCAGCAAGTGCTCTTAACTCCTGAGACATTTTTCTCCAACCCTGTGTTAACTTTTTCTGGGGGCACATGAACAAATGTCTGTTCCCAACAGATAGGGCATCAAGGACATCCTGAAGTAATGATTCCACTGAGGTCCAACTTTGTGAGCCAATGAGTTTACTGGGTTTACTTAGAAGAGCATGGATGAGGGGTTCTACAGGAGTGTGGGTGTTCTAGTTAGGTTTCCTGTACTATGACCACAAAGCAACTTGGGGAGGAAAGGCTTTATTTGGCTTAAAGTATAGTCCTTCATCAAGGTAAGTCAGGGCAGGAGCTCAAGCAGGAACCTGGAGGCAGGAATTGAAGCATTGATGATGGAGGAATGCTGTTTGCTCCTCTGGTCTGTGCTCAGCCTGCTTCCTTACACAACTCAGGACCACTTGCGGGGGTGTGGGGAGGCACCACCCACAGTGCACTGGACCCTTCCCACATCACTTACCAAAAAAATACCTTATAGACATATCCACAGGCCAATCCAATAGAGGAAATTCCCCAGGTGAGGTTCTCTTTTCCCAGGTGTGTCAAGTGGACAACTGAAGCCAACCATGACAGTGAATGACCCCTAAAGCAGCCACATCACTGAAACATTTCACCCAAGCATGGATGGTGACTTTTCTATAGCTGCATAGATGGAGTCCCTTCAGTTAAACCTTCCATACTATATATAATCTAGCACCTCCCAAGGCCAGAGGCAGCTGAAGCAGAATTGCATACAGCTGACAGGAAGGCACAGGTGGGAGTAGCTGAGCTCTCAAGGGAGGGTCTAATGACCCTTCTACGCCACTCCTTCTATGAAGGAAATGTCAACAGTCTGGATCTTCTGGGTCTCTTGCAAGGAATCACAGCTGCTCTGATTAAGATGGTAATGGTGGTTGTGCTAGGAGGATAGTATTCTATATAACACATGGAAGGAGGGCAGGGCAGTTCCTCCACCTCACTAATCAATAGTTCCAACTACACAAAAACTCAAACTACTTTTTCTGGGGGCAGTAATACAACATGGGCAAAACTAAAAGGAAATCAGAAATTGAGGGAAAATATTTGTAAGACATATAGTAGATAAGGAGATACTAAGGTCCTTTTATGTAGAGTTTTTCAAAGCAATTAGAATGTTGAATATCCAAATGTATATAATGGACAAAATATAAATAGGCAATTCACAAAAGTAGTTACAAATTACCATTCAGCATCTAAATATATACTCAACGTTGCTAGTAATCACATTAATGAAAATTCAAGTGAGTTTTTAAATTATACTATGGGCACATTTTTGTAGAAAGTACTCACAAGCATTTTTGCATTAAAAAAAACCATATTCTAAAATCTTTCTAGCAGCTAAATCTGAGTAATTATAAGAACTTGGAGGACTTAGTATATATTTTTATTTTCCAAGTTTTCTTTACTGAGTGAAATTGGCCTTCCACAATCCATGATTAATCAACTTTTGACCAAAATATTTGGAAGAACTAAGTATGTAGGTCAGTGGTAATGCTTGCCTAAGATACACAAGGGCCTGCGTTTAATCATAAGCACTGAAAAAAATTCCTTTGAAGCTGGGTACAGTGTTGCATGCCTATAATTCCAATACTTAGGAGGCTAAGATAGGAAGATTGCTTGAACCCCAAACCTGAAGCCCAGCCTGGGCAACAGGGCAAAACCCCGTCTCTTTAAAAATAATTGGAAATGCCAGGCATGGTGGCATAAGCCTTTAATCTCAGCACTCGGGAGGCAGAGGCAGGCAGATCTCTGTGAGTTCAACGCCAGCCTGGTCTACATAGCGAGCTCAGGCCAGCTGGGGCTACAGAGAGACCCTGTCTCAAAAAGACCAAAAAAAAAAAAATTGGAAAAATAAATAAAATTAAATCTGTAATGAACATGTATAGATTTTGTGTGCGCATGTACATTTATGTGGGTGCACGTGTCCACACGTGCATGTACAGGCAGAGAACAATCTCTGTCATTCCTCAGGAGCCATCCACCTTATTTTTTAAGACAAGTTCTCTCATTAGCCCAGATTTCAGCAAGTAGGCTACGCTGCCTGGCCAGCAAGTCCCAGAAATCTACTTGTCTGTACCACCTCAGAACTGGGATTACAAGCAGGCCACCACACCCAGGTTTTTTATAAGTGCCCTGGGGATTGATCTCAGGTCCTCATGCTTGCTGATAAAGCACTTTATCAACTGAGTTATCTCCCCAGCCCCAGATTTTAATGTCATTATTCTCTAAATAGTATAATAGCTATTTGCATAACAACTGCATCATCTAGAGATGGTAGAGGTATCCAGAAGGTATACCTTATTATGCAAATATTGCAGTACTTTTAATAAGGAACTTGAGTATCTGAGAATATCAGAAAGCCCTTTTTATGTTTTGTGTCCCTTCCCAGCTCCCTTACAACCCACCTCTGGGTGCTTCCTGGACCCTCCCTTCCTTTATGCCACAGGTTGCTTTTGGAAAGAGGCCCTCCAAATTTGTTCCCAGTGATTGACATGGCTTGTTTTAATGTTTAAGGAAATATCAAAGAGGAGAATTTCTAGCCGAGTCAGCAAGCAAGACCAAGGCTGCTTAGGACAGAAAGCAAGCCTCTGAAACATTGAAGATGTTTTCACAGTGGCTGGCCCTGAGAGGTCAAGGCAAGAGGCCTTAAGCATGAGACCTGACCCTATGAGGAAAACACAGGGTCTGAGGAGAGTAGCCTCACACTGTCCAGGATCTGATATTCAGGAAGACTGCCTCAGCTTGGCCTCCTTTAGATAAGTTATTCTTCCCTGGGGCTACTTTATGCACATTCCTGAGAGTAAAGAAAAAAGGGCAGTAGTGGCCAGAATCTCTTGGCCTCCAGAAAGCAGCCAGCCATGCAAAGAATTCCCCACCAGGACCAGGAGAGTTGGTAGGGCTATCAAAATAACTGCTGCCCTCTACTGAGCATGAGTGTGTGTCAGGCTTGTTCAGCATCTTTCCAGCATTTGCTACTGGTCCCCAAGGACAGATGCTCCTCCAGTTTCCAAGCCAGCAGGACTAGGCTCATAGGAAGACTCTGTATCAAAAAACCCAAAATAAATAAAAAGTAAATACAATCTATAAATATTGTTCAGAGAAAAAAATCAAGAGGGTCAGCAAGATGGTTCAGCAGGTAAAGGTGCTTGTCAGTCAAGTCTGATGACCTGAGTTCAATCCCTGGGGCCCATATAGTAGAGGAAGGAGAAAACCAACTACACACACACACACACACACACACACACACACACACACACCAAAAAAAATATTAAAAAAGCAAGATGCAAACCAGTATATATAATATGCAATACCATTACTCAATGGCAAGCCTCGAAACTGTGGAAGGCCTCTAGGTCACTGGTGCCTGGGAAACAAGAGTAGTTGCCATGCTTCCATCCCAAGGGAATTAGAAAATGTACAGCCAGCAGTTTGGCATTATCAAACAGTGGGATGTTACAGGTTCCATTCTTAAAGTTTTCCAAGAGTCAAAAGGCTGAGAAATATCTGGAAAGAATCCACCACAGCTGGCATAGTAACCTATGCCTTTAATCCAAGATTGCTGTGAGTTCTAGGCTAGCCATAGCTACATAGTGAGACCCTGTCTCAAAAAAAAAATCTCCTACAGTTATCATAAACATTATGCAATTGTGGCTTCTGCAAGTCACATGAATGGGACCACTTGAAAGCACAGTGGGGATGGCATAATGACAAGATTTTAGACATCTTGTGCCATTTGAAAGTTTATCATCAACACTGAAGGATAACATAAATAAAAATTCAGAAACCCAATGACACAGATCACAGAACATTCCTAAAACTATAATTTGAGATCAGCCAATCAAAAATCAAGCAAGCATGGGCAAAGTGGCTCAGCAGGTACAATCATTGGCAGAGCAAGCCTGACAACATGAATTCTATCCCTAGAACTTACAGTGGAAAGAGAGAGAGATGACGCTTAGAAGTTGTCTTGTGACCTTGTGTTGCGCGTTTGCGCGCACGCATACACTAATAATAATTTTAAAAAATCAAGCACTTTGGTAATGTAGCTCAGTTAGTACAGTACTTGCCTAGAATGTATGAAGCCCTGTGTTCTATTCCCAGCACTGCTAAACTGGATGTGGTGGTGCATATCTGTAATCTCAGCACTTGAGAAATAGAGGCAGGAAGGTGAGAAGTTCAAGGTCAAACTATATAGGAAGTTTAAGTCAGTCTGGACTATATGAGACCTTGTCTCAAAACAGGAAAAAAAATCAATTGATTTTAGAATTTTAGAAGGATTATGGTGGAGATAGTCATATTCCTACCAACTTAAAGCTATTGCTTGTTAATATTTTCACTTGATTTACCTATGTTTTTTGATGGAAAGCAAAAATATATATATATATATCTGCTATTTTTTACTTTAATCTGCTCATTTTGCTTCTTTTAAAAATACATATATTTCTAAGTAAAGATCATATTTTGCATTCAATTTCTCAGAAAGATATTTATTTTTAAGAAGTTACCCTTCTCAGGGCTGGAGTGATGACTCAGTGGCCAAGACCACTGGCTGCTTCTGCAGAGGATCTGGGTTCAGCTCCCATGTAAATGTATCAAAACATATGGCACTCAATAAACATGTACAGTTTTGTGTAAAAAATAAAATAAAAATATGTATATTTCATATCTTATTTGTAAATTACCAAATAAAATATGGCTAAGATCACTAACTCTACTACTTTGAAGGAATTTTGTTGCTTTACAGAAGACTACAATAGATCTTTTCCTTCTTAGAAAAACTTATTAGACATATAATTCTAAAATGAATATAATGAAATAAAAATCAGGTTTTAAAAATATTTAATTGTGTGTGTATGTGCTATCAAGCACATGTGGAAATCAGAGGGTAATTACAGGAATGGGTTCTCACCTTCAACCATGTGGGTCCCAGGGATCATCAAACTCAGGTTCTCAGACTTGGCAGCAAGTAACTATACTTGCTGAGTCAGCCTGCTGGCCCAAAACTCAGTTGTTTTTTAAAATTCCATTTATTTGTGTGTGTGTGTGTGGGGGGGGTGAGGTGGTGGTAGAGCACTTGTGAAGGTTAGAGGAAAACTTACAGAAATTAGTTTTCCATGTGGGTCCCAGAAATCAACCTCAGGTCATCAGGCTTGGAGGCAAGAGATTTTATCCACAGAGCCATGTTAACAGTCCCCCTCAAATCAGTTTGGGTTTTTGTTGTTTTTTTTTTTGTTCTTTTTGAGACAGGGTTTCCCTGTTGCCCCAGCTGGCCTGGAACTTGCTATTTAGACCAGGCTAGCCTCGAACTCACAGAGATTTGCCTGCCTCTGTCTCCCAAGTGCTGGGATTAAAGGCATGTGCTACCATGCCTGGCCAAATCAGTTTAAAAAAAAAAACATTTTATTTATTATTTTTATTTTATGTGTATGCATGTATTGCCTGCACATAGGTAAGTGCACCCGTGTCGTGCAATGCCCTCGGAAGACAGAAGAGGCTGTCAGATCCCTTGGAACTGGAGTTACGGACAGTTGTTAGCTGCCATGTGGGTGCTGGGATTCAAACCCGGGTCTTCTGTAAGAACAGTCAGTGCTCTTAATCGCTGAGCCATCTCTCCAGCCTGTTTTTTTTTTTTTTTAAATTTTATTTATTTTTCAAATCAGTTTTTTAAAAAAACAGATGGCTTCTTTTTTAAAAAAGGGAAGGAATATATATCTTATATATACATATTACTATGTATAATATATGCTCATGTATATTATTTTTATATGTATAATTTGTAGGATTCATAATTAATATCAGTGAATACTTACAGGGTAGATCTTTCTATATACCTTTTAATACTCGTGTGTGTGTGTGTGTGTGTGTGTGTGTGTGTGTGCGTGTGTGCTGGAGGCTGAACCCAGAGCAGTGTGCATGCAAGGCAGGTACTCTTATCACTGAGCTACACCCCCAAGTTTCTTTTTATATTTTAAAATCATTGCCTCATGTAGATGACACTCTGAAAATTAACACAATTTTAAAATAGTGACAGAATCCCACAAAGCTTACGCAAAATACTAAAGCAGACTCTTAGAGTTTTGGCCGATGTTTTTTTGTTTTTTGTTGTTTTTTAAAGTTTTTAGGAATCATGGTATATCCTAGATGTCACCTAAGAACCTGCAGAACTTCAGATCCAGGAGTCAGAATCTCAGTCCTTGCAGCACCATCTGGTGACTATAGTCCAGCAAGGTTCCAAGTGTTCTGAATAATCAGGAGATGCCAGTGATCCCGACAGTGAGCAACACAGTACTGTCAGTACAGTAAATAAATAGGCTTGGCTTCCAGGACTGCCTTGTGTGGGCAGAATAAAAAGTAATACATCGAGTTCCCTGGCCTCTGTCCCCACAGGGCCTCCTAGAGGCAGCCTACAGTAACAGCATATGGACTTCAAACTGAATCCTAGGCTCAAACCCTGGCTCAGCTGTCTACAAGCCTTGTGTCTTATGCAACACAGCTTCTCAGTTATTTGGTTTTCTCACCTGCAAAGGGAAGTAGGTTCAAGTCAGAGAAACTCCATACACAAAGTTGGAACTATGCCTGCATATAACAGGATAATACCAATTTTCTTCTTTCAATTACTTCTTAATAACTTTACTCCCCGCATCACCCAAGAGAAGGTAGGCTTGTTCCTGGGCAGCCTCAAGCACTGATAAAGACTGAGGAAGAAATCTTCTGATTTTTCTAACCCCTTTGTCTCCCTTCTTCCACCTTTTTGTTTCTTCTTTTATACAAATTATATTTATTTATATTTATTATTTATTGTGTGTGTTTGTGTGTATTTGTGTGGGTACCACAGCACAAGGTAGAGGTCAGAGGACTATCTGTGAGAGTCAGTTCTTTCTTTCCAACTTGCAGGTCTTAGAGACTGAACTCGGGTCCACTGAGCCATCTCACCTTTCTCCTGTTTCTTATTTAGCTGCCAAGGAATAAATTCCAGGCCTAGCTGCCAAGGAATAAATTCCAGGAAGGGAACTCAAAAGCAGCAGCAGTTTCTGGAGGGTGATAGACTCTAGTCCTGCTGCTGTAGACCTAAATGCACCACTAAACAAGATTTCTGGCTAGGAAGCAAGGCCCAGTTCCTGTCCTCAGGGACACTGTCTGAGGGAGAAACAAATTGTTAAGAAATCACAAGGAATGGTCCAGAAGTTGGGGGGAACCCAGAAAATCAGTGATGAGGTTGGCCATATGTGCTTATAACACTGTTTCTAGAAGCTTTTTGATAAAATGTAATTATGAGCCTGTTAGTCCCTTATGTATAGCTTCCAATTAGACTCTTAACATCCCTCCTAGGTCGTCTCAAAGATGCAGAATACAAGGGAGATATGTTAGCTTGTTTTGTTTTGAAACAGGGTCTCATGTAGCTCAGGCTGGCTAATTATGTATCAAAGGATAACCTTAAACCCCTGATCCTCTTGTCTCTACTTCTAGAGTACTAGGGTTACAAGCATTCAGTGTTGGGGCCTACTAACATATTCAGATCCATCAGTAAATTTAACACTGATGTGACAAAATAAGCTTAAAAGGAAAACTGGGCTTACAGTTTTGGAGGTTGCAGCCTGTAGTTACTTGGCTCTGTTGCTTTTGGGTCTGTCCTGAGGTAGCACATCATGGCAAAGGAAGCTGATTACCTCAAAACAGCTGGGAAGCAAAGAAACAGACAGACATGGTATGTATACCTGGAATCTCAGCTCTGCAGAGGCTGAAGCAGGAGGATTGTGAGTTCAAAGACAGCCTAGGCTACATAGTGAGACCTTGTCTCAGAAAAACAAACAAAACAAATGTCATTCATTTCTGAGTTTTGGTTTTCTCACTAGACAGAAAACATAGCTTTCTCAGGACTGCTATGAGAACTAAAGACATTTACTGACCTGGTGCATGACAGCTGCATGGTAAGAGGAGAGGTCTACTCATACCACAGAGGCCACAGGCAGGCAGAAAAGAAGGTGAGCTACCAAAGCTCTCAAGCAAGGCTATTTTGTATTTGGTGGTGGACAGCTGAAGAGGCTCGACATGTGGCGAGCAGAAGGTGCTATGGGTCTGGTCAGTGAGGCTTCTGAACCACAGCTCACAGAATGTGCAGGATATATAGCCCACTCTCAGCCCACAGCAGGGGAAGCAAAGGAAGAGGCATGTCACGTCAAGGGCCTTGCTCATCATACATTTCACGGTCACCAGAGTGGTCGACAGAAGCATAAACACTACAGAGAGTGCCATCTCCCTGTCCCTTTTGTTCCGGCTTCCTAACTTACGCATTTATTTTTCATTGTTGTCCATAAGAAGCACAGTTGTTAAGACAGCAGCCACTTTCTGAGTGCAATGTGCCAGGCACTTGGATGTATTAGTTAATTCAATTTCATATTCACAGAAGCCCTGCAAGGACTAGGGTGTCATGTCCATTCTACAAGAGAAAAAACTGAGGCCCAATGCCCTGGGAATAGTCATCTAGCCAGGAAGGTGCCAGAACTGTCATTCAAACTCTGAGAACAACCTGACCCTTAAGCCAGAGTTTCCAGATCACTTTCCTGGTCCAGGCTGGAAACCTCTTTCTAGGCAACCAAAGTAAGTACCTGTAGGTGTTGGAGGACCAGTAAAGGCCACTCTTTGGGCAAGTATGGGGTGTCTTAGGAGTGGGGAGCCTCAGTTGAAGCCAAGACTGCTCATGAGGTGAAGATGAGAAGAAGGTAAAAGACAGTACCCACCTTCACCTAGTAGGAAGCACCAAGGGAGGTAGTGAGTCCTCTCCTAACAGTGACAGCATAGTGACTCCCTTCTCTCAGAGATCACTTAAGCTGCTTGCTCTGTTTTGGAGGAATCTAACTGCACTGTACTCTAAGGTGCTAGGCCTCAGGCCTAAACAAATCATCCTCATCCATATTCCAGCCTCCATTCTCAGTCTAAGAATGAGCATGTGGACAGAAGAGAATATAATAGGGATTTTTAAACTGATTTTTATTTTATGCATGTATATAGATATACAGCATGTGTGCAGTGCCCAAAGAGAACAGAAGAGGGTGTCAGAGTTCCTGGAACTGGAACTATGAACCTTTGTTAGCTGCCATGTGGATGCAAGAGCAGCTAATACTTTTAACTGCAGAGCCATCTCTTCAGCACCGTGATGGCTAGTTTTAATTGTTAGCTTAACACACTCTAGAATCACATGGGAAGAGAGTCTCAATGAAGGATTGTCCAGATCAGGCTGGCCTATGGCATGTCTGTGGGGACTTGTCTTGATTATATTTACTGAATTGGGAAGACCCATCCATTATGAATAGCAGCATTCTGTAGGTTTGGGTCCTGGGCTGTACAAAAAGAGGGGAAAAGTAAGCTAAGCACAGTCATACATGCATTCCTTCATTTCTTTCTGTTCTTGAGTGTAGATGTGGTGAGATTAGTTGTTTCAAGTTCTGCCACCTTGACTTCCCTGCAATGATAGACTGTAACTTGAACTTGTCAAGAGTATTTTGTCACAACAACAGAAATGAAACTAAGATGGAGGGGTTCACTGTAGTCTTCAGGAAGAATGTGCTCACTTTTGAGAAAGTATTAGTTACTTTTCTTGTTGCTGTGTTTAAAAACCTGGCAAGAAGCAACTTAGGAAGGTTTATTTTAGCTTACAGTTTGAGGGGATGCAGTCCATCACGGTAACAAAGGCATAGCAGCAGGAGTGTGATGTGGCTGGTCACATTGTGTCTGAAGTCTGGAAACAGAGAGATGAATGTTTCCACTCAGCTTGCTTTCTCCTTATTATTCAGACCAGGACCCCAAACCCAGGAATAGTATCACTCATAGAAGGTAGGTCTTCCCATTTCAGTTAACTCAATTTAGAAACTCCCTCATAGACATGCCCAGAGATTTGTGTCCTTGATGATTTTGGATCCTGTCAAGTTGACAATCATCACAGTATCCATGGGTAACCTTTCTGCCTGATGCTGTCAGTTCAGTAAATATAGTGAAGTTGTTCTGTCTTGCCTCTCCCTGTTGGGACAGTTGGGTGATGAAGAAAAAAACCTGGTTTGTTTCAAATACTCAAACTGCTCGAAAGGTGAGAGGCTGTGGACCTGGCATTCCTCCATCGAGGCCTGTGCTCTATGAGAGCCCTGTGGAGACACCACAGCTGCTCCGTGATTCCTGGCTCAGAGGAGCCACACAGGCGTTGGGCCAGGGCCTTGGGTATTTTCAGCTTCCAGCAGCATCAGCAAGGTCTGAGAGACATGAACCTTATTGTATTTCAGCTGACACAGGCAGCATGCCAGCTGCACTGCCAGGGAAGCTGTCTTTATGCCTTTGTCTTGGCCTTGCCTCTCTTCTGTGGGTCTCCAGAGCCAGGCCATGATCAAGGCATGTGGGAGGGGGTCCTGCTAAGCCTAACAGTCACCAGAAATGGGTGACAAGAGTGACAGGCAACTTCAATTGCCACCAAGGTGCTTGAGAATGGTCTTCACGCTCCTCAACAACTCCTTCCTTCACCTGTCCCCTCATAAATATCCTGAGTAGTGCTTCTTTCTGGGCACCATGTCAGGGGTGAGGTGACCAACTGTCCAGCTATATGCTGGTTATTCCTAGCTTTGGCACTGTTTAGAGAATTCTACCATGCCTCATAAGGTTCCAATGATAAGACAAAGTACTATTCAATCAAACTTTACCCAGGGGAACAGGTGAGTTTATTGGGCTTACTTACAGAGCATGGGTGAGGAGTTACAGGTTCATGGGTAACTCCAAAGTAGCTTCACTGGAAAGTCTTCACCCAGCATGGATGGTGGCTTTCCCACAGATGCATAGATGGACCCCCTTTCAGGCATCCTTCAGACAAGCTTGAAGGATGTGGTGATAGCATTATGGATAAGCATTCCACGTACAGTGTTGCAGTGGTATTACTGCCCAATTGTTTTAGAGAGGGAAGAGTGGATTTTCCAATACATGAACTCATACAGCTTGGTGGGGCTTTCTAGGGTCAGCACTGAGTCAAAGAGTTTGATGAGGTCTTCAGTTTGTACATTCAGGAAAGTCTGCTCTGCATCCTTCCCTAGGAAATGCATCATCGATTTCAAAGTCAACAGCTTGGCTATTGGAAAGGTCTGAAAAAGCCATGACCCATGACCCAGCTGGGGAACACCAAGGTCTCAGTTTGACTTCCATCAGCCTCTAGGGCTCATGAGCTTTCCTGTTTCCACTTCTTCCTGGAGCTAGCTAAGGTCACAAACTTCTGGAAGAATACAGGGTCAGCCAGACTGTCTAATATGTCCTCTCTCTGTGTGTGAAAGGAGATATGTCCAACTGTGAATACAGAGAAGCCACATCCTTATGACTCAGCAGATGCAGCTGTCCTCTGCCCCATCCTCTGGAATGTCAAGTAGACAGTTTCGGAAATCTGATAGCTTTGCAATAGATGCTGCCAAGCCTAGGTCTACAGGTACTTCTCCCAAGTCCTTCAGGACAACAGTCAGATGCATACTCATATACCTACCTATACCAGTGCTGGGGCTTGAATCCAGGGGCTTGAACATGCTAGGCTAGCATTCTAGCACTGAGTTTCATGTTTAAGTATTTTCGTGGGCCGAGTTGTGTCTACCTCCTAAAATCATATATGGAAGTGCCCTAATCCTCTCTGTACCTCATAAAATGACTATATTTAAAGAGAGGGCTTTTATGGCAGTAAATAAGATAAAATTAAGGCATAGCATTGTGGGTCCTAATTCAATATGACTGGTCACCTTGTAAGAAGAGGTTAGAACACTGATATCCACAGAGAAAAGACCAGGGGAAGGTCACCATCTGAAGCTGAGAGAAATCTTAGGAAACCAATGTTATTGGCACCTGGATCTTGAACATGCAGTCTCTAGACTTGGGAAAATAAATTTCTATTATGTAAGTCTGGGGTATTTTTTTACGGTATTTCTTACCAACTAATACAACACCAAAAACAAAAACAGGAAACAGAGAGGAAAATTGTCCATGTCCTGGCAACAGGGTTTAGAGCTGTGCTAAATGCTGTTCAGTGGTCGAGTGCTTGTCTAGCATGTGCAAAGCCCTAGGCTTGATCCCCAGTACTGCAAAAATAAAACCAAACAGTAACACTGGCAACAACCCAGCGTTGGCTTGTCCTTTCCATCTCAGCTACCCTGATGTAAACTTTACCTTGAATGTTGCCTGAAGTAATTTTCATGCTTCTAAAACACAATAAGGTATAGATTTTGAACACTGAAAAGTACTACCAAAGGAGGTAGTAGTGCATTCCTTTAATCCCAGTTCTTGGGAGGCAGAGGCAGGCAAATCTCTTTGAGACTGAGGCCAGCCTGGACTCCATAGCAAGTTCCAGGCCAGCTGGGGCTACAAGGAGACCCTGTCTCAAAAACAAAACAGAAAAAAGGTACCTGGTTCTCCAGGATTTTTTTTCATCTATCACTGTTTTTTTTCCAGGAAAAGTAGAAAAGAATATGGGTTTGGGGTAGGCAGATCTGGGCTGGAATCCAGATTTCAAATACTCCAGCTGGGAGACTGTAGGAAAATTTCCTAACTCTGTTGAGTGTCAGCTTCATCATCCTTATAAACGGAGTCTCATCTTCCTTAAAAAGTTATGAACAGGATTGCATAATTCTCCTACTGCAGAGCAAGCTTCTCAAAATTATTGTGAGCTTTTGTTTCTTTTACTTCCCCTTAACCAAAGCATAGAGGATTACTGATCCATGAGGGTGGGGGAGGGAGCTTACTAAATTATTTCTCCTTAGATGGTATCATCAACTGTTTTCTAGATTAAGAACTAGGAACATGGATTGTGTTCAATGAGTAAATAAATTATGAAAATCTGTACTCAGATATATATTATGAATTGCTAATGGCAGGAGAGGGGATGAATAATAGAATTAGTGGGAACTGGTAAAGGAAGATTATCAACTTGTACTTTTTGAAATGTCAATGAACCACTGTCCGGTGACTCTTCAACTGTTTAAATCCATAAGCCTATTAAGGTTTGCCTGGAATTGGATCCTCTCAACAGACACCAAGAAAGATATTTTTGGGGTTACAGCAACAGTGAACAGACCAATTAATTATTCGGAAGACTATCAAGAGCTGGGGGCCAGATGGGAAGAAAATTCTACGAGCTTGTACCAGATACCATCCCTTTCAACATCCTGCTCCTCAGTTCTTTTCTTATGTACTTACCTTAGTTATGTATATAACACATAGCTTGAATTTTCTTTCTAAAGACTTCATGGTTGATTCGCTTCTTAAGGTATGGCCTTCATATGCTTCCAAAACACAAGGGTTATTTTTTGGCAAATAAATATGAGTGGAAAAGGCAAATGTAATCTAAGATTTGAAGTCAGGAAAGCTGGTGAGATTGACATTAAAACACAGTGAATGCTAAAATATTTATATGTGTGTTTGTGAAATATTAATGCTGTATCCTGCAAGCACACAGGCAAATGCTCTGGGGCAGATACCATAGTCCTCATTGAAGAACTGCATTCTCAACTAAGCATGGTTTTCATTCGTGGCAGTCTTCCATTTGCATCAGAGCACACTATGTTCTCTCTTAGCCTTCAAGTATCAGCTGGTTAACACATCCTCCCTCAGAGACAAGAGAACACACCTGGTTCCTCTGGGCTAATTCTACTTGTCCCCACATCCGGAAGGCAGCAACCATCTGCCAGCAGAGAAGCCACAGGGACTGGAGTAGTGAGTGCCATGTGCACCTGGCTTCTGGCCCTCAAAGGCATCTTCATAGACTCTGCATCCTCAAAGTTGCCCTGCCTCCTGTCTACCCACTGCCTAACCCTGTGCTTCCCAAGGGATCCTGAGAAACCCAGAAGGTGTCGGCAAACATCAGATTGCTGGAAGAAGAAAGCTCAGTCAACAGGGCTTTATAAAACCTAGATGAGAAGAGGAGGCAAAACAGTCTATGGCATGACTATGGGTCATGGGAATGGACTGCCGAACTGTCCCCATTCAAGGGCAGTGTCCTCTTACACTGTGAAAAGATGGGCAGAAGCAATATACAGTTTCTTCTGTCTGCAAGAATGAAGGTAGACAACAGTATAGATACAAGCTTATTACAAATTAGGTAAATAAAATTGCCCACCTATTTCCTGAAAGGTTCAACTCAGTTTACCAAGCTAAATGAATGAACACTGTATTTGGGCTCCAGAAGCCTGGGCTTTCACTGGACATCTCACAGATTTGTTGTCTGAGGCAGGACTGGTCATTTTTTCTAAGTTTCAGTTTCCCTTCAGTGAGATACAGTAGTTGGGCCAGCCAAGTGTTTTGCTGTTTTATTTGTGGTGCTAGGAACTGAACCCAGGGTCTTACACCTGTTAAGCAAGTGCTCTATCACTGAACTACATCCTATGATCATGATCAGAAATATAAGTCTGGGTTTGTTAAAACATTTTGTAGCTGTATTTCCCACCAGGACATGAATTCCCTTTGACTTCCTAGGTGCTCCTGGTAGAACCTCTGTTCCAGAGCATTTCCTACTGACTAATACCACCAGGCACAGCCAAGAGTCCCCCACAGGCCTGGATCCCTAGGCACAGGCAACAGCTCTAAGCCTTGGCTAGCTTTCCAAGCTGGAACAAGGTTCTTAGACGGTTCTACCAGAAAACAGGGGAGGTACAAGGCTTACAGGGGAGGTACAAGGCTTACAGGTCAAGTGCTTTCTCCATTCACTGTGAGCTTTTCTAGAACTGATTACCTTTATGTTTTTGAGGGGCCATTTTGCTCTGGATCCATCTATAGGATGAAGTCATCTTGGCTAACTCTCACACAGTGTGATTAAAATTAATTGTTGCACTCAGGTGTGATGGTACAGGCCTATAATCCCAGCATTCAGAAGCCAGAGGTAGGAGAATCAAGATGAAGGGCAGCTCAGGTTACATGAGACCCTGTCTCAAAACAAAACAAGGGCTGGTGAGATGGTTCAGTGGGTGAAGGTGCTTACTGCTAAGCCCGATGACCTGAGTTTGATCTCTAGACCCCACATGGTGGAAGGAGAGAACCAACTCCTGCAAGTTGTTCTGTGACCTCCACAAATGCATACCATGGCACATGTGCACTACCCTGCCCCAAGTAAGTAAATAAATGTAAAATGTTTGTTTGTAGGAATGGCTTTTATAAAATGACATAACCTAGGCTAATGACTTTTAATTAACTTTAGCAAATTCACCGAACCAATGTGCTCTTGTGACTTGAGTACTTGACCTTGATTCCTGGGAACCTCAATTTGCTACTCCACACTAAGACAGTGAATGAATGTGGGTGTGGTGGTTTGAATGAGAATGTCCCCCATAAGCTTCAAGTATTGGGACATTTTGTCCCCAGTTGGTGGTGGTGTTTTGAGAGATCTTAGAAGGTGTGGCCATGCTGGAGGAAGCACATCACTGGGGGTGGGCTTACAGAGTTCTCAAGCCTCGCCAGATCTCATCACTCTCTGCTTCCTGGGCCTGCTTGAAGATGTGAGAGCTTAGCTTCTGCTCCTACTCCAGTCACCTCTGTTGCCATGCCTCCCTGCCACGATGGACTCTTGCCCCTTTGGAATTGTAAGTTAAATAAACTCTTCCTTTTATAAATTCCCTTGGTCGTGGTGTTTCTATCACAGCAACAGAAAAGTTAGTAACTAATACAGTGGATATGCTTGAAAATTAACATACCAAAAGCACTGAAAGGCAGTACATGTTCTTTGTTGAAAATAATGAAGATTGGGAAGAATGCTTGATATGATGTTATGAGATTTTCTAGAACTAGGGATGAAAGGGCAAGATTGTCTGATAAGGGTGGAGCCGAGCTTATAATTCCCCGATTGAATCTGGAAAAGCAGTTTTGAGTAAAATTATGGGTGAGGCCTAGCTCAGCAACACAATTCCATGAGACATCTAGGGATTTAGGCCTACTCTTAAAAACTAAAGTTAAGAGTCAGACTGGTTTATTCAGGTATTAACTGTAATGTGACATGGTAATACTACAACTGTTGACAAAAAGAAGGAATGCCACTCACCCCTGGTTTCTGTCCTACACATACACACACACACACACACACACACACACACACACACACACACACACACAAAACTTCCTGACTCACTTCCTCAGCTCAGCTCTCTCACTACCTTCCCAACTTTCTTTTCTTTTCTACATATTTCCCTCTTCTTAGGCCTTACTCTTTTCACTGTGCCTTCCAGGGGTCTTCTTTTGAGTTTTGGTCAATAACAGCATTCTTTTGGCTAGAAAGCAGGGCTCCAATTTCTATGTGGTGGAAGTTTCCTTACCATGCTTACTCACAGGTCTAGGTGATCCATCTTTTACCTTTTTTTCTCCCACGGGTCCTTCTTTGTCTACATTGTTAAAATTTTCCCTGTTCCCGCCAGGTGTGCTGGCGCATGCCTTTAATCCCAGCACTTGGGAGGCAGAAGCAGGTGGATCTCTGTGAGTTCAAGGCCAGCCTGGTCTACATAGTGAGTCCCAGGACAGCTGGGGCTACAGGGAGACCCTGTCTCAAAAAGACCAAAAAAATAAATAAAATTCTCTGTCCTATCTTACCTGTGATTGGCAGGTATATAGATTGCTAGCATTGTCATAACAAAGTACTACAGACTGGATGGCTTAAACAATAGGGATTTATTTTCTTAGGATAATGGCCAGAGGCTGAAATTCAGGATGAGTTGATTCCTTTCCTGCCTTTGGCTTTTTTGTAACAGGGTTTTGCTATGTTATATAGTCCTAGCTGGCCTCAAATTCGGTATGTAGATCAGGAAGGCCTCAAACTTGTGGCATGTTCCTCCTGCCTCCACCTCCCAGGTATTAGGATTACAGGCATGCAGCTCCACACCTAATAGTTGGTTTCTTTTGAGGCTCCTCACCTTAGCTTGTAGATGGCAATTTTCCCATGTCCTCATGTAGTCTTTCTCTGTATCCTTATCTTTCTCTTCCTCCTCTTCTTCTTCCTTCTCCTTTCTCTTTCTCCTTGTTTCCCAGGATGGTCTCTAACTCCTGGGCTCAAATAATGCTCCTGCCTCAGTGTCCCAAGTAGTTAGGACTATAGGCATACAGCACCACACACGGCAAATCTCTCCTGTAATCCAGTGTGGATTTGAACTCATGATAATCTTCCTGCCTTCTAAGTATTGGTATTATAGACAAAAGTCACCATGCCCAGAGCAAATCTTGCTCCACCCTCTTTTTAAAAATGTCATGTGTATGTGCAAATGTCTGCATGTATACATGTACACTATGTATATGCCTGTACATGGAGACCAGAGGCAGCATTGGGGCCCCTGGAGCTAGGCTTACAGGTGGTTGTGAGATACCCAGTATAGGTACTGGGATCTAAACCTGGGTCTTCTGAAAGAGCA
Organism: Nannospalax galili; assembly: GCF_000622305.1. Lineage (NCBI taxonomy): Eukaryota > Metazoa > Chordata > Mammalia > Rodentia > Spalacidae > Nannospalax > Nannospalax galili. Next base: position 130,427 of record NW_008355644.1, on the reverse strand, counting down.
GGAAGTGCTAAGATAACGCTCTAGTGCCAAATCTCCCCTTCTTATTAGGACATTAGTCATGCCATGTTAGGGTTTGCTTTGATGACCTCATTTGAATTCAATGACCTATTTAATTACCCTATCTCCAGTAACAGTGACAGTCTGTGGTATTGAGGGTTAGGACTTTACCTATGAATTTAGTGGAGATGCAAGTCAGCCTTTAACAGGATGAGTGACAATAGCAGTGGTGGAGGGAAATGGCCTTCTGTGCTGGCATATGGGCTAGATACCTTCAGTAAAGGATGCAGAAGGCACATATCCTCCTGGCAAAAGAGAACTGTTCAGAATTACGTCTTGAGGTTCTGTCTACTCAGCATCCAATTTTGTGAGCTCACAAGCACTTGGGCTATGGGAAATGAGATGGGGATAGCCCTAAAGAAAGTTAAGCATTGGGTAAACAAGAA
>NW_008355644.1:88673-129082 GCF_000622305.1 Nannospalax galili | reverse complement strand
TGTTGGGAAAAAAAAATGAAATACCTTGATGAATGCTGTAAGAACTCTGCATTTTGATAGAAAACTCTGTTTAAAATGTTGATTTAGATTTACTTGCTAAGCTTGCCTGTTCTGCCTGATTTGTATCTACCACACATGGATGATTAACCTAGTTGAAATGCTAAGAATTGAAGTGCTGTAAACCTCCTTCCTGGACCCTGGACCCTGGACCCCAGACTCAGTTGATTTACAATGTGTCCTGTAGGCCTGTTTGCACATACCAGATAACCGATAAGGAACAAAGAGAAGGAAGTTGCACCAGGCTTACACCAGATCTAGCCTTCCTGGAAAAGATGTTTAACCGAAACTATAGCTTTTAGAAGATGTTTGATCAAAGTGTCTGCTGAGGAATGCTTTTTGTGTAATGACTATGTGGGCCTATATAATCTGTATCTGAAACTGAATGGGGGTCGATCGTTCTGACCAGACTTGCATGTCTTGGGAAACCGGTCGACCCCAGCCGGCTGGAAAGTAAAGACTCTGCTTGATTTTTACATCTCCAATCCCGTGTATTTGTTATCTGGAGGGGACCCATCGAGTCACGGACCCTAACAGGGGATAGCCCTAAAGAAAGTTAAGCATTGGGTAAACAAGAAGTTTAATAATAAAAATGAGAAAAAATTATAGCACAGTGGACTGGCAACAGCTATCTTAGAAGGTCTTGATGTTCGACATCTTGGCTCCTTGTAGCTTTTGGGAGGTCACAGGATTGGTCCCTCATACTCTTCACTTACTTGTCCTGATGAAGTCCTGTCTTCCTGATATGATTGAGGGGATAGCCCTAAAGAAAGTTAAGCATTGGGTAAACAAGAAGTTTAATAATAAAAATGAGAAAAAATTATAGCACAGTGGACTGGCAACAGCTATCTTAGAAGGTCTTGATGTTCGACATCTTGGCTCCTTGTAGCTTTTGGGAGGTCACAGGATTGGTCCCTCATACTCTTCACTTACTTGTCCTGATGAAGTCCTGTCTTCCTGATATGATTGGTACCCACACTAGTTCTGAATTCTGTTACCTTGTGAGGACAGTGCCTGGATCTGACCTTCACCCTGCAATGAACATGATGTTCCCTTACATCCTTTTCCTCAGTTCACATCCAATTTCAGGTTCTGAGGTTTGCAGGCAGATAAAAGCCAGTTTTATGGAGAATTAAGAGCTTTGGGAAGCCTCTCCATCAGGAGAAAGCCACAGCTCCCAGGGTCTCCTGGATCCCCTTCAAGTCCTGAGTCCTGTAGGCTCCTTTCTCTTGCAAGGTGCTCAGGAGGGCAGAATGTCTGGGTACTGGTGACAAACAGGATCCAAGAGCTTGCACAGAAGAGACCCAAGGGACTTGGGTCTTGGACCTCCCTGGTGGCCAGTTAGGAGGTACTGCTCCTCCTCCGGGGGTGAAGGGCTTTCCTTCTGGCAATGTCCTCTTCAGCGTCACTCTCACAGTTCCTCTGGGGAGGAGAAAAAGAGGCCCAGGACAGGGTGTCATGGCATGCCAGGAATGAGGCTGTGCTGAGTAGCCTGAGTTCACAGACCTGGGCCAGCAGCCTATAAACTAGAGTAGTGAAGTCAAAGGGAAGCCCTTAGCTCTATTCAGAGACCACTGGCAGGAAGGGGAGGCAGGGGGACCTGAAGTGAGGCTAGACCAACTGCTTTGAGGCCTCTTTCTCAAGAGGTGGGAAAACAGGTGGGCATCCATGAGAAAAAGGCACCAGGAGAAGCCCTGTAATAATATAATAATAATAATAATAATAATAATAATAATAATAATCATATTTAGTGCCATTTGTGCCTGCCAGTAGTCCAGGCCACTTGGATGGTTTGTGGACTGCAAAGTCTCCTGAGCTTAGCTTAGAGGAAAGGGCTTGGTTTTCCCACAAACTCCACAGCTACCACTACAGCCCCTCTGCCTTTACTGCTCACACCACACTTTTTGTGGGCTTCCCTATAAAGCCTTTCCAAAGAAATGACTTCTGAGCCCCACTTTCATGAAGGAGGGAAAAAAAAGTTAAACCTGTCAGTTCCTATATGACTAAACCAGGGCCAGAGAAACCACCTGAAGATTACAATGTCTTTCCAGTCAGGCCCCAATGATCTAACCTAATTATTTAAATTATTATTTTTAAGGATTCTTGAATTTGTTTTAATGGTAAGATTTTTGTATTTTATTTCATGTATATGTGTATGTACCTGAGTGTATGTATGTGTACTACATGCATACAAGTATCTAGGGAGGCCAGAAGAGGGCATAAGATCCTCTGAAGCTGGAATTACAGGCAGTTGTGAGCTCCTGTATGTGGGTGCTTGGAATCAAACCTCTGTAAAAGCAGCAAGTGCTCTTAACTGCCGAGGCCATCCCTTCAGCTTCAATTATTAAAGTAATAAAAGAACTAATTCAGATTTAAATGAGTCAAATAAACCCCATTGTTAGATGTTTCATTTCCAAGCTTCTTAAACAAAAGGTCCTTTTACATTTTATTTAATTTTTAAGGAAGGTCCTCTTGGAAAAGACCATATAATACCATATTTTGGAGCTATATAATACCATATTTTCTTCTTGTATGGTTAGCCTTTGAACAGATAGTGCTGAGTGCCTGAGTAAAAAGACTCTCTTTTGCACAAGGGCAAAGTTAGGAAAGAAATTTACATTTATTTTCATCCCTCCCCGCAACTACCTCATATTAAGGCAAAAGGGCCAGGGGCTTAGCATAAATGGCGTGCCTGCTACCCTCATATACCTTCCCAGGCAGGCCTGAGCCAGCAGGAAATCCAAGGTCAAGATCAACTTTAGCTAAATACATCCTGCACCAAGTCTGACTACAACAGTAAAAATAACTCAAGCTCTACTGAACAGCACCTTTTTAGTATGGCTCAGAGCCAAACAATAAAAGAGTAAGCTGGGTAAAATCTGCCTGTGATGAAGAGGAATTCTCAGAGGGAGAGTGCTTCAGTCCCCTTCACAGGAACTGAAGATAGCAGCCAGAAGACAGACTCAGCATGGCAAAGCTACACAGGTCTCAGAAGTCCTAAGCAGAGCAGGAATAAACAAGTGCTCAGGCTGAAGAGGACTCCATGACATGTACTAGGGATGGGGAACGCAGGGATGTGCTGAGACCTGGGGTGTAGTCCAACTGGTATGTATCTTTAGGTTGCACTAGGCAACTGCCAGTTATCTCAGGCAGTCATATGTTATCCCAGGCTCTTCCTGAGCAAGGAGTTCTCCTATCTGTGTCTTCTAGATACTCTTGACCCTCTCCACACAGTGAGCAGAGGAGAAAGGTTATCCTAGAGAACCTCTACCAACTAAAATGTTACCACCGGCTTCCTATTTCAAAGTCTACAGGAGGCCTTTAAGCACCAACAATGATTGCTAACACATATTGAGCACTTAATGTGAAGGGCGTTAAGGAAAAGTTATTCCATTATAAACCTCTTGTTTTCAACACACATAAAAGGGCCAGTGAGTTAGCTCAGTGATACAATGTTTGCCTAGCATGTGCGAGGCCCTGGGTTAAATCCTCAGTACCATAAAAACAAGTGAATAACTAAGTGAAAAAAACACAAGTATAAGGTATCATCTAAATATACAGAAATAAATCTAAATACATAGCAATGGAAAATTTCAGACTGCATAAAGCACTCATTCTACAGAATATTTTTGGACTATCAGAAATAATTTTTTTGAGGTAGGGTGGTATGAGATGGGGTCTCATGTAGCCGAGGCTGGCCTAGAATTCTCTATGTAGCCAAGAATGACCTTGAATCCCTGATGCTCCTGCCTCCAACACCAAAGTACTGACATTACAGATGTGTACCACCATGCCTAACCAGGATAAATTTCAGATGCTCTATGAGACCCATTCCCCAAAGACCACACAGTTCTTAGGGAGTGACCAGTCCTCAGGGGGGGACTGAAGGGACAGGATGGAGTGGCAGTAACAATTCCTATGAAAGCCTATAGGAAAGGATTCCAGACATCCCAGAGGCTCATGCAGCTCCACTGCAGTGCCCATCCTAGCACCACCTAGTGGTCCCCAAACATATCCCTCTACTGATTGCACTTCAGCCTCCAGGGCAGATGAAGACAGAGCCTGCAGAACAGACTGGAAACAGTTAACATTCATCTCCCTCTGAGGGCAAGGGGGCTTGCTCCACTCCTGAGCTCCAAGCACCTGGGAGTTGTAACTAATCAAAGGTTTTTCATTTACTCACCAGGTCCTCGCTTGTCCCCAGCTGTACCTTCTTCATCAGGGAACGGGTAAGGTGGTTGCAGAAGGACACAATGCTGAAGGAGAGCTTAAGGGAAGAGAAAACAGAACTGCCAGGTGAGAATGTGCACAGAGACCTGGAGAAATGCAGAGAACCCCACCAGATTCTGGCCCTCTGACCCCAAGCCCTGATGCACCTTCCAACGCCTGCGGACATACTGCTTCTTAAAGTTCTCCAGGTTGACCACAGACTCCCTGCGTACCATGGCTTGCTGGTTGTCCACTGGCTGAGAAACAAAGCAGAGAGTTGTGGTGTTAACTGGACTTCAGGTGGCAGCTACCCACTACTTTACAGAATCCTGGACCACATACAGTCCTCAACCTGTCCCTAGCACCTCCCTCACAGGCAGTACATGCAGTGGGAGTGTCATAGTAAGGGTGATTACAAATGTCTCACTGCCCAGGAGGTGCCCTCGGTGCCCCTGAGCTATTATTATCACAGCGTATTGTATGTGGCATGCACACACACACACATGCACACAGGTGTGATTGCTTTCTCTAAGGGAGAAAAGCTGGAGGCAGGGGCTTCCACCAGCATCACTTTTGGGAGAGAGTAATTTTACGGCAGTGTACACTGGACTGACTCTGGGTTTGGCAAAATTGTATGTCTGTTGGCAGGTGGGGCATTGATAATCATTTAGAAGGGAAATAGAGGCCTTGATGGACAGATACACAATCATCTTTTACTGCTTGTCAGTCAAAACATAGCTTGTCTTGACTTCAAAAAGCCTACCACAGCTTCTCTGAGCTTCAGTTTTCCTATTGGTCATACTTCCTAATAAAAGAGTTTTCAGGGATTCTGCGGACATCCTAAAATGACTTGCAAATTTTAGTGTGTAGATATGTACATGAATGGTCAGAGCAGGACCATTCTTTATTATAAAATTTGTTTATTAGTGTGTGTGTGTGTGTGTGTGTGTGTACATATACCATATGGCACACATGTATTTCCATATGTCAGAGGACAACTTTCAGGAGTCAGTTTCTCTCCTTTTACCATGTGGGTCCCAGGGACTGAACACAGAGAGTTGGCCATCGCGGAAAGTACTTTTACCCACTGAGTCATCTCTCTAGCCCTAGCACTAATCTTGAGAGTTTGCTTGATGTTTCCAGCAAAGGAGTATAGCTACTGGAGACTGGAGAATAGTCCTCCCCTATAAGGGAAGGTTGTCTTGTTTGACTAAGCACCCAACTTCCGAAGGCACACACATAAAGCAGTGAGGGAGGAAAGGGACACATGCCTAGCCAACCAGATCAGACCCAGTGATCAAAGGAGTGACAGATGTCACAACCTGATCACCCTCATATTCAGAGCAGCATCATTCTTAGGATCCAAATAAGTGGAAACAACTCAAATGCACATCAACTGGTGAATGGATGAGGAGAGTATGCTATATCCATACCAAGGGAGACTATTTAGGAATATTAGTTATGAAAACAAGTGAAATACTGATAGATGCTGACATGAACCTTGAAAATGTCAAGTGGAAGAAGCCAAACACAAAATGCCACCTACTGTGTGATTCCATTTGAATGAAATGTCAGATGAGTCAATTCTACGGAGTCAAGAAATAGATGAAGTTGTTGAGGGCTGGGGCCAGGATAGAATGTGGAATGACTACGAAAGAATATGTTTTCTTCTTGTAAGATTTATTTTTATTTTGAGGCTGGAGAGATGACTTAGCAGTTAAGAGCACTGGCTGCTCTTGCAGAGGACCAGGTTTGGTTCCCTGCACCCACATGGTGGCTAACAACTGTTCCTAACTCCAGTTCCAGGGATCTGACACCTTCTTCTGACCTCTGTAGGCATGGCATGGCATGGGTGTACTTACACACATGCAGGCAATACACTCATGCACATAAAATAAAAAATATGAAAAGATTTTTATGTGTATGTATGTGTGTGTGCCATGTGCAGTGCCTCTGGCAGCAGAGGCCAGAAAGGGGAGTCAGATCCACTGGAGCTAGAGTTACAGACAAGTTATGAGCTGTTCAGTGTGGGCACTGGGAACTGATCTTGGGTCCTCTGGAAGAGCAGCAAGCTCTCTTAACTGCTGGGTCACCTCTCTAGCCCTAGGAATGTTCCGTTTCTGGAGTAATAAAAATGTCCCGGGATTAGAAAGTGATAGTGGTTGTATAATTGGGTAAACATACTGAAAAAAAAAAAAAAACCAAACAAAACCCCCCAAAACACTGAACTGTACAATTTTATGGTATATAAATCAGGTCTGAGTAAAAATCAAGTGTGTGTGTGTGTGTGTGTGTCTCCAGGCATGCAATTGTTCCCAGGAGAGGTCATAGTTTTCATTGGCTCTCAGATGACCCTATGATCCCAAGAAAACTGTCCAGGATGGTCTTTCAGATCTGTGCAGATGTTTCCTCTCTGATCCTACAATCTTCTCACCAAGTTCTCTTTGGAACAGGGGACCACCAAGGGAGGCAGTTCATGGGTTCCTCAGAGCCGGTCCTGCCTAACCACATTCAGAACACAATTCCATTCTTGTTTAACCTCACAGGATTAGGCACCAGAAGAAAGCCTGTGCACTGGAATGGTCACACTGCATTTCAGGGCTGCCTGACCCCAACCCTATATATTTCAAAGCCTAATTTAAACATCTGCCAAGAAACATTGCCAACTCCAGTAACACCAGAGCCCCATGTGTTCCTTTGCTCTGTGTGGCACCTGTCTCAGTCAGCTTGTCAGTGGGGGCCTTCCACGGCTGGGAAGCAATCTAACACAAGGACATTCCTCATGTCTATGTCAACACTACCAGGCCAACCCCCACTCCTTCCTGAACCCATAATGCTGGTGCTTACTAGTTGGATGGTTGAATTGGTTCCATGAGCTGCTGACAGGAAAACCTGGAATGAAATCTCAGGACCAGGACTGGTGAGATGACTCAGCAAGTAAAGGCACTTGGTGCCAAGCTGAGGACCTGAGTTTGATTCCCAAGTCCCACATGGTAGAAAAGAGAGACTGACTCCTGCAAGCTATCTTCTAATATCCAGAAATGAACCATGGGGTGCACATGCATGTGTACATACACACCAAACAAATGTAATAAAGAATTCCAGGGCTGGGCATGGTGGCACACACCTTTAATTCTAGTACTTAGGAGGCAGAGGTAGGTGGATTTCTGTGAGTTCAAGACCAATCTGATTTATATAAAGAATTACAGGCTAGTCAGGGCTGCATAATGAGGCCCTGTCTCATGACTGGTTCTTGTTCACTTCTACCAATGAGAAGCCCTGGCTGCTTTGATCAGTCATTACAGTATCATGAGAAGGTGTGACTCAGCAATGAATGACCTTTGAGCCTAACACTGGCAGGGTGTATTTATCTCACATAAGGAAAGTTTAACCAGTGGGATTAGTAGACTCTGGGAGGGAAGGGACTTCTTATCTACTTACTGATAGGCTCTCTCACCAAGGAGGGATATGGCTGACCCCCCCCCCAACCCCCCGCTCCCATAGCTGGAAGGACAACATGAAGGCAAGGGGAATCCTATTAAAGAGAACCTCACTTGCTACTGGTTCAGCAGTGCCAGCCACAGAGCAGAGTGACCCAGCTAAATGTAAAATGAGTCCCTTTGGGACTCATTCCTAGGACCACTAACAGGAAGTGATGCAATTACTTCTAGGGCCTACTCCATATGCTACAAAAAAACCACATGAGACCTGAGGAGGCGGTTGGGCTGGCCTTTCCTAATCAATGGGCTTCCTGGTTGCTAAGAGGCTCCCCAAAGGTTGATGCTGTCATCTTATCCTGGAAAGACAGATAAATTCTACAGTGAAATCTGTTCCCTGAAGGGATGTGACACTGTTTTGACTGAATCAGGGCTATGTGCCTTCTTCTGTGCCCCCTACAATGGACAGTGAGTGTCCATCTTTCAGTCTTATGGCCCAATAGTAATACCAGGGAGCCTGTGCAATTCTGACCAGGCTCCTAGGAATGCTTGGTGTCTTGGAAAATATACCAGAAGGGAGGCAAGAAGAGAGAAACCTGTGGATGGAGTCAGATTTTGTTTATACGGATGCAGATGTCTTTGAAATAGCCTGGGCTAGTGTGCTAGGGTTGACACTGACATACATTCACAGAACAAGGAGAGGAAGAAGCAGCCACAGCCAAGAGCTGAGAAAGGAATTCTGGTATTCCAGAGCAGGCACCCTCCACCTGATTATTTTTCTCTAAATACTAGGCTTTCTGTAGAAGCTATAGATTCTACAATCTATAGCTTTTTCAAACTTCCATCTGTGCCATCTTTCCAGCCTCATACTCCACAAAGAGCCAGGAGCACCCACTTCTCTTTCCTGCCAGGGACTGTCACTCCGGGCCTGGCAGTCTTCCTCACTCTCAATTGAGTCTCTCTCCAGGTGGCACCTCTTACACTCCTTTGCTGGCTCCTTTGATGACAGGGACCCAGGCCCTGCTGGCCTTACCACTTGTTTTTCCATGAAGGTATAGGTGAAATTTGTGGGTGTCTCTGCTTGGGTCGGGAGAGTTGCAGATAGGTTGAGTGCCTGAAGGCTTGAGCCCTGCAGTTACCAACCAAGGGGAGGAAGTGGAACTGTCCCTCTCTGGGCCTAGCCTACCTTCATTTTTCTTTTAGGCTCTAAAACAAACATGAAGAGATTTTTAAAACTGTTTTCACCAGGATTTTCAATTTTCTGAGCAATTTTTGTCCCTAAGAAAAACCTTCCAAAGTTCTTCCTCCTGTACCCTTAAGAGAATTCAAAGATGTCAACCAATGCCATGTGTGAACTATGCTTGGATCCTGATGTGCAAAAATCAACTGTATGTCACGGACACCCTTGATATGTGACTATGGAACAGGTCTACAGAGAGGACAGAAGAATCACAACTAAGTTTGTCAGATAAGATGATGGCATAGTACTTATATTAAAAAGAAAGTTCTGGTGGCTGGGGAGATAGCTGAGTAACTAAAGCATTTACCTCACAAGCATGAATCCCTGAGGTCAATCCCCGACCCCACATAAAAAGCTGGGCACCGGGACATGCACTTGCAATCCCAGTAATGGTGAGATGGGTGGTAGAGGCAGGTGGATCCTTGGATGTTTGAAGGCCAGCTAGCCTGGCCTACTTGGTGAAGTTCCAGGTGAATGAGATACCGTCTCAAACAAAAAGTGGAAGGCACCTGAGAAAGGACATCTGAGGTTGTCTTCTGACATACATAGTCATACATGTGCACATTGTGTGTATACACACAGGAACACACACACACACACAAAGTCCTGCCAGGCATGGTGGTACACACCTATCATCATATTAGTACTCAGGCGGCAGGAGAATTTTGAAGCTAAGACTGGACTACATAGCAAGACATCTCAAAAATGGAATTTATTAGCTGGGTATGGTGGAACACACCTTTAGTCCCAGTACTTGGAAGGCAGAGGTAGGCTGATCTCTGTGAGATCAAGGCCAGCCTGGTCTACATAGTAAGTTCCAGGGCAGCATGGTGACCCTTTCTTATAAAGAGCCCCAACTCCTCAAAAATGGAATTTATGAGTTGACTACATCTGAAGTTTGCTTTAAAGTACTTCAAAACAAGTTAGAATAAGAAATGAGTGAAAGAGGCCTAGTCAGGACTTGACTCTTGTGGATGCAGGGTAATGACACAAAGAATTCACCACATTATTTTCTGTACTTTTATGTTAGTTTCTAGCATTTTCCATAAACAAACTACAAAAATTAAAAACAGAAACAAAAACAAAAAGACCCTCTTTTTAATCTCTGTAATCACCCTCTCTTATCCTTCACTTAATCCCAAGTTTCTAACCCAATCTGGGTTCATCACGATCCCTCCAAATTATCTTTAGTACCTTCTTCCTAATACAGTAAGTAGCCAGTGTCTCCATGAAAGGGTGGGTGCCAGAGACCTCCTTAGCTCTCTGATGACTTTCCTGTACTATCTGACTCAGAATTCATCTCAGCTGTGTCTTATACATCAAATTTATCACTTACCAAAAGCTTTCTCACCTCTCAGTTGATTGGGTCCCATTTGCCTGATACTGAGTCTCTTATTCAGGGGTGGTCATGTACTTATCTGTCACCTCCCCCAAGAACCAGAGCACAATCAGTGTTTGCTTAGCTGAACTGACCTCCCTCTGCAACTCTAATATGCCTACTTCTAGTTCTTTCCAGGGAAAAGGATCTTATCCAAAGGCCAAGAATTTCACAAAGGAGAAAAGGAATTCAGTTCTATAGACAGTTACAGAAGAGAGGGGTGGTGGGCACACAGTCACCTCCAACTGGTGGTGTGAGATGCTACCATTACCTGTAGGAGGGGAGGCTGAGGAGGAGTCTCTGGCTTTTCCTGTCGTGATTTATTTTATTTTATTTATTTATTTATTTTTATTTTGAGACAGGACCTCCCTGTAGCTCCAGCTGGCCTGGAACTCGCTATGGGGACCAGGCTGGCCTTGAACTCATAGAGGTCCACCTACCTCTACCTCCCAAGTGCTGGGATTAAAAGCAAGTGTGACCATGCCCAGCTATTTTATTCTGTTCTATCCTTTCATTGTTAGCCTTCACCATCTGTGAAATTATCCACTACCAAACCATGACCAACCTTTCTAACACAAACTGGACAGACATGGCTGTAGCATTTGCCTTGGGGTAAGGCAGCTGCTGCCTGCCCAAAGACCCACCTTCCAGTTTTTTTTTAGGAACTATTTTTCAGGGAGGTGTCACACTCTACTTGCCCTCCTGACAGTCTTGGGATAGTGTTTGAATTGAGCATGATGCCAAGCTTTCATTTAAATTCTGCTGAATTAGAGCTGGAAGTAGCGGCACAAGCCTTGAATCCCAGCATGTGGGAGACAAAGGCAGGAAGATCTCTGTAAGTTCAGGGCCAGTCTGGTCTATAGTGAATTCTAGGCCAGCAGAAACAAGGGGACCCCATCTCAAAAAACCAAAAACCAAACCAAATCAAAACCTTATCCTGGGGCTGAAGAGATGGCTCAGTGGTTAAGAGCACTAGCTGCTCTTGCGGAGGACCTGAGTTCAATTCCCAGCACCCACATGGCGGCTAACAACCATCCATAACTCCATTCCAGGGGAACCTGACATCCTCTTATGACCTCTGCAGGCACTGCATCATATGGGTGCACTTATATACATGTAGGCAATACACCCATCCACATAAAATTAAAAAAAATATTTTAAATTATGGTGAATTAAAAGTTTTCCATGAGGGCTAGGGAGATGGTTCAGTTAGCAAAATTCTTGCTATACAAGCATGAGGACCTGAGTTTGATCTCCCAAGGCCAGGTGTTGTGGTGTGCTCTTGTATTCCTAGTGCTTGGGAGGGTGAGAGAGACAAATCCCCGAGCCTCAGCCAGCCTGGCCTAATTGGCGATCCCCAGGTCCCAGTGAGAGCCCCTGTCACACACACACACACACAAAACAAGGTAGACTACTGAAGAATGACAACTGAGGTTGACCTTTGGCCTCCTCATGCACACATACATGCACATATACCTGCACACATAGGTGCACCCAACACCCACAAATACTAGCCCCTCTACACTCAAAATCTTCCAAGATGGCAGAGGGGCCTTTTCTGGAGCAGTGCACTGCTCCTGGCTTCCTTCCTCTTGGTCCCAAGGAAGCACTTTATTTCCTATACCCTATCCTGCCATGCTAGCCTTGCCCTCCATGTGGGTATTAAAATATCAGCAGAGAGTTAATAGGGAGCAAACAGGTCCACTGATTGCATTTATTTCATGGGCCTCCTTGGGCTCCTGTTGGCATCAAGTTGTGATACGATGCCTTAGTAGAAGGGAGTTAGACTGGCAGGTGACATAGGATGTTCATAGTCTTCTCTGAGTTCACAGAAAAACTCGGGGCACATTTCCCAATTCACTTAGTCTTTGGCTAGTTTTTGAACAGTTAAGGGTCTGTTTATGAAACATCTAAAGGAGATATGGTCAGTAATGACTGGACAGTTCCACTGCTGTGAAGAGAACTTCTTATGGTTCTGAGCCTAACTCAGAGGCTGACCATAAGTCCTGTCCTATAAATGGGATCTCAGGATCTGAGGATCCTCCCAGCATGAACAGGGTAGCTGATTCTACAAATCCAGGATAGCCATCTCTCCCTCCCAATCTCTCTAATTTAAATCATCACACCATTTAAATTTTTATATTCAAAATGTATTTTTTAAAATTTTATTTATTATTTTTATTTTATTTGTATGCATGTACCACCTGCATGTAGATAAGTGCACCCATGTCATGCAATGCCCACAGAGGTCAGAAGAGACTGTTGGATCCCCTGGGACTGGAGTTATGGACAGTTGTTAGCTGCCATGTGGGTGCTGAGATTCAAACCTGGGTCTTCTGCAAGAAAAACCAGTGTTCTTAACCACTGAGCCATCTCTCCAGCCCCCCATTTTAATTTTTTTAAAATCTTCTCCTTCATAGAAAAGTTCATCCTGTATCACTCCATTTGTGGCCTTCCTCTCCTTAGGAAACTTGGATGTGAAGATCAAGGCCTGATGACATGACCAAAAGGAACGTTAATATCTGCAGTGTTGTACCAAACAAATATGCAATGTCCTGTGACAGGGCATATAAAACTTTGAGGAGATTACAGAGGTTATTTGCTTCAGTTTTCTCTGGTACAGCACAGGAACAGAGCTCTGCCATCTTTCCTTGATTCCAGGATGTGCATTTTTAGACCTAAGACGTCAGGAACCATCTTCCAATCAATGGTGACATTTAACTACTGTGGGCCTAGAGTGTAGCAGGTGCTCTGGAAAAGAACTCAGTGTTTTGGCCAGCCATGTAGGGTCATTCAACCTTTGACTGTGAGGCACAGCAGTCCCTGCTTGAAGTTTTTCTGTATTACTCTGATGGAGCACAAACTCAAAGAACAAAGCTGCAAGATAGGTCACCTATTTGCAGTTTTTCACCACCACCTAGGGTCAAGGTTGAGACAGGTGTGTTTCCTGCTCTCTCTTCTGCATGGTGGCTCTGTTTCTCATTTGCCCTCTCATTTGAGGCCATCACAGCTTTGTATAGTAGGGTATTGCCTAGTTAACTGCCCATGCTGGAATTTGTTTTCTTTCTCAACGGTCCATAAAAATAATGATGCATCTTATAATCATGATTTTTTTTATATTTGAGTGAAATAATTTCTATTGCTATTATATGTGATATTTTAAATGATCCAGCTTGCTAATAATAATAAAAAAAACCAGCAATCTGAACAATGGCTTCATGAGATCAAAATCTCATGTATTATCCTAAACCACTTCCAGTCTATGCTGTCCATTGGGCATTTCCTCCCCAGCACTAGCCCAGGACTCATTATTAGTAGCTTCCCATGACTCTGGGAACAAAGGCAAAGCTCTCTAACATGGCCAAAGTCCTGGTGGTCTTGTTTCTCCCAAGACATGTCTCCCATCCTCTCCTTTTTTTAGCTTTTTTTCAATCTTGCACTGCTAACTTTCCACTCTCCTTTCATCACAGAGGCCTGGGATGATGGCCCTACCACTCTCCCTGGTTTGCTTAGCTGATCTGAACCCCAGTATGGTCTGTACAGGGACACCTCCCCTGAGCAGATCAAACCTCACACTGCAGGTCTTGTGGTGCTGCCTGCTTCTTTCATTGCATAGGAACCAGATATTGTTTTACATGCATATAATTCTTGTTTGATGCTAGAATCTATCATGAGACTGAGAACTCCAAGGAAGCAGGAAATAGGCTTGTTTTTATTCGATTTTGTATCCCCAGACTCAAGCCAAGTATCTAAATATTGGTAGGTGCCTGCTATGTGTGAATGGATGGATGAACTTGGGGACCACCTATCTCCACAGGCAGAAAGTAAATTCCTAGAGCCTAAGTAGTTATGGGAAATAGAAAGATCTATAGAGTTCTCATTAGAGGCTCCCACTTTTATCACTAATGATGTAATGCAGGGCATTTCTCATTCCTTGTCTGTTTCCTCATCTCTAACCTGGGAATAACATTTAATGCAAATATGGATGGATATTTTATGAGGTCATGGAGGCATTTTATCATATCATCATGGAGGCACTATATCATCCCAAGCTTCTAGCTGGGATATATTCCATATGCTATGTATAGACGATATTGGTTGACCTTCCTCCTAGGGAAGAGCGATGAGATCACATAGTCCTCAGAAAGGATGATTAGGGCCTGAAGAGACCAATGAGTCTTGTGCTTCTCAAAACTCTCATGAAATTTCTCAGATCTTCAGGGCCAACTGGTCTAGCCCATACGAATAGATATCTCCTTGACAAGTGTCTTTTGGTCTTCATTCTCAACATAAAGTTGGAACCTCTAGTCAAAAGCTAGAGGGGAAAGGGTTGATGAGAATGGAGATGCTCTGTTCTTGCTCTGCAGGGTAATCTTCAGACAGGGAGGAGGCTTATTAGAAAAAGTAGTTACACCTTCTGAGCACAGCTCCTGGAACAACCATCTGTAGGTGGGCATGTTTTACCTATACTTGGTAAAATACATGAAGTTACTTATTTGGCCTCTGGGATCTGAATTTAAATATTAAAGTGGATATTTATAGCTGAGCTTCACTAAACTTCCTTCCTTATACCTCACCTCAACAATGGGCACTCTGGTTTCCCTTTCATCTGTACCAACTGGTTATTAATGATCCTAAGTCATATTCTCTCTGAGTCAATTTCTTCATCAGTTACAGGGAAATTAATAATAATAATATTGTCATCTACCTTCTTTTTTGAGACAGGGTCTCATATATCCTAGGCTGGCCTGGAACTCTGATCTAGCCAGGGATAATCTTGAACTCTTGATCTTCCTGCCTCTTCCTCTCAGGAGTGTAGGTATATAAACCAAGCCCAATTTATGCTGTGCTGGGGATCAAATCCAGGACTCCATGCATACTAGGCAAGCACACTAAAAACTGAACTACATCTCCAGTTCTTCATCTCACAGAGCTTTTTAGGGATCAGTGAGGTCACAGACTGAAAGACTTGATAAGCAAGAAGACAATTCAAATGAAAGTTAGTATTTTCTCTGTACCTTTAAAAGCTCCAGTTCTGTAACAGGAAAGCCCCATGTTGATCTAGTTATCCTTAGTTAACTCAACTATTACCCAAGATCTGCTCTCATAAGACACATGTAGGTGGAAAGTGAGAAGTGAGCCAATCCATCATCATTAATCAGTTATCAAACATCTAGGGACCAGTGGGAGAAGGGCATGGTGAGCGGGTCTATATTCTCTAATTGTGCCAACAGCTCAGCTGCATTGTCAGTATCCCCTCAGAAACCCAGACTGGTGAGGGAGATGCAAAGTTCACCTCAGTGACTGGGGAGTCTCAGGAAGGAGTAGAAGGCTGCACTACACACACCCTGTGAGATAATTCTAGTTGGATGCCATGACAGAGTAGAAGACAGCACACTACTACAGTAGTGGATATTCTACTGACTAGATTCTGGTGCTCTGAGCTTCAAGCTGGCCAGGATTTCCTCTGTGCATGATCTGTTAGCAGCTCCGATAGGGATTCATTGGTGTTCTGGTGAAACATGGAGCCTGGGTCCAGGCCATCTGTGTTCCAACTCTCCAGGTGGAAGCTGCCCACTAGTTCCTGCATCCACTTTAAGTCTGTTGAGAGCTCCTGCTTCAGAGCCTCAAATTGCACCTGCAGATGGTCTAACTTCCTGGCCATGATTCCAAGGCTGGCCCCTGTGGCCTGGATATCTTCTCGCAAGAACTTCTTCATGGACTCCACTTTGTGGAACTCATACTTGCGCTGGGACAGGTCAGACTGAACATTCTCATTTTCCTCTCTGTACCAGGCCTCCTTCTCATTGTAGATTGAGACCAGGGCTTCCACATCATCCTCAAGGGTATCACGGGCTCTTGCTAAGGCATGGCATCCCTGGTCCACCTGAGCCACATTCTCTATCACTTGGGCAAAACGCTCAAAGTTGATATAGGTGTTGTTGGGGGGCATGCTTGAGTGGCATTTGAGGGTATACTCTCTCAGGCGTTTGGTCTTCAGCTGGGAAGGCTGTGTCTTCAGCTGTTCAGGGCTTCTGATTTCTCCTTTTGACTGACAGGTGTTCAGACAGAAGAAATCAGAATATTAACATGCTATGTGCTCCATGGGGCAGTCCAAGCTCCAGGCAAAAAAGGCACACACATAGCCTCTTTGGCATTCACTGCATGCCAAGACATGGTGGGGAGAGCCAGACTGGGAAAATACCCCCATGGGTCAAAAGAAACATCAAGGGGTGTTGGGGTGTTGTCTGCATGCTGATTTCAGGGTAGAGCGGGTCCATGGCCATTAGAGAGGATCTCCACAAATATAGCATTTAAGGGGTGGGGGTAGGCTCACACAGACAAGCATGCTATAGTCAGGGCTCTGCAAATATCTACTCAAAGGCTGGAGCATGCAGGCCATGGCTGGCAGAGAGAGAGAGTAGGGGCATCTGTCATTCAGGTCTCCCGTAGTCTTGGCAATGATCAGCATACTCAGCAGGAAGAAGCCCAAGAGGCTTTCTAGCTTTGGATTCTGCGAGTATCTGTATCTGGAATTCATCAGTTTTTCCCAACCTTCAGGCAATAAATGAATTTCTTTACTATCCATAGACCTCTACCCCCTACTTTTTTTGAGACAGGGTATGTCTGTAGCCCTAGTTATTCTGGAATTTCTTATGTAGACCAGGCTAGCCTCAATCTCACAGAGATCAGCCTGCCTTTGTCTTCTGAGTGCTGGGACTAAAGGTATGTACCACCACACCTGGCTCCTCACCCTTCTTATCTGCACTTAGAGAATCCTTACAGGCCTCCTCATCAAACAACATAGGTGAATGGGTAGTCTGGGGAGTGTTCAGCTAGTTAGCCCCCAGAACTAGGGCCAGAAACTTGCTCTAAGTCTCTTCTCTTCCCTTCCTAATGTGCATTCTCTATACTGGACTACAAGACTCTGAAAAAACAGTGGTTGGACACTACAAGGAGAATTAGGCAGAGATTCACTTTTCTTGCCCTGATCCTTCAAGAGCAAACAGTGACGGCCTCTCTTTTCCACCAGGCCTCTGTTTTAGGACTCTGTTCCTGAGGATGCATGGTACCCACTGAAGCGTCATAAATGACTTGCATTTTATCCTTTAGACAGAGCCCCAGAAGTCAGAAAGGAGAGCCCTGGTTACAAAGTCAAGGTTTTTAATGGTCCAAGATATATCTATAACCTCATTTCTGCTGTGAAAAGTAAGAGTGACCTGTCCTTCAACAAAGAATATTTTTTAAGAGGACTCCAAAGAAAGAGTCTCAGTTGAGGTCTATGAGGATTTCATCAGCTCTCTGAATTCATGAAATACAAAGTTAAGGTAGCATAACCCTATTTTATTTATTTTTGTTTTTGTAGTTCTGGGGATGGAACTCACAGCCTCATGCATGCTAGGCAAGTGTTCTAAATACTGAGCCACATAACCCTATTTGAATATGTTCAGGCCATTTAGGGCCAGATATCAGCAATGCCTAAAGGTCAAGCAAAGGATCCTCAACAGCCCTATGTATCTGACTGCCACAGCCAGCCCTTGTGACAGAATAGGGACCTCCTGCACACTAGAATTCATTCCCATGCCCTTACCATGATCCAGGGATGTCTGAGAGCCTCTTGGATGGTGAGCCGTTTCCTGCAACAAGGATTAGATAACATGATCCTTGAGCAAAGATGTTGGGAACAGTAGTCTGTGTCTCACTTTTTTTTTTTTTTTTTGGCATTCTTTGATTATATCATCAAAGTAGTATAGAGGAAGATGTAGAGATGGCTGGGAACTGACTGTATTTTCTATACTCTAGGGCAAGTGGTCCAGACAAAAACCTCGACAGAGACCTTACTACCCAAGCCCTCACCTTCAGTTCTAAAGTTGAAAGGCCTAATTGCTACCCTCTATTGAGTTCCCCAAACCTCCAAAACCCAGCTAGCTCTCCAGTGCCAAATCTCTGATCTTTGTTTTACTGTTTGTCTCCTAGGTCTCCCCTCTGTCTTTATTGTTCTATACATGGGTAGGTACCTCACCCTCAGCACTGCCTTTACATAGTGAAGTCAGAGGCCCTGCATGTCAGTGGACCCAACTCTAGCTCTCTCTGAAGTCTGTGGGACTCACAGGACATAGCCTTCTAGAGTCTGTGGCCCTTTCCCCTACCTAAGCAGGCCCTTCTCTGGGTACTCACACAGAGAAGTCATAACTTATGATACAATTCTTTGCCCAGTCCCTTTGACCATCAATTCCTTGTCCAGTCCCTTTGACCACACAGCCACGAAGCTCAATCTGGGCCCTCAGTCAGGAGTAGGATTAGCATATCTCCTCTCTCCCGCTGAACTGATCTCTCTGGGCCTGCTTCCCTCCACTTCCAACTTACACTGGCTTGAAAACTCTAATACTTTACCTTTTGAGTCTGCATCCCAGGTGCCTATGAAGCAGATTATACAAAACAATGATCTCCGATTTCCAAACACATACACATACAAACATGTGCATATGTATGCTCATACACACTGAGTTATTTACAGCAGGAGCAGGTGCAAAGACTTGAGCAGACAAATGATGAATGCCAAGTCATGGCCAGTGACACTTCTCAGCACCTGCTCAGATTGGACCACAATGGCACAGATGGCAAAATGAGGATAGACTGATATGTCTCTGAGGTCTGAGACAACAGGAGAGACTTAGTACCTGAGAAACCAGTGCCTTCCTCTGTCCTCTTACCGAGTCTCTTTAACAAGAAGCTTCCGAATGAAGTCTTTGGCTAGCTCACTCGTCTGGCTGAAGAATTCTTCATCAAAGTTGTAACTCACTGCTGTGATATTTGCCAATGTTTCCTGCTTTGTGTCTCCCAGGAAAGGGGATGCTCCACTAAGGCTGAGCACAACACAGAAAGAACCACATGACTGAAGGGAAAGGAGAAAGAAATGGAAGTAATGGACTTGAACTCTGGCCTGCACTATGGCATATGCACCAGGGGGCACCTGGTAACCCAGCTTGCCCTCTGTGGGCCATCAAGCAGGCAGGCTTTTCAATGTGGTCCAGTTCAAAACACTTTCTGAACCTCCTACTAAGTAATGTGACAGAGGAAGAGATTGTGTCTTCAAAGGACTCAAAGCAGAAAGGAAAGGAAAGACAGAGACTTGGCTCTTCACAATCTCTAAGCAAAATAAAATAAAACGCAATTGAGGGCCAGACACAGGACTTGGGGAGCACAGGGAAGGAAGAACAGGGCAGCTTCATGGGGCAGTTGATGTTTGCATTGGTTATATGAAGAACGAGGAGGTTGTCAGTAGTCACAGAAGTGCTAGAAAGATCTTCTGAGCTAAGGCAGCAACTTAAACAAAGCTTGAACCATCGGAGGTATGAAAGACTTCATCCCCACAGGGTTTGATGAGGCCGTGTCATCCAACGACCCCTTGAAGCATCATCTCTTGAATCCCAGTTGCTCACTGGGTACCAAGATATGCCATTGTCCCAGGTGTCACTGTGCCTGAACCCCACTCTATGCACTCCCTGCCTTGATTACTGTCATAATTTTACCAATGTATCCATATTAGAAACACAGCAGTCACCTTGGCCTTTCTTTCTATTCCCTTGCTACATTCACTTTGCCAAAATGCTTATTGTTTCTATTTACCAATTATCTCTTGTCAGTCATTCCCTTCCCTGTTGCTAGTTTCCTAGCATGAAGGGGGCAGCAAGGTATTCCAGAAAACTTTGATTTTTAGAGTTTGAATCTCACTTCTGCCACTCATTAGCTCTGTAAACCTAGGCAAGTTCTTCAACCTCTCTGTGGTATACTTTCTCACTTAAAGTGAAGAAAATAACAGCCCTACCTCACTTGATTGATGTAAAGAATATATGTATGTAAAACACTTTGGCAGTTAGGTGTGGTGGTTGCATGCCTATTATCCTAACAGTTGGAAAGCAGAGGCAGGAAGAAGCGAGTTCAGGATCAGCCTGAGCTACATAGGGAGACTGCCTCAAAAAAATCAAGGGATGGGAATGTAGCTCAGTGACAGAGCACTTGCCTACTTGCCTACTATGCACAAAGTCTCTGGGTTCAATTCCTAACACCCAAGAAAAATAAGTAGATGAAATGACTTGTGAAAATCCTGGCTCATATTAATGACTCTAGAATTTAGTGGTCATTATTATGGTCACTGATAAAACACAAATAATCCTCCATGAGTTCCTAGTCTCTAGTTTCCATAGGATTAGAAGTTGGTCTCTGTTATATGCTCAATATATTTCCGCCATACCTTTTCTTTATGCTGCGTCCTCAGCTGACTCTTCTCTCTCACCTAGAGAACTGACTTCATTCCCTATCCCCCAGTTAAAATATCTTTCCTTCCCTTCTCCCTTCCTCCCTCCTTCCCTCCCTCCCTCCTGTAGCTTCAGGATACAAGTGCCTCTTTTCTGTATCTGAAAGACGACACTGTTCAAACCAGTGTAAACTCGTTCCAATAGAGTGATATCAGCTTTGTGGTATATCTCCCACAGACACAGAGCCCAAAGCAAGCAAATCAGACTCTCCTTCATGTCAGTATCCTACATGCCTGATACAGTGTCTCTGATGCAGGCTCTTAATAAAGCTGTGCCAGTGAGGCATTGTGGCACAGGCCTATAATCTTAGCTACTCAGGAGGCTACTGAAGATGGAAAGTTCAAAGCCTGGGAAACAGTGAGACTTTGTCTCAAAAAGGAAAAGAAAAACAGGAGTTCTAAGATAGCTCAATGGTAGAGTACTTGTCTAGCATTCTTGATGCCCTAGGTTCAATTCCCAGTGTCACAAAATCAAATAAGCCAGGGCTATAGAATGAGATCTTGTCTCTAAAACAAAATGCAGTAATTTAAAATAAAATACAAATTATGGGGTCTGGAATGATCGCTCAGCAGTTAACAGCACTTACTACTTTTTCAGGGGACCTGGGTTCTCAGCACCCATGTGGTGGCTAAAACCTATCCTTAACTCTAGTTCCAGGGTATCCAACACCTTCTTCTGGCCTCCTTGGACACTGAATGCACACAGTACACTTACATACATGCAGGTAAAACACTTATACACATAAAATAAAAATAAATAAGTTAATTAAAAATAGAGATATAAATATAAATCTGACTCAAGTTCAAGGGAGCCATAAGAAAACTGTATACCCTGTAGAATTCCTTAATAGTTTAACATGAAACCCACAATGCTAAAGTAACTCAGGTTCCAAGAACCTATGTATGACAATTTTGACTCTGAAATTAAATATAGATAAATGGTTCTTAGGATTATCTTTCCATCAAACCCAGCTGAGTCTTTTAAAAGACACTTATGAGCTGGGTATGGTGGCACATGCCTTTAAATCCATCACTCAGGAGGCAGAGACAGGCAGACCTCTGTGAGGTCAAGGCCAGCCTGGTCTACACAGTGAGTTCCAGGCCATTGTAGCTACAGGGAGCTCCTGTTCCAAAATTGAAAAAAAAAAAAAAAAAGGGGGGGGTTGGAGAGCTGGCTCATCAGTTAAGAGCTCTTGCAGAGAGCCTGGGTTTGATTCTGAGCACCCACATGGTGGCTAACTCCATAATTCCAATTCCAGGAGATTCAATACCTTCTTCTGACCTCTGTGGGCATTGCATGACATGGATGTACTTACATACATGCAGGCAATACACTCACACATATAAAATAAAAATAAATAATTTAAAAAAATAAAAAAAATATAAAAGACATTGGTCCCTAGCAGTTCTAACTTAATGGATCTGGGGTGGGGCCTGAATCACTGAGCTTTACTGTGCAGCCAGGGTTGAGGGCCTCTGTTGCAGCTGGAGAATTCATAATGTGGTTGTACAGCTCTCCCACCTCATACAGCTGAGAACAATCCCTCAACTGTGGAACATTGGCACCCTTCTGTCCTGGTGGCTATGAGGTTACAATTACTCTGGCATGTCATGAAAATAGCATTTTCCATGTGGGCTCTAAGGGGAAAAGAGCTGGGAAGTAGAGGGTCTGGATACCTACTCACCTGCTGTGTATATGTCAGAGTAGGGCCTAGAAGGCTTGTACATGGTAGCTTATTCATGCTCCACTTCCTATTGCTGGAAGTTTGTAATTTATATTTTTCTGATTAAAAAATTGGGCCCAAAGGTTAAGTACCTGCCCACAGTCACACAGACTGAAAGGGGGCAGCACTGGTTTACTCCCTAGGGTTGAAACCTAATCCACAAAAGAACTATGCAGGAAATCTCTGCTTAAGCCATTGGATACATGGGGACAAGAAAGGGGAAAAAGAAAGAAGAGAGCATGTGAGGAAGAGGAACCTGGGGAAATGATGTGAAGAAAGGAGATGATGAAGAAGCAGGACAGGGTGGGCACAGGTACCTTCAAGGCTGCCTTAAGGACTCTGTGAAATACAATGTCAGAGTGAAACTGTCTGGTCTATGTGAGACTAAGTAGGGAAGTCCTAGCCTTTCACACAGAAATTTAGACATGGGCTGTGTAGGAGGGAGGGCTGCATCTGGAATCAGCACTCTCTGCCCATTCAGGTAAGGATCCAAGTTCAAGATCTGACTTCTGCATTTTCAAAAGATGCCATTTAGGCAAGTCTCTTAATCTTTGAGATTAAGAGAGCTTAGAGTACACTCCCTTCAGGTGTGCCTTATGGACTAAACACATCTGGCTGATGATGGATATTAGATAAATGTCAGACCATCTGGCTTCTTGCCCATCTCTCATCCTCTTGATATAAGTGGGACTGCAGCCTGGGGTTGAAGATACTCACAGGATGTAGGTGATGACACCGATGCTCCTGCAAAGAAGAATCATATTAGAGCTGTGTGGTTCCAATCTAAAACCCTCAAGGAGCTCCCCAAGTGGTCCTTAGAACAAGAAGTCCCTTGTTCTCCTAGATGGCCCTTGGAAGCCGACTCAAGCCCCACTCCTCTCCATCCCACGCTGTAGCAGCATCCTGGGTTGCATTTGGAATCAGCACTCTCTGCCCATTCAGGTAAGGACCCAAGTTCAAGATCTGACTTCTGCATTTTCAAGAGATGCCATTTAGGCATCTCTCTTAATCATTGAGCCTCCTTTCCTTTATAAAATGAAAATAATAAGAAAAACCTCATGGGAGTGCTGGTAGGATTTTAGAGAACCAGGTCATGAAGGAGCAGGGTCAACTATAAAGCAGTGTTCAGATAAAACAAGTCCCGACTATGTAAAGTATTGACAGTAGCACTGCTAGGCCAATACAGTGCCCCAGACATGGGAAGCCCCTGTGGAACACTTAGTGGATTGACTGATGGAGCTAATGTAACTGTTAACTAGACTACAGTTATAGCTGGCCCAGGATGAGTCTGTACTTGCCTCACCCCTCCCCTGCTGATAAAGCTCTAACTGGACTTGGATCCAGGCCTCATTGTCTCCTCATGTCCCCATAGCAGGTCCAGTACACCCAGAGCACTGCAGTCTAGGAGAACAGGAAATACAAGTGTAGATAAAGGGGTTTATATACTCAAGAGGATATCATGAAGAAGGATCTGAAGCCTTCTGTTCTTGGAAGGACCTCTAGGCTACCACTTACCACATGTCAGTCTCCAGGCCCAGTGGCTCATAGTTCACAATTTCTGGAGCTGAAAGAAGTCATGTTTATGAGTCAAGAGGAGTCAGGTATGAGAGGAGGTGGATGTGGGGAATTCTAGGAAATTTGGTGCCAAATGTCTCTATCCTGAATCTCCAATATGGAGGAAAGAATATCCAAACAGCAGATAGAAATAACCTGGATGCAAGAATTTCGAGGAAAGAAGTTACTATGGGCTAAGTGTTTTTCTACAGAGGCCAAATATTGAGACCTAATTCCCAGGGAAACAATATAAGAGATGGGGACTTTAACTGAGACTCAGGCTCTCATAAAAGACCCCAGGGAACTTGTTCACTCTTGCTGGGTGAGGGCTCAGGGAGATACTGAACTATGTGGAGATTGTTCACCAGATACTAAATCTGCTGGCAAAGCATCTTGGACTTCTCAATCTCTAGAACTCCAAACACCACATTTCTGTTGTTTATAAAGTGTTCAGTCTAAGGTGTTTGGTTATAGTAGCTTAGACAGGGTAAGACATAAGCTAGCTGCAAAACCAACAAAAACCTTTTATAGACAAAGCCTTGATAGTAAGGGAGAAGGGAAGTACCCAGGAGCACCCCAAAAGGAGGAGAAATGTGGGAAGATGAAGGTGCAGGAAGAAGAAATGAAGGCCTAGTGACAAAGTCCACTGTGAGGAACTCTCTGGTAGACAGAGTATCCAGACAGATTCATGCTGGAAGGTAATGGGAAGAAGGCAGAGCAGGACTACATTAGTTTGGTCTGTAATAAGTGACTTCCACCTGAGGGTCAAAGAGCATCTTTGGGGTCACTCAGATGAGATGATAAGCCTGAAAGATAGTCAAAGAAGTTCAGGGGGCAGTTGGCTATAAGGGAGTGGCCAGAGCTATGCAATTTGGAGCCATTGATGCACAGATGAAAACAGGAACTGAGCCAAAGATATGGTAGGTGACTGGGAGAAGGTGAATAAGAGAGAAGACTCTACCAGAGACAAAAGGAATGCATGCTGCCCAGACAACACATAAGTCCTGGAGAGCCAGTATTGAACCTCGTGCTCACTGTGTTCATGACATTTACAAAGGTGGTGATGAAATGGAGGCAAAAGAAAGAGTGGTACCTTAAGAAAGAGGAAGGATGGAGACCTGATAACTGCTCATGGAAAAGGCAGAGAGTAGGAAGGGATGAGTTTATTTATAAAAAAAAGTATCTACACAGTATATCTGTTGTCCCTCTCTCCTATCTCCCCTACTTCAAGATACAGGATACTACTTACTACACTGGCTTTGATTATTTTTTAGCTTTATAAAAATGGTTCCAGGCTACATTTGCTATTCTATGTCTTGATTGTTTCCACTTGCTTCTAGTGCTTACTGAACGAACATTCATCCATGGTCTTCCCTTTTCATTGCTATGCAATAGTCCATTTTCTGTGGCACATCTGTTAATATCCAACCATTCTCCTCTCAGAGATCTTTTGGGATGGTCTCTGTTTATTTCATTATTGGAATGATATTGCTATGAACTTTTTTCATGTCTGCTGATAAGCAAATGAATGTGTTTTATGTTTTACAAAGGTGATATTCAAATTAAGTGTGGTCCACAAATAATCTATTAAATGCTATTTAATTAAATCTATTAAATATCTATTAAATAAGATAGGTATAGAACTTGAAAGTATATATTTAGAGATTCCTTTTAAATTTAAAGTCAGGATCCAAGGTCTCACTATACAGTCCATGCTAGCCTTCAACTCCCAATCTTCCTGTTTCAGATTCTTGAGTCAGAGACATCTGTTTTGTCTTTGAGATACCATCTTCTGTAGCCCAGGATGGACTCAAACTCCCCATGTAGCTGATAATGACCTTGAACTTTAGCTTCTCTGCCTTCACCTCACAAGTACTGGGATTATAGATGTGCCAGCAGGCCCAGCCCCAAGTTAGATACTCTTATATAGCAATCTGACATCCATTCTCTAGGAATTTATTTTCATTTTTATCACTTTTTTAAAATTAAAAAGCACTTTATTAGCATTTACTAATTGCACAAAATAGTGGGCTTTATTTTGACATTTTCACATATGCAAATCGTATGTTGATCATTTTCCCTTCTCTCCTCTCTACTATTCCTTCCCCCCTCTCTAATAGTTCCCTTTCTGTTTTTCTGAATTTAGCTTCTGCATATGAGGGAGAACACGGGAGATTTGCCTTGGTGAGTTTGGCTAATTTTATCATGATCTCTAGTTCCATTTTCCTTTATATGATACAATTATGTTCCCCTTTATGGTTGAATAATACTCTACTGTGTGTATATACATCACATTTCTTTATCCTTTATCTGGATAGGTTAAATCCATACCATACAGTTAATTTAAACTTTTTAAAATTTATTTGTAGTTTATGTGTAAGAATGTTTTGCCTACATGTATATAAGTGAATGCAGTGTCTACAGAGGCTGGAAGAGGGAGG
The DNA here is from genome assembly GCF_000622305.1 of Nannospalax galili. Taxonomy (NCBI): domain Eukaryota; kingdom Metazoa; phylum Chordata; class Mammalia; order Rodentia; family Spalacidae; genus Nannospalax; species Nannospalax galili. The sequence goes on along the minus strand of NW_008355644.1, from coordinate 102,724 downwards.
ACCTCAGATCCCCTGGAACTGGAGTTATGGACAGCTGATAGCTGCTGCATGGGTGCTGGCAACTGAACCCAGGTCCTCTGTAAGAATAGCCAGTGCTCCTAACTGCTGTGCCATCATCTCTCTAGCCCCTCCATATGGTTAAATATGATACCTTATTTGAGCCTCCCAACAACTCAATGAAGTCATTTCTTTTTTTTTTTTTTCTTTTAGTGATAACTTTTCATTGTTAAAGAAAACCTTTTTTTCAAGATGTTACAAATTGTTTTGGTCAATTAACAATAGATAGTGAGAATTTTCCCATATATAGTCACCATGACTACCTTTAAAAATATTTTATTACTTTTTAAAAATTTTTATTTTTATGTGCATGAGTGTATTGCCTGCACGTAGGTAGATGCACCTGTGTCACGCAGTGCCTGCAGAGGTCAGAAGAGGATGTTAGATACCCTGGAACTGGAGTTATGGAGAGGGTTCCTCCTAAGCCCACGTGACCCCTGAGGAACAGATCCCCCAACAACCTGAAGAGTAAAAATAAAATCGTTTATTTGGGCCAACAGTATGGTCTTAAACACCCAAAAGGAAAGTATAACCAAAGAATAAAGTGATCAGTAGATTTCTTTAAGAGTTCAAGACATTGAGCTAATTTCCCAGACATTAGGCTTAAGTCCATATAAAAATGTTATTTAAACAATTATTTCTCATGGATGAGTTTGTTTCTAAGCAGAAAGTGCTACTGAGATGTAAGACTTCAACTCTTGGTCTGCAATACTGTAGTGCCCACTTAGAGCTAAGGGAGATTATCCACTATTGTTCTAAAATGATGGCTAAATTTGTTTTCTCCCCCTACCTAGAAGCCTTTGTAAGGGAACTGACACTGATTCTATCCACTGTAACAGCTATCAAAGTGCCTGGAAACAAATCCTGAGTCCATCACTCTAGAGTCCAGCCTTTGCAGACAAAAGGGAAATGAGGAGGAACCCAATAGAGGGATGCTTTTGGACGTTCTTGTCAAGACATTCCAATGGACTTTGATAAGAACATTTGAAATTTGCCCCGTTTTGACTTTTTTTTCTGGTTCCCTGTCTAGAACTTGTAATGCTAATTACTCTTGCCTTTACTTCTCCTTCACATCTCCTAGGCACCAGTCAAGGGCTTTCTTTTCTCCCTACAGTTAAGAGTTATGCAATCTGGGAGTCCTTTAGATAGATCCACTGAAGGGATACCCCACTTGCTTCATCCTGCATCCCTGTTCAGCATGGAAGAAACCAGAGTGGTCTGTGTCCCGATTCACCACCAGAAATCTGGGTAACTTCTTCAGAGGATAGTGTGATAATAATAGGAGGTAGGACTTGGCTAGGCAGCTAGGAGAAAAAGACTCCAAAGAAAAGTAGCCAGTATCCTGGCTAAAAGTCAAAATATCCTTGGGCCTTTTAGCAACATAGTCTGTTCCAAAAGCCAAAAAATGTCAAAAGTATTTGGAAGCTATTATCTAATCCCTAAAAGATTATCTAATCCCTCTTCAGGGGGAGGGGATGCTAGAGTAGCATAAGATCCCATTAAAAAAGAAAGGGGGGGATGTTAAAGTATCCAAAAGCCCCATAAAACGTTAAAGCAGAATAAAAGAGAAAGACTACATGAAGTTGTCAGAAAAAAAGTGATGGGGAAATGTGTGACATGTTGGAGGGGAGAGAACGGGCTTGGATTTGATCAAAACACCTTATATGCATGTATGAAATTCTCAATAAAGTTTATTTTTTAAAGTTAAAAAAAGTTCCCTAAACAGTTATGGAAAAAAAAAAAACTAGGAACAAAGCTAAAACAAATTTATATAAATACAAGTTTCTAAAAAAATATGTTCTTTATAGTTTTATTTATCCCTATGAAAAATTAGTGTCTAACAAACAACCTTGAAAAAGAAAATCATGGTGAGCTGGGCTCAGCGGTTAAGAGCACTGACTGATCTTGCAAAGAAACTGGTTTGATTCCCAGCACCCACATGGGGGCTAACAACCTTCATTTTTATTGTTTTATACATGTGTGTGTTTATGTGGGAATGTAGGCATGCCCATGCCATGGCATGTGTGGATATCAGAAGACAACCTCTGTCTTCCATTTGTTTGATCCACCTTCTCCTGTTGTTCATGGCTGCATACACCAGGCTAGCTGGCCCATGAGCCTCTGAGGATACTCCTGTCTCCAGCTCTCATCTCACTATAGGAGCACTGGATTTATTGATGCCCACTACTGTGCCTGGTTTTATCTGGGTTCTGGAGATTCAAACTCAGGTCACACATACATGGCAGATGCTTTACCCGCTGAACCATTTCCCCAGCCCTAGGTATTTTCATTGTATTTTGCTGAAGTACTAGCTCAGGACAGGCTGCGCCATATGACAATATACTGAACTTAAAACTAATTATATGTATACATGTGTTTTGGTATGTGTGATATGAATGTGTCTACAGAGTTTAGAAGGGGGCATTGAATCCCCTGTAAATGGCATTACAGGCTGTTGTAAGTCATCAGATGTGGGTCCTGGGAACTGAATTCAGGTCCTCTGCAAGAGCAGTACATGCTCTTAATCACTGAATCATCTCTCAAATCACTATACCGATTTCTTAACGCTGTATTAGCATTTGCCTGTTTTTTTTTTTGTTTGTTTTTTGAGACACGGTATTACTTATATATCCATGTTGTCCTGGAATAAGGAACCTCATGAAGAAAAGAAGAAAGCTGCCTTTTGAGGAGACCACTCTCTCCATATCTCACTCCCAAAGAAGAGAGATAGGTGGTGATGTTAAACTCTCATTTCTTTATTCTCTGCAGAACTATTTTCTCATGATCCCCAACTTCTATCCCAATTCCCAAAAAGGGATTTCTGGAGTGTAGGTCCTGAGCAAAGGGTGAAAGACACAGGGAAGAATCAGAAAATAGAAAAAAAAAAGAGAAAGGCTAGGGCCCCCTGGGTGCTTTGGTATGTGTGTAAATGCCAGGCTCACAGGAGAGGCAGGTGGGTGAATTTGGCACCTGGTAGATAACCAACCACCTTTTTCCTTTTTAGGAAATCAGAAGCTACGTTGGAGAAGGGAATCAGTGTATGGGGATATGATTTTAAATCTACACAATAAACTCTAAGAGCAAGAGGTGGGACCACCTATGGGAAGGTTTAGCTGCACTCACCAGGCACTCAAAGCCCACTCCTATTCTCTCTCTGAGGGCCTAGAAAAGACACTTCCTTCCCAACCCTTTAGGTTTCTAGTGGATAACCCAAGGCATCAATCTTTCAGCCCAGACAAGGGGATTGTTCTAAGGATTTCACTCCCTTCTGATGCCAGATTCTATGTGTATACATGTACATGCATATATACAGGCCAGAGGACAACCTTTGGCTCCTTATGCACCATCCACATTGTGTTTTTTTGTTTGTTTGCTTGCTTGTTTTGAGGCAGGGTTTCCCTGTAGCCACTGCTAGCCTGGAACTTGCTATTTAGACCAGAGATTCACCTGCTTCTGCCTCCTGAGTGCTGGGATTAAAGGTGTGCACCACCTTGCCTGGCTCACACCGTGTTTTGATATAGCATCTCTCACTGCCTGAAACTTTCCAAGTAGGCTAGTCTGACTGGCTAGTGAGATCCTGGGATCCAGAAGTCTGCCTCCCTAGCTCTAGGACTAAAAGTATAAATGGCCACACCCAGGTTTCTTGCATAGATTCTGAAGGTTGAACTCAGGTCTGAAATATCTTCTCAGCCACAAAGCCAAATTCTTAGCTGAGAGAAAAACAGTCCCAGAACTCACCAACAAATTCTGGTGTCCCAAAAATGTTCTTAAATTCAACTCCATCTTCTATTTCATGAGCCAGGCCAAAGTCAATCAGTTTGATGTGAGGAATGGGAATATTCTTGTCTAACAACATAATGTTTTCTGGCTGGAGAACAAAACAAAACAAAAAAAGAAGGAAGAAAAGATAGTAATTAAAGCTGTTTTTGTTTTCATTTTTAGTTGGGGTGGGTTTGGTCTTCCCTTTTTTGGAAATACTAAAACAGCATGGTTGAAGGCAAGGCCTAGCTTTTACCAAACATGGTTTTGACAATAGAGCTAGAGAGCTGAGCTTTCTGCCTCTGAATGCAAGATTCCTTCAATACAGTCCCTGTGTTTCCTCATCTATCATATGGGATCAACAAGACCCTTGCAGCATCTTCTATAAGCAAAGTTACCTCCCTGAGTGAGTGTAATGAGGGAAGGACACACAGGCTTCCCATAGTTTATACAAGGCTTGTTGGTCTTAACTTTGTTGACCACCTCTTTCCTCTGGCCAGCCAACTTCCTGTTGACTTTCCTTGAGATCCACTGTGTAGCTTACATGTCTCTATGCATTTAATTTTGGCCCTTGGCAAGACACAGGAAAAATACCAGCTTCCCAAGCTAGTTCCAGCCCTGAACCAGCTGTTGACCCAATATAACAATGCAGACTTGAGGGGAAAAGCTGGGGTGGGGGCAACGTCTGGACCCTCACAGTCCTCCTTTTCTCAGCTCCCAGTGAGGCTAGAACATGGTCCTGGTCTGTCCATTTCATTCTCATTCAAGTCCTTAGACTAGGCTGAGAGTGGGCAGATTCACCTGCTTGACCACCTTTCCTACACCCCCTTTACAACTGTCTTAAATTCAATTGAAAATGGAATGTCTTGAAAACTTCACTCAAAACTACACAAATGTTCACAGCAGCATATTCACAAGTAGCCCCAAAGTAGAAAATGTTTATTAACTGATGAGGAGATAAAATGTGGCATATGCATGCCACATATAATATTTCTATAGGAACGCTATTTTTTTTTTTCAGGCTGAGGACTGAATCCAGGGCCTTACTCTCACCAGCCCTATGAATACAATGATAAAAATGAAGTCAATGTGTATGAAATACACAAAAGAATTCAATAAAATTTTTTTTTAAAGGTAGAGTCCTGGTGCACATTACAGCATGGATAAGCCCAGAAAAGCGCTAAACTAGCAGGGTAGGGGGTGTGTGTGCATGGCTATAATCCTAATACTATGCTAAGGGAAGAAGGCTGTAGTCTGAGGCCAGCCTGGGCTATATCTTAAGATTGTCAAAAAGGTAGGGAAAGGAAGGTAAAGTAAGGGAGGGAAGGGCAAGGGAACAGAGGGAAAGAAAGAAAACATTATGTTAAGTAAAAGAAACCATATATAAAACTAAATAGTACAGGATTCTGTACTCATGAAATATACAGACTTGAAAAAGAATTCATTAGAAACAGAAAGCAGATTAGTTGAAGAAGGCTGGGGAAATGGGGGAATAGGAAGAGGGGACTTGCTAATAGATGTGTCGTTTCTTTTAGGGTGATAAAAATGGTCTAAAATTAATTCTAAAATCACATTGTAAATAACTGTAGTGTTGGTATATAATCTGTAAGTTATACACAGTAAGTGGGTGAACTGTGTAGTATGTGGATTATAGCTCAGTAAAGCTGTTAACTAAATAAACAGATGTTTAAGAAGATCAGATGCCCACATTCACCAAGTGCTGAAGGACTCATTGTGCCTTTGTTCACATCATTGACTATACCTGGACACCTTCCGTTGTACCTGTTCCCAGTATAATCTTGACTGGGCTTCCATTCTAGCTTCCATTCAAGACACTTCACCCTTGAAGATATTCCTTATAGCCCCAAGCCCCACCCTACTGTGAGCAAACCTTTTCTGCCCCAGGCCACCTCTCTGTTTGCTAGGAACTTTTTGGCTCTTCTCTTGGGTCCAGAAGCCCTGCTTCCCCTGTCTTGCCTGGTTGACCTAGCAGAGCTGTCCTCAGCTGGAGGGAAGATTTCAGGTCCTTGCAACCCCTACCCCATGTGCTCTGTGAATCCCTAATGGTGACACACTGAGCATGACACTTAGCTGAACTTATACTGAATCTGGACTGGACCCCCCCTCCCCAACACACACAAGTGTCCTTGCTTCTCTGAAGTCTCTGACCTCTTGTCACAGCTACTGGAGACTTTCACTCAAGGGAGTTGGCTGCAGTCCTCCCCTGCATTTTTTCCACTTTTTCATTGTTGAACACATTTCATTTTGTAGTTTTAAAAAATGTTCTAGTTTTATTTTTAGTTTATAAGTATATGAATGTATTGCCCGCATGTATATAAGTGCATTTGTTTTATGCAGTGCCTACAGAGGTCAGAAGAGGGCGTTGGAGTCCCTGGAACTGGAGTTATAGGCAGTTGTTAGCCACCTTGTTGGTGCTTGGAATTAAACCTGGGTCCTCTGCAAAAGCAGCCAGTGCACTTAACCTCCTTTTGTATTTTCAAAGTTTCTTTATTCTTTTTCCCCTCTGGAGACTACTGTCAACTCTTCTTTGAAAATGAGTCAAAGCCCTTTCTCAAGGCAGAGCAGATTCTTAGTCTCTGCAGAAGGGACAGTAAGGACAGAAAATGTCAGGAGACAAGATCCAGGCATGTGACTTGGCTACTCCAGTGTCCTTGACTCAGCATCTTGGTGGCTGCCCAGGGACACCAAGTAATGTGGCATTTACTGTAGTGAGCTGTTCCCTCCCTACTACCCACTACTACCCCTCACTTCTACCCTCCACTAGCGCTCACGCAGGCAAGCTTCTCCTCTAGTTCTCCCAATATTTATCAGACATCTTGTTAGGAACTTGTCCAGGGATGTAGCCCTGAGACCTCTCTTGATCTGAGAGGCCAGGTCCCAGACCCTCTAGACAACTATAGCTAAAGACGGGGACATGGTAAGCCACAAGGGACAGGAGTAGATAAGGCAGAACAGGTGATCTCCAGGACTACAAGGCATCAGAGATGAGACAGGTGAAAACTAAGGCTGAAATCTCCCAGGCAGTGCCATCCTGAGAGAAGAGACAGCACCAGGCCTCATATCCACTCACCTCTGTAGCTCACAGTACAGAGGAAACAGCCTTCTCATGGGGTTAGAAGAGTGTCAGAGGAAGACTACCTTTTCTCACCCAGTCCCATTTCTAGTCCTACTATAAGAACCTAAGCCAGTAAGTGCTTGGAGCATTTGCAGCCCCTTTCCCAAAGCTGGTTAACTCCTATTCACATTTCTATTAAGACAGCCAGTCTCTTCCAGAAGATCTTTCCTGATCACCCCTTTCCTACCACCTTCCCAGCTCTCCAACACCCTCTACTTCTCTATTACAGCACTTCCTCCATTGGAGAGCTCCAGTTCCTCAGATTACTTATCTGTCTCCCTCCAATGGGCTGCCAGCTTCCTAAAAGCTTTGTTCTAGTGTATCCTCAGAGCTTGGGATAGAGCCTGGCAGCCACCAAGTGCTCAATAAGTATGCCCCGAGAAAAGACAAGTGTCATTTACTAAGCCAGTGCAAAAATGCAAAACCTAGAGCTAACCAAACCCATGGCATAGTCCATACCTCAAGCAACAGTCTCAACTGCCTCAGGCAGTGGGTGTTAACACATTCCTCTCTTGCCAAGACATCAGTTAGTGGACACAGGGATTTAAGTGTTTGTCAGACCCAAAGCTTATGCTCACTAGACTAAAATGATCCCTCTCCCTCAAGGAAAATGGGAATGTTGCTTGAGCCTGGAGAGCAGCTTTGTGTCTGAGGCAGGCATCTGCCTGCCACAACAGGCTTTCTTCTGCTGATACTTTTTTAAAGAAATTATTTTTATTTTATGTGTATGAGTGTATTGCCTTTATGTATGTAAGTGTACCCATGTCAAGCAATGCCTGCAGAGGTCAGAAGAGGGTGTCAGATCCCCTGGAACTGGAGTTATGGACAGTTGTTTGCTGCCATGTGGGTGCTGGGAATCGAACCTGGGTCTGCCAGTACTCTCAACCGCTGAGAGCCCCTGTTGATATTTTTGTGTAAATAAGTGTTCCCCAAGCTATGTCCCTAGCCTGGCATTTAGATCTTCAAGAGCTCCTGAGCTAGGTGCCCTCTTCAGATAAGAAAATGGAGATCCTGGGAGAGAGAACCCAAGCTGGGTATGTAAAAAGGAATATAATCTGAGGGGTTTAACCTGGGAGGTTGCTGCCATGGGGCAGCAGCAGGAGTATCTGTTGGGTGGTTAGGATAGACTTGCTTTGTTTGTTTGTTTACTTGTCTGTCTCACTATGTATCCCTGGCTGGCCAGAACTAACTATGTACACCAGGCTGGCCTTCAACTCATAGAGATCTACTTGTCTCTGCCTTTGGAGTGCTGAGATTAAGGGCTTATATGACCACTGCCAGCCTAGGATAGGGGCTTTTATCCCTACCTTACCATCTGCTCACTGGGCTACTTGGATCAGAGGGACCTGCATACTGAGACCTGCCATGACTGGGAGCAGACAGGCTATGGTCACTCTGCCACCGAGTGGTATTCCTGCTTCCAGGCCACCTGGGGATTCCAGACTGGCCAGGGAACTTGGATTTCCATATTTTAGCTTTCACAGGGCTTCTTTCTTGCTGTCCCATCCTCCACTTAATAGCCTGATCACACCCAAGAGGCAGAGAGGGGACTGATATTTATGGCTTGCTTACACCAAGCTCAGCTTCATCCCAATGTTCTATATGACCCTTGCAGCTACCTTGAGAGGTAGGTGCTTTTAGCATTCTTATTTCACAGATGGAGGAAAGTGAGGCCCAGAAAGCAAAAAGACTTGCCCCAAGGTCCGATAGCTCCTTAATGACATTCAGAAGAGCTTTCCTGGAGGTCCAGTCCCTAATCTTACCACACCACTCAGTCTTGATAAGCACTTTTAGTGGTTCTAGTGAGCACCAAATGCCTAATCTGATAGTTAAGGCACTCACATCTCTGTACCAGCCGCCCAAGTTGCTTTCCAGCCTCTCCCTCCTTCCTCACAGGGTGGTTATGATCACCTCAGATCACCTCCTGTTTGCTTCTTGGCTGTGGCTGCTATTTCACTGAAACACCTTTGCTGTTCTCCTCTTCATGCTTTTCTGAGTCATCCACATGACCCTGCTTCTTTTACTCCCTTATTTTTTCTTTACTCCCTTCTTTTACTCTCTAGTGCCAAGAATGCTTGCTGACAGTCTTAACTGCAGGCTGTCTCTCATCTGTGATGACGCTTTCTTAGGTGGAATATGCTTTTCCATAGGGAAATTCAATTTGGTTTTAAGGTTCCTGGCATCGCCTACCTCTGCTCTCTTGCCTGCTACACATTCCATTAATATTCATGGAAGCGAAATTTAAAAAATGGAGCCAGGGTTTCTTCCTTTTCTGCTTGGTGGAGGCCCTTTACCACCACTGGGGGTGCCAGAAAGCACTCCTGCACATAGGGGTGTAATAGGGCTAAGGTATGGTCTGAAATGTTGCCTGAGGCTCAGTAAAACAACAATTTTCCAGGGTTTGGTCTTTGATTTCAGCTCCCTGAAGAGAACACTGCAGTAGGCAAGAACCCATGACTGAGCCTGGGAAACAGTTTCAGGTCTACCAGCAAAGGCTGTTGAGATTAAGCAGGCAACTTCCTTTCTTTGGGTTCAACTCCCAACTCTAAGCAAGATACAGGATGCCATTCAAACTTCCTTGGAGCTTAGTAGTTTCAAGATGGCATAAATTCCCAAGTGACCTGGGCATTATTTTTCCTGCTCTAAGCCTCAAGGCAGGTCATGAAAAGGATTGCATCACTTGGTTCCAGGTCAGGAAGAACAGGCTTCACTGGAGGCTGAGCCCCAGCCAGACTACTCCGTGGGTAGTACAATCCCATGCATATTCCTTGTTCCTCCCATCCTCCTCCAATGTGATTCAACCAGACACTTAACCTACACACTTGACATTATCTCCAGGGAAAAGCTAGACATTCTTTAGGTGCTTCTGCCCAACTCAGAGCCTGAAGAGCTGCCACCAGGGGATGGAATTACCCCCACCTGTCAAAAACAAAACAAACAAACAAAAAACAAAACAATCAAAAAAACCTACTCAGCTTGGCCTTCCAGACAGGCACCCTGGGAGAGGCCAATATGTACTTTGGTGTCTTGGTATATCTGACCAGAGGTACCTGGTGTGGTACCAAGCAGAACCTGATCTTCCAAAGTGGGACCCACATGCCATAGGACCTCCATAGCATACCAGGAATTCAGACAGGATGAAGGCAACCTCAGGAGATTATGTGGTAAAGTGAAAATCACAAGGGCTTGAAGTCAGGCAGGTAGGGGCTCATATCTCAGCTCTGCTATTAAAAATACAAAATATGGGCAAAGTCATTGGGCTGCTTGGGACCTCTATTTCCCATCTGAAAACTGGGGACACGCTTAGCAGATCCCCGCACTGCTCTGAGGGTTCAGAGATGTGATGGTTTGAATAAGTGTGGCCCATGGACTCTAAGCATTTGAACACTTAGCCTTCAGTCTGTGGCACTGTTTGGGGGAGGGTCATGGGGCCTTCAGAAGGTGTGGTCTTGCTGGAGAAACCACATCACTGGGGGCTGGCTTTGAGAGTTCATAGCCTTTCTCATTTCCAGTCTGTCATGCTCTATTTCCTGTGCCTGCTTGAAGATGTGAGCTCACAGCTTTCTGCTCTGGCTGTCTCCTGCCATGCCTCCCGCCACAATGTCCTCTCTTTCTGGAACCATAAGCCTATTAAATTCTTCCTTCTATAAGTTGCCTTGGTCATAGTGTCTTATCACAGTGACAGGAAAAGTAACTAATACAAAAGAAGTGGTCCATGAAAGGGGAGTATGGTACCCAGAGAAGCTGCGGAGCATGCTTGTTCATTCTGTTCTGGGATGCAACACTAAGTCCTCCCTGTTGAATCACCTGAGTTCAAAGAACATGTACACAGCCTCACAATGTTGGGGCTGCAAGGGGTCTTAGAGGTCATTTAGTTGGTTCATGTTGTGGAGAAGCCCAGAGAGGTCAAAAAGCTGCCAAAATCACAGAACAAGTATGCTGAACCACAGCCCACTGTCCTTCCAAGGTGCCTTATGTGGCCTACCTGCTACTGAGTGAGGCAACTCAGTACGGTAGAACTGAGGCCTAGCTGGGCTGGTGCTATGAGGACAAGAAACTTTACTAGCAAGGTAAGCCCAACCCCAGGCCTTTTTGGGAAAATTCCAAGGGTGTTGCAGCTCCAGCTTCTTCAGGCACACTGAAGATGAGACCACAGGCAGCCCTGACTTACAAGTCTCTGGTGTAGTCCATGGCCTACTCTGTATGCCATTCAAAATCTTCCTGTGCTCCCTTCTACTGCCAGTGCAGCATCCCCACTACTTCTTCCTCCTCCACCATGACCAGCATTTATTCTGCCAAAATCCCCTTCCTACCAGCTCCTCCTCCTGCCTTACTGCCCACCCCCCTCAGCCATACAGGAATGTCTATGACCCATCCCCTTTGACACTTACCACCAGTTCCCACCCAAGGGCCTGTGCGATACATGCTCTGGCAGAGAGCCACCTGCAGGATGATCACTTCCTCTCATGTCCTGTCCCCACTGTGCTAAAACCTCAGAAGGGAGGTCATGGACTTTGCCTCTTATTTCCATCTCCAGTCCCCAAGAGTGACTGGCTTTGTAGTAGGTATTCAGTGACTGGTTACTACACAGATGAACAAATAAGCCAGCGTAGTCACATATGTATCTCTCCCACTGTCCATTTAGAAGAATCAATAGAGTTAATGGCTAACAGCACAGGCCTTGGAATCTTGATTCATAACCTAATTTTACCATTTACCAGCAGTCTAATGCTGGGTAAATTAACTTCTCACACCTCTAAATTAGAAATAATGAAACCCATTTCTAGAGGGTTACTAGGAAGATCAAGTAAGGTACATGAATTGGCTTGGAGCCATTATTCTCATCACTGACTACTGTGCTAAATCTTTTTCTCTCTCTCATAGTATGAATTTTGTCATCTGCCTGTTGAAACTTCTGCCCATCCTTCCAGGATCTGCCCAAATCCTGTCTGTCCCAGGAAGTATCACCTGAATCTATAGACTAGCCTCCTTCCTGTGCCAGGCTCTGCCTTGGACAGCAATCTCCACCTGTACCACCATTGTACCCTGAGTGCTCTGAGAATGAATTTTTGCTGTTATGGTTTTGGGGGACAAGATCTCACACTGTAGCCCAGGCCAACCTGGAATATACAGCAATTCTGCCTTAGGCTGCTGAGTACTAGGGATTACAGGGATACTTGAATTCCTGGGACTGAGTCTTGCTTGCCCCCACTGGACTGCCTCTTCGGTGTTTCTCACAGCATCCAGCCAGAAGTTCATGAAGAATGTAAAGCAAAATCCATAGCACTTTACAATTTACAAGGCCAGCATACTCATCTCATTTGATACTCATTGTGTGAGGTGAGTACTGTCAGTACTCCAACTTTACAGATGAAGAAACCAAGACACAAGAGGTAAAGCATTTACCCAAAGTGTCTCAGCTAACAGTGGAGCTGAGCCCATCCCCTGTGTGTTTCCCACTCCCACAATGCCTCCCTCTAACACAAACATGCTGTTGAGATCACCTGCTTGATGGCATAGTGGGCATTTCACATTTACTCTGGTGTTTCAGTGTGCTGTCCCAGCTCCATGCTTTCCCCAGAAGAGCCACAGCTGTGACTCAGGGGAGGGTTGGACCCAGGTGTGCTTAGGTTTGTCAAACCACAGCTTCTGCTCTCTCACCGGTGGAAGAGGCCACTGTGTGGCTCTGATCTCTTGTACTCTGCTGGGAAAATCACCATCTATTCTGTCTCTATGCTCAGGTGAGGAGGTAGAGAAGTAAAAAAAATCACTTATTTGTTTTGAGACAGATTCCTCCTACTTAGCTCTGGCTAGCCTAGAACTCACTATAGACCAGGCTGGCCTCAAACTTGTGGTAATCTTCTAGCCTCTACCCCCCAAGTACTGGGAAAATAGGCATGTACCAGTACACCTGGCTCCAAAAATTCACTTTCATAGCCATTCCAGGACCACTGGCCTGTAATGTTCGGTCAATCAGCACACAGACTTTATGATCTATGCCCTATGATAATGACCATTTTTCTGTGGGCTCCTTATATACATTCCTTCATCAGATCTATGAAGCCACTATGAAAGGTCAGAATGGCCTCTTTATCCAATGATGAATCCAGGCCTGAATATTAACATCCTGAGCTACATGCTGTGTTTTGGGGTCCCCATTTGTCCAGGGGTTACTTGTCTCATAAAAATATCAAGTCAGATCTCCCCCACCGGTCTCTCCTCGTAGCTAGGGTCCTGTCCCATTCCTTTTCTTGGCACCCCAGACACCTGAGGAACCACCACTGCTTCTTCCTGATCCTGTGCATCCAGAGCAACTCAGCTCCTTCTCAGGTCCCCAGGATCACTGCTTCTGGGCCTGGCCCAGCCCTCACCTCCCTCTGCTTCCCTGGGCCTGCAGGACCCACAGGTCTCTCTCCAGGGTAAGTCAATTGGGCCCTCCTTGCCTTGACTCCCCCAGCCTCACTCACCCTCCCGTCTCCCCGCAGGTCTCTCTCTCCTCCTAGCCTGGGTCCAGTCACATTATTTGTCTTGGTGCCCCAGACACCTGGGGAACCACCACTGCTTCCTGATCCGTTGCATCCAGACCAACTCAGTTCCTTCTCCTGTCCCCGGGGACACCTGGGCGGGGCCCCACCCTCACCTCCCTCTGCCTCCTTGGGTTTGCACAACCCAACAGCCTCTTTCCTGGACGGGGGTGGGGGTGGGGGTGGGGGGCTGAACTTTCCTCTTCCTGGTCCTTTGCATCCTTGGGGCCACCTCCCGCTCCCATCTTCCTTTGCATTTCTGGGTGGCACAGCCACCAGCTGCCCTAGACCAGCATCTTTCCTGGGCCTGGCTCCCAGGTCAGTCCAACACCCAAATTACTAAGGGAAAAATCTATGCTGGAGGGATCCAGACCTTAGGAGAAAGCCTGACAGCATCTGATCCTCATCTGAATTGGGCCTCTGTGGGAACTCCTGAAGAAAAAAGCAATCTGGCCACTCCAATATAAAATCAAAAGAGAGAACTGGAAGCTTAGAGGAACCAGCCTTTTAGGCCTAAAAAGAAAACCACAGTGACACATAAAGATCACAAAAAGAAGCAGACCTAAACTTGAAGG
>NW_008355644.1:87481-88439 GCF_000622305.1 Nannospalax galili | reverse complement strand
CAGGCTGAAATGAAGAAGGAAGTGAAACACTCAGTAAGCCAATTAGAAATGACAGGAGAAAGCCTCACCAAAAGGATGAATGAAATGGAAAACAGAGTATCAAGACTGGAAGAAAAAGTGGACAAACTAGACCAGTCAAGCAAAGATTATGAAAAATTTAAGAAATCACAAGAATGGAATATGCAGGAATTATGTGACACCATAAAAAGACCAAACTTACAAATCATAGGAATACAGGAAGGAGAAGAATACCAAGATAATGACATGGACCAGATCTTCAACAGAACAGTGGAAGAAAGACATGCCAAATAATTATAAGAAGCATATAGAACACCAAACAGACAGGACCAGAAAAGAAACTCTCCATGGCACATCATAGTAAAAACACTAAACGCACAGAACAAAGAGATAATACTGAAAGCTGCAAAAGAAAAACAACAAGTCACATATAAAGGAAAACCCATTAGGATTACAGCTGACTTTTCACCTTAAACTATGAAAGCCAGAAGAGCCGGGATCAAAGCATTACCGGTTTTAATTGACCACAGATGCCAACCTAGATTACTATACCCAGCCAAAATGTCTGCTATAGTCGAAGGGTAAAGAAAAATCTTCCATGACATAAATAGGCTGAAGGAATTCTTGTCCACAAAACCAGCCCTTCAGAGAGTTCTGGGAGCAATACAAAGAGCTGAAGAAAGGAATGACTATACCCAAAGAGTTGTAGAAAGAAATTCAATGAAGATATAACTGTGGAAAAGTACAGCTATATCACGAATGTAAATAGAAATAAAAATGACAGGATTCAATACTCACCTTTCATTAACAACTTTAAATATTAATGGACTGAATGCCCCAGTCAAGACACAGAAGGTGAATGGGTTAAGAAACAAAACCCACCTTTTTGTTGTCTGCAAGAAACCCATCTCACTTTCAAGGACAGACAATATCTCAAGTG
>NW_008355644.1:83890-85730 GCF_000622305.1 Nannospalax galili | reverse complement strand
CTTTCTATATACCAATAACAAGCAATCAGAGAAAGAGTACATGGAAACACTCCCCTTCACAATAGCTGCAAAAAAATAAAATATCTCGAATAAACTCGACCAAAGACATTAAAGAGCTCTACAATGAAAAATTTAAATCATTAAAGGAAGAGATTGAGAAAGACATCAGTAGATGGAAGGACCTCCCATGCTCATGGATTGGAAGAATTAATACTGTGAAAATGACCATCCTACCAAAAGTCATTTATGGATTCAATGCAATGCCAATCAAAATCCTCATGACATTTTTCACAGAATTTGAAAAAAACCATCCTAAGATTCATATGGAAGGACAAAAGTCCTTGGATAGCCAAAATAACCCTGAGCATTAAGAGCAATCCAAGAAGGATTACTATACCAGATTTTAAGGTGTATTACAGAGCTATAGTCATAAAAACAACATGGTACTGGCACAAAAAATAGACCCATAGACCAATGGAACAAAATTGAAGACCCAAATATGAGTACATGCAATTTCAGCCACCTGATATTTGACAAAGGGGCTGAGAATATTCACTGGAGGAAAGACAGCATGTTCAGAAAATGGTGCTGGCAAAACTGGATCTCCACCGGTAGAAGAATGAAACTAAACCCCTATCTTCCACCCTGCACAAAAGTCAAATCCAAATGTATCAAAGATCTCAATGTAAAGCCTGAAATTCTGAAACTGTTAGAAGAAAACATTGGGAAAAACCTACAAGATATTGGTGTAGAAAGGATTTTTCTAAACTGGACATCAATTACTCAGGAAACAAGGGAAAGAATTAACAAATGGGACCTCAGTAAACTAAAAAGCTTCTATACATCAAAGGAGCCAACCAGGGAAGTGATCAGAAAACCTACAGAATGGCAGAAAATCTTTACCAGTGTCACATCTGACAGAGGTTTAATATCCAGAATATACAACAAACTAAAAAAACAGAGAATCAAGACAAGAAGCAACCCAATTAAAAGATAGGCTAAGGAGTTGAACAGAGAGTTCTCAAAAGAAGAAGTAAAGATGTCTATGAAATACCTTAAAAGATGTTCAACATCACTAATAATTAGGGAAATGTAAAATAAAACCATTTCAAGATTTCATCTTACCCCAGTCAGACTGGCTAACATTAAGAGAGTAAATGATACCAAAAGTTGGAGAGGATGCGGCGAAAGAGGAATGCTCACTCACTGCTGGCTGGATTTTAAACTTGTGCAACCCCAATGGAAAGTAGTGTGGAGAACTCTTAATACACTAAAAATGAATGTACCATTTTACCCAGTTATATCACTTCTTGGCATATACTGAAAGGACTCATCCTACTTCAGAGATACTTGTACAATCATGTTTGTTGCTTCTGTTTTCACACTAGCCAAGATGGAAGCAACCTAAGTTTCCTTCAACTGATGTGTGGATAATGAAAATGCAGTACATTCACACAATGGATTTCTATTCAGTGGTAAAGAAAAACGAAATCATGACATTAACAGGTAGATGGAAGGAACTAGAACCAGTAACTAAATGAAGTAACACAGACTCAGAAAAACAAACGAGGTATGTTCTCTGATCTATGTGGATCCTAGCACCAAATCCTTTTTAAGTGAATATGTATCCAAATTTAACTCCAAGGACCAATATAATGAAAAGGAATCAGGCAGTTAAAGGGAAAGAAAGAATTTCAGAGAGAAGAACAGTAGAAAACAGATGTTACTAAGGGAGAAATGGATAACAAATGGGGATATTTAAATGGGAGGGAGGGTTATACAAGGAACCTTGTGGATAAAGGAAAAGAGCTCAAGAGAGGTGGACCACAGGAGACTGGTA
>NW_008355644.1:83171-83373 GCF_000622305.1 Nannospalax galili | reverse complement strand
TTAAGAGTAAAAATAAATTGGTTTATCTGGGCCAACTGTATGGCCTTAAACACCCAAAAGGAAAGTATAACCGAAGATTAAAGGGGCCCATATAATTTTTTGAGTCCATATGCATAGGTAAAGGCTACATAACAAGCAACAATGCCAGATAGGAGATACCTTCTTTTAAGTTTCTGGCCAGGGTGACCAAAGGGATTCCCAA
>NW_008355644.1:78463-82693 GCF_000622305.1 Nannospalax galili | reverse complement strand
GGATCTCAGAAAGTAACTGACTGTGACTAGTAATAATCAGATATATAGAGATTAGAAATGCATGTGCAAACATCTAAGTGTTAATTGCATTAAAAATGAATTTTTCTGTATAGGAACAATATATTCTAAAATGAAATGGAGATCTTTTTTTAAAGTTAAAAAAACTTATTCAATTTTATATCTTACAGGGTATATACTAAGTTCAATATTGTATAACTATTAACTCAACTGTGAACCTAGAAACTTGCACCCACTTGTGAAAGAGATGTACTCTTGCTCTGGAGTGTGTTTACTAAATATGTTAAATCTGTAATGAAATGCTTCTTATTGTGTAGTTATTAAAAATTTTAAAAATGATTAAAAAAGTAATTAGTAGGTGTGAAAAACTTTACCATTGAAATCTACTTGATGACTTTATATCCATGCTCCAATGTCAAGGAGCTCAGAAAGTAACCGACTGTCACTAGTTATAATCAGATATATAGAGATTAGAAATGCATGTGCAAACATCTTAATGTCAATTGCATTGAAAATGAATTTTTCTGTATGAAACTGTGTATTATAATTATGAAATTGAGCTCTTTTACAAGTTTAAAACCTCATTTAATTTTAAGTTTGATAGGGTTTACACTGAGTACAATATTGTATAACTGCAATAATTCAACTGTAAACCTAAAAATTTACAGCCAACTTTGAAAAAGGTGCATCTTAGCTCAGAAAATTTGTTATTGAATATGTCAATGCTGTTGTAATGAAATGCTTCTTCTAAGTATGTGGTTATTAAATAAATAATTAACTGGGAAAAAAATGTCCCATTAGGTGCTCAAATGAGAAAGTCTATTTAGCTCTTTTGATATAAGGAAGTACAGCTCAGAAATTTCACCAGAAAACATTCCAGCAAATGAGATACACAGATTTGGGGGCTGGAGTTTCCAATCTGACTCAATATAATCTAGTCCACATGATCACTGGGGTGTCTCCATTCATCATAACCTCATAGTGTCCAAAGTCAAATTTTGTGAATACAATCCTATTTGCAAAGTTCAATGCGGCAGGGACTCTGTCTCGATTCTGAAACCCCTGTTGCCTTCTCAGAAAACTCTGGAAGCTGCCCCAAGAGCAATGTCCCTAGGCCTTTTTCACTTCAAATTCAATAAAACTGTTTAAAAACTCAAAAACAACAACAACAAACAAAAAAAACCAAGTCAAAGTCAAGCGTGGTGGCACATGCGTTTAATTCCAGGCTAGCTGGGCTACAGGGAGACCCTGTCAAAAAAAAAAAAAAAAAAAAAAAAGAGGCAGGCAAGCAAATCAATTAAATCCTCGTCTAGGAGTGTTCAGAGTTAATATTGTAAAACAAACTTTGCAAGGAGTCAAAATCAATGGATGCTTAGCATTTGGGAAATCAGACATAGGAGAACCCTGCCATTAGACAGCTTGGGCTTGAGTTCCATTTATGCTAGTACTGTGTGACCTTGGCAAATTACTCATTTCTCTGAGCCTCGAGTGGCTCATCTGCCAATTGAGATGACTATGGTAAGGGATTTAAGGAAGAACAATAAAGTTCCAGAAGCCCTTTAGCAACCTCCTCTTTCACAGCATTGTTTCGTGGATAATATTACTAAATACATGCAGAGGACCAGAAAAGAGCTTTCATATAATACAGCATTAGCTCTGGTCTTCCCAAACCCCCTGACTTGGGATCAAACAACTTGTGCATGGTGAGCACGTATTCTCCTATGGAAAAATGTATTTTTAGCCCTATGGCTTGTCACTGTCCTTTCTTTTGTTTTTTCCTTCCTTCCTTCCTTCCTTCCTTCCTTCCTTCCTTCCTTCCTTCCTTCCTTCCTTCTTCATATAGAAAGTACTCAACAGATGTTGAATATCATAATTATTTCATCACTGCTGTACTGAATACAGTACTATCTTGCTTTCAAAGTACTTTTGCCTACAGGGTCTCAGATCAGGAGGCAACTAGAGCCAACTGGCTCATGGGAGTAGATTGTTAACAAAAGGTTTTGTGATATAGCTGTTAAATAGTGCTATTTATTGAAAACTAAAACAAACTGGGAACTGAGAGATGGCTCGGTAGTTAAGAACACTGTTGTAGAGGACCTGGATTCAGTCTCCAGTACTCACATGGAAGCTAACAACCATCCATAACTCTAGTTTCAGGAGATTCAATACCCTCTTCTGGCCTCCATAGACACCGTACGCACAGGTGCACTTACATGCAGGCAAAACACTCATACACATAAAAAAAGAATAAAATTAGAAGCCAGGGGGCTGGAGAGGTGACTCAGCAGTTAAGAGTCCTGGCTGCTCTTGCAGAGGAACCATGTTCAGTTAACAGCACCCATAAGTGGCTAACAACTATTCATAATTCCAGTTACAGGAGTCTGACACCCTCTTCTGACTTCTGTAGGCATTGCATGACATGGGTGCACTTACATACATGCAGGTAATACACATAAAATACACAAAAAAAATTTAAAAAAATCTTTAAAAAAGAAAGCAGGTATGGTGGCACATGCTTATAATCCCCATACTTGGTAGGTGAAAGCAGGTGTTCAAGCTCCTCTTTGACTATATAGGAAGTATGAAGGCAGCCTGGGCTATACAAGACCCTGTCTCAGAAAACAAAACAAAATTTATACCAAAGTATATATCCTGGATTCACTGTACATGAAAAGCTTGACCTGAGGAAATAAGAAATCTGGACTGTTAGGATGTAGTAAATAAAATCTGGTGGTATCCAGCCTCTCTTCTCCTCTCTAGCTTAGTTCAAGTACCAGTTCTGTCATTTGATACTTGTGTGATCTTAGGTATATTACTTAACCTCTCTGAATCTCAACTGCTTGGTTTGTAAAAACATGATACCTTCTGCTACTGAGTCTCAAGAAAAAAGATGTATCAGCATGCTGCAGTCTAGAAAGTACTTAAAAAAATCTTGCTCAAGAATCTACCCTCATATAAATTAAAATCCCCCTAAGCATTCTGAGCTCCCTGCTTACATACAACGTTAGTTGTACCTCATGATTTATTTATTTATTTTTTGCTTATATACCATCAGTCCTGGGGGCTACCTTCTATTTCAGAGTTCTGATATTGGATTTTGTAAGGTGGAGGTGGGAGAGGGGAAAGGACACACACACCCATGTTGAGAGGGGAAACTCAAAAATCCAAAATAAGCACAAGGTCATATATTCTCTACAAGGCCTTTATTTGTACAGAGCAAGGTTCCTGGATGGTTCTGAGGCCTATTTTTTTGTGACCGTTGGTATGTCTAAATGGTCACCAATACCAAGGAGCAGCCAGTTCATGTCTCTTGCATCTGTGTAACTGCAGAGCAACAAGTCCTACACTTCTACCCCAACCTATCAAAATCTATATTCAGTTTACAAATACACACTGCAACAATCTCCACTCTGCTGAGGAAGAGGGCTCAGGCCTTGAAAGTGGGCATGGCTAGTGAGAATCAATTGGGTTGTATGCCAGATTACTTCTCCACCAAGGCTCACTATGTCTATCTCCTTGCCAATGTGAGCACCTGGAAGGCAGGAACCATGTCATATTTATGTTATCATTTTTCCTCTGGATTATAGTAAGTCCTCAATAAATGTTCATACTGGTGAACTGAACTGTAACTTTTTTACAATTTCATGAAAGGGGGGGCCAAACATTCATGACTACATTTGATTGTCACTAAGGCATTCATTCATTCACTTAATCACTCACTCATTCAACACTGAGTGACTTGTCCTAGGTCAGGCACTGTGTAGCAGAAAGTGATTCATAAAGATTGATGCTCCTAGCAGAAGTTTGTACAAAGGGCAACAGAGCAAAAAGACTGGTTAATTCTTAATTATACTCTTGACAGATGGCAGGGATGGCATTTCTGCTGGGTCTTATAGGACGTCCATGAAGAGGAAAAGGGAAGAGCAGCATACTCAGAGAGAAGTTGCAAAACTCATCTGTGGTATTTAGAATCACTTGGGAGATGGGCCTCTTACATGCCTGTGGGGAATTACCTTGATTATGTTAATTGACGTGAGAAGACCCATTTTGATTGTGGGTAGGATCATTCCCATGAACAGGAATCATTCCCATTGACTGTATAAAATGGGGAAAGTTGAGTGGAGGACTAGCATTCATTCATTTGCTCTCTGTTTTTTTAAAAAAGTTTATTTATTTATTTATTACTAATTTATTTTGGCCTTTTTGAGACAG
>NW_008355644.1:77347-77842 GCF_000622305.1 Nannospalax galili | reverse complement strand
TTCTCTGATATCCCTGCTACTGTCTGCTGTGTTGTCGACACCCCCAGCCATTCCCCACTACTTGCCCTTCTGGTGAATCTAGTCAGCCTATCTAGAGGTCTTTGTTTTAGGAGAGTCAGCTGTTTCTCATCTAGCAGTAATCAGTTGTCAATATTACTTTGGATAAGATTGGGGTCTGCTATTCATTTTCCCAGTTCTATGCTAGGTTACTATCTGGGAATCCCTTTGGCCACCCTGGCCAACAACTCAAAAGAAGGTATCGCCTGTGTTGCTTGTTATGTAGCCTTTAGCTATACATACTGACTCTTATGAAATTATACTGGCCCCTTTAATCTTTGGTTATACTTTCCTTTTTGGTGTTTAAGGTCATGCAGTTGACCCAAATAAACCAATTTATTTTTACTCTTAAGGTCATTTGGGGATCTGGTCCTCAGGGGTCACATGGGCTTGGGGGGAGCTCCTGGTTCCTTTCTTTTACCAGTTCCATCTATGTGA
>NW_008355644.1:38794-77285 GCF_000622305.1 Nannospalax galili | reverse complement strand
CTGACCAAATAAGTATAGGCTTCAAAATATGTCTGTTAAACATCCAAGAAGGTTAGTTCCACCAGTCTGGTACTTTTCATTATTGTGTGTCATGTAGATAAATCTTGAGCAAAGACCAGTTGTTCTCAGATAAACCTTACCTACACATATATTTCTTGATCTGCAATGTATAATTTGTAAGTAGGTTGTAGGAGTACGATGGTTCTCTCTGGTTTTCAAAATTAACTAGGTA
Organism: Nannospalax galili; assembly: GCF_000622305.1. Taxonomy (NCBI): domain Eukaryota; kingdom Metazoa; phylum Chordata; class Mammalia; order Rodentia; family Spalacidae; genus Nannospalax; species Nannospalax galili. Next base: position 77,053 of record NW_008355644.1, on the reverse strand, counting down.
TTGTTTATCTCTCACATTGTCTCACCCCTCCATCATGGTTTTCCCACTTAAAGTGCTCCCATTTCCCCCCTTTCTCCTTACTAATACCCTTCTCTATGGTCCTACCTCAAATGGATGGAACTAGAAACTGTTATACTAAGTGAAGTAACACAGACTCAGAAAAAAATCGACATATGTTCTCCCTCATATGTGGATCCTAGAACCAGACTCTGATAAGTATGTAACCAGACATAACTTACAGGAACCAGGATAATGAAAAGGAACCAGGGAGGTAAAGGAAAAGAAATAACCTGAAAGAGAAGAACAGTAGGAAACAGGCCTTAATAAGGGAGATATGGATAAAAATTGGGTTAGTTTAAGGGAGGGGGGAGGGAAGGGTATACAAGGAACCTAGGGGATAAAGGGAAAGAAGGAGCTCAAGAGCTTTTATTTTTTATGTGTATCACAGCATTAGGAAAAGAAACTAAGACAGCTGCCAAGGAATACATTCATATTGAAAAGGCAGGCCAGAGAGCAGACCTTCCTCAGCCATGGCTCCTTCAAGCTGGAAAGGGGGCTCAGAGAAGAGGCTATGGATGGAACATGGAGATGACATGGTGGCTGTCCTGGGGCAGCCAGGCTAGCCAGGTTTTCTTGAAGAGTCACAACAGAAGCAGTAGGAGAAAACAGAGACCCTTCATGAAGAAGGAAAACCAAGTCTATGTGGATTTTAGATGGTGGGAGCCAACATGTAACCAAAAGATATCTTCTAAGCTGCCAGCTGGCTTTATACCTCTCACACCCAGCTGGTAGAAAATTCCCGCCTGATGACATGCAAAGCCACTTTCTGAGTGCAGGAGGTGTCTCCTCAGCCATGAGGCAATCCCTTGCATTCCGGCTGTTCTTCACTTCTGGGCCTGGGCCAAGGAACCCACAGGAAGGGGAATCAGCAGCTCAGAATCCATACACTCTGAGGATGTGTGGCTATGGTAGGCTAAGCAGCATCCTCCTCTGCAAGTGTTAGCAGAAACCCAGACTGTCTCTAGGTAATGGAAAATATCTAAACTGAACCAGGAGCTAGGAATAGCCTCAACAGCAGCCCCCACGTAGCAGTCATCTCAGCTCTCTGCAGGGCAGGGTAGGACAACAGTAGCAGAGTTTGTTTTCCTAGCCTAGGAAGGCCCAAACGATTGTAACGAGAGTTGTTTTCTTTTCCACTTTTCTGGGAAAGAAAGTAACAATTACAATATTCAACACCTATCCTGGATGCAAGGCTTAAAACACTGCAGCTTCCCTCTGATGACAACTCTGCCAAGCAGATGGTGCTATGGACCACAATGCTGAGAAACTGAAGTTCAGATGCCTTTCTGGTATGTGGCACAGTGAGGCAGAAAGCTTGACCAAACTGACTCGAACTCAGCACTCTCCCCAACACCATGAGCATCCCTTTCCACCTCCACTAGCCATTAAAGAAAAGACAAAGGATCCTATTTTGAGGTCATCTATAGGAGACACAAGAAAACAAGTTAACTGTCCATGGTATTACCAAGAAGGGGATACAGATGCAATCCAGATAGACCATTTCCTGCTTGTTGTGTCACCACCCTGAGGTCTAAATGTCTGCCAGGTCTCACTCTCCTCTGGGCCTCCAGCTTTTACTTTATGACACCTGAGGGAACTCTGAAAGATATCTTTAGTAAAAAGAACTCAAAATTCTTCAACAATCAGCCTCAGGATGGGGACCAACTAAGGGAACTTCTGTGTAAGAGCTGAGACAGGGACCCATGTGCAGGAACTGAGCCCAAACCCTGATGTAGTTGCTGTGAGACTGTGTGCATGCCATACACTCTCTGGGTCAGTATCATCCTGGATGCTGCCCTCTCCCTCATCTCCACAAGGAATTAGGAACCTAAGCAATTCTTGGGGTGACCTTGGCAATAGGTCTTGAATCTACCCCTTAGCACATCTCGTCTAAATTACTGCATTAGTTCCTGGGCTGGGCTTCTAGCTACCCAGTTGTCCCTGCTCTACCCATCTTCCCAGCTAGAGAGATCAAGCTGAAATACACACCTGCTCATCTGGCTCAGTATCTCTCAGGGTAAAGGGCAACCTTCTTGGCTCAGTTTCTACTTCTTTTGTTTGCCTTTTGCCTTCTTCCTGGCCTCTTTCCCAGCCACCCAACACACAGTCCCCCTTTCTGTACTTCCTTGAATACGTCGTGCTATTTCATGATCATATACATTGTTTGCTTTTCTTCCTTAGAAGGTCCTTCCCCTCTGTTAATCCCTGTTAATACTTCAGAAAACTCAAATGCCAGCTTTTCTAGGAAGTCCTTTATGGGAACTCCAGTGTGAGTTAGATATCTTCTCCTTTGGTCTCATACTCCCATCCCCACTTCTATCTGTGTCCTGCACTAAGCTCCTTAGAAAAAAGGAACTAAGTCCAGGTAGGAACTCAGCATGGTGCATTAAAGATCACAGGAGTTTTTGCATAAAAGACTGAATAGAGGCTGGGTGTGGTGGTGCACACCTTTAATCCCAGCACTGGGGAGGCAGAGAGGCAGGCGGATCTCTGTGAGTTCAAGGCCAGCCTGGTCTACACAGTGAGTTCCAGGCCAGCTAGGGCTACAGAGACACCCTGTCTCAAAAAAACAAAAAACAAACAAAAAGACTGAATAGATAGCCAGGTACAGCTGTAATTCCAGTCTGGGAAGTGGAAGCAGGAAGATCAAGAGATCAAGGCCAGCCTTGACTACATAGTAAGTTTGAGGTCAGCCTGGGCTACATAAGATCATATCTCAAAAACAAATAAGCAATGAACAACAACAAAAAATAGTAGATGGGTATCTTCCCATAAACAGGTCTTATCAGTCCAACAACCTCTACGTGTTTAGTGTCTGCAAAGGCCTATCAATCTGAGTGGCTGATCTCAGTTACTAAAGGAGCCACTCCTTCTGCTTTGACCACATTCTTGTTTCATACAGATCTATGTGGTCACAGTGAACTTTCTTGATTCTGAACACCAGTTACCAAAAAAGATCAGTGGGTCCTGGAAAGCAGTTTTATGGCCCTAATTTGACAGTAATTTGAGGTAGGAGCAGCCAATGGTCCTTGGGCTCCAAGATTTACAATCTCTGGAGGAGGGTTGGTCTACAGTGTCCACCTACCTCAGCAATTCTCCAAACCTTGCTAGTTTTGCCCACTCATAGTCGATAAGTTTGGTCTTGTGAAATGGGTTTGGTTTCAAGTTACTTATTTAAAAAGTATGCCCCACCTATTTCCTGGAAGAGATAGGGGTCTATAGCCAATCAAAAGCTCCTTGCAGTCAGCCCCATATGTAGAAAGATAGGAGAAGTGAAATCGAGGAGGTGGACACTTGCGATGGGGGATTGAAAGTTTTCAGTGTGACGCAAAGAAGAGCAGGCCACTGGGTATTGGACCCCTCCCAACAATGACATGGGGACAAGGACCCTTCTTCCTAAACTCTGTTCTTTTGCTTTACACTGATTACTGACCTTGAGATCAAAGTGAGCAATTTTCTTTGAGTGAAGATAGTTTACCCCATCCAGGATCTGCTTAATGAAGTTGGTGGCCTCCTCTTCACTTAGTGACTCCTTCTGGGCCAGAAAATCGAACAGTTCTCCTCCAGATACTCTGCAAGACACCAGTGGGGTGGGCCAGGCCCAGTTAGCTTTGTGTGTAATAAAACCTACTGATGGGTGCAGCTCCTACCTCTGACCTCACGTTTCCTGGAAGGTGGAATCCCTCTTGTCTTGCCTGGAGCTTTGTCTAACCAGTACCAAAGAATGACTTTGCTTCTGTTTGCTGTATTCTTTTTTTTGGACCTCAAGGACAAGAATCACTATTAAGGTGTTGTCAGAAAGACTTCTGCTCATATGCTAGGCCCAGGCCCCTGATAATCCTAGATGTTACCTTTTCCCTATAAAGAGCAGTCTATGTTCTGTCCTGAGTTATTCTATTTTGTATACAGCAGGTTTTCCCTGAGTCACTCCACTTGGGGTATAAATGCTAAGGTAGAATGACATAGCATTTCTTTATTTGGGGAGTTAGGGCATTCATACCAAAGGACACTGGTGGAGGTCAGAGAATAACTTGCTGGAGTCCATCTCCTTCCATGATGTGGGTCACAGGGATTGACACAGGGATTGATGACTTGGGTCATTCAGGCTTGACAGCAAGAGCCTCCCCCCATTCCTGGCCCTCTCACTAGTCTCCAACTTGGCATCTTATTAGTACATATTAACAAGTGCCACCTTCCCAGGACAACCATAAAGCACAGACTGGCAAGTGAATTGTTTGTGTTAATAAAAAGTTATCTCCTGAGAATTTATTAGACACACCAGACAACAAATGCTACAACCCTTTCACCCAAGATGCATAAAAGGAGAGATGCCACAGACTGCAGCATGGCCCACAAGCCTGTCACTGTCATGGACCCCTCCAATTTATTTGTCATGATTTTTGCCCTGCAAATTGATAGGTGATAAACTTCTAATTGTCCTGGATTCAACTTACAATGATTTTCCTTGGCATTGGTACTGCCCACTTTGAAGATATCTCAACCCAATATCCGATTAGTTGCAGAGCTCTGCATTTGTATTGACCCTCTGTATTGGCTTGCTGCATTTTGTGTGTGTGTGTGTGTGTGCATGCATGTATGTGCATATGCAAGTAGAGGCTAGAGGTCAATGTCAGGTATCTTCCTCAGTTGGTCTCCACCTTACGTTTTGAGACAAGATCTCTCACTAACCCTGGAGCTCACCAATTTAGTTAGACTAGCTGGCTAGCAAGCCCCAGGGATCCTCCTGTCCTTTCCTCCATGCTAAGATTATAGGCATGTACCATCATACCTGGTTTTTTACATGGGTGCTAGCGATTTGAACCCAAATCCTTATGCTTGTCATTGAGCACTTAACCAACTGAGTCATCTCCATAGTCCCTGTATCACCTCTGCATTATCTTTCAAAATTCTATAGATTCTCTAGCCTTTCTTAGATCTTCTGTAACCTTTATATAATTTTGTCAAGTGTTTTAAGTATTATAGATATTAGTAATCACTGAAACTAAAATGAAGCCTGGTATGGTGGCACACATCTGTAATCTCAAGCACTTGGTGGGGGGGCAAAGCAGGTGGACTGTCACAAATTTGAGACTAGCTTGGTCTACGTAGACAGTTCCAGGCTAACCAGGGTTACATAGTGAGACCTTTATTTAAAACAAAACAAAACAACCAAAATGAAACAAAACTGGGATGAAATAAAGCTTTTGTAATTTGGGGGATCATGGCTGTTAGGTTTGTACTAGCAGCTACTTGGGTCTTTTTGTCTCTACCCTCACAGTTGCTGTGACTCTAGACTCCTCACTTTCCCCAAGGGACATTTTCTAAGCACCTTAAGCTATTAAGGGCTTCATGTGGCAGATCCTGTATGATAAACACATATTAACTAAAGGACCAAATTTTTCTCCCTTCCTCTGTAACCCAGAAACCAGAGACAACCTGACCACAAATATGTGCTATGGGCTACCTGTCAATTATATGGCATGGGACCACCCCATTCCCTCTGAAACCTCTAAGAAGAGTCGTTTGCTTACCCTTGTGGGCCTGAACTCTCTTTAGAACCCTTGCCATGTCTGCCTTTCTATCTATGGCATTAATAACTCAATAAATATCTTATTTAGAAAAGAACAATCTGCTTCAGTGTCCCTCTTGACCCTTGGAATCTGAGACCTACAATGACGTCAAATGAATGAGGTATACTCAGTGAAGGAAAGCCAAAGAAAGTGATGAGGGTTCCAAGTTTATTGATATAGATTATGTAATAAATTATGCAAAGATAAACATATGAATCTGTTATTGGCATAACTCTTTCATGATACCTCCCCCCACATGACTGAGGGGGAAGGGAACAAAAATAATCGCTAGTGAATGAAACTAGGTCTGAACGTGCCCTCCCAAATCCATATTTTTAAATTCTAACTGCCAGTCTATGAGGAGGTAGGGCCTCTGGGAAGTGATTAGGTCATAAGGGTAGAATGGATACACCTGGGATTAGTGCCCTTATAAAAGAGACCCCAGGGAGTTCATTCACCTCTTCCATCTTGTAAGGTTATCGTTAGAATCCAGACCAGACCACTGCTTAGGGAGTAGCAGATTCTTTCTAATAGCCCCTGTAAAGGAAATGACAACTCTCCCTACCAAGAACCTGTCTGTGAATCTCTGACCCCCTAACAGACTCAAGAGATGCCCTGATTTCAGGAAAACTGCAGGTGCCATTCTTACTTTTCTAAGAAAGTTCACAGACCTCAGGCTGCCAGACCCCAGGACATCAAAAGGCTATGGATATAGTGGGTACACAGATGTGCTTTCCTCCTCACTTCCCCACACTCTCAGAGTCCCACACGCATTCCTTCCTTGGAACGAAGGATATCCTCCTCCTACCATCCAGGAATCACGGACAGCCTGGCTGCAGGTCTATGCTGTGGACCACTCATCAGCCATGTAGCGTGAAACCCCCCTTCTCTGAGATCTAAGAGAAGGGACCCTTACTCTATCTTGTGGGCCTGAAGTCTCATCAGAGCTGCCATACCATTGTCTGTATGTCCATTGCATTAATAACTTTAATAAGGCCAGTGAGATGGTTCAGAGAGTAAAGGCACTTCCTGCCAAGCCTGCTGACCTGAGTTTGATCCCAGAACCTACATGATGAAAGGAGAGAAATGACTTCTGAAAATTGTTCTTTGACTTCCACCTGCATGTCCTGGCATGTGTGTACCCACACATACACACACATACACACTGAGTAAATATAATTTAAAAATTAAAAACTCTAATAAATCTCTTACCCCAAAGGACAAACTGCCTCAATGTTTCCCTTGAACTCCAAACCCAAAACCTTTCAGCTATATGGGAAATATATCTATAAGGAAGTTCTCACTAGACAAAAGTCTGCTGGTGCCTTAAGCTTTAATTTCCCAGTCATGAAAACTGTGAGAAATAAATTTCTGTTTTGATAAGGCACCCAGCTTATGCTATTTTGTTATGTAACAGTCTGAACAGTCTAACATAGGAAAGTCATATTGAATGGTATGCTTCTGTGACCAAAAAGAAAAAAAAGGGGGGGGGGCGGGGGAGAGGAGATCTCAATACCGTAAGTGTGGCTCTGAACAGAATATTGGCAGCAGAAATTTAGATGGGGAAGGCCATTCCAATGAGGTTTTTGAATGGAATTGAGGAACATGCATTATTTGGTCTGTAGAAAACAGGCCACTTTGTAATAAAACAGCAGTGAGTTTAAGTGAATCTTGTTTTTGTACTAGTGTTTTATTGAAGGTCAAACTTGTGATGAAATTGGATAGTTGAGGAAATTTCTTTTTCTTGTTGACATTTATAGTAAAATGCAAAAAGAGAAAAAAATTTAAACATTTGTTTAGTGTGTGCAAGTGTGTGTGTGTGCACGTGCATGTGTGCATGAGAGAGAGAGAGAGAGAGAGAGAGAGAGAGAGAGAGCAGAGTAGTTTCTCCTTCCACCATATGGGTCCTGGGGATCACACTCAGGTTATCAGGTTTAGTGGCAGGGACCCTTACTTGATGAGCCATCTCACAGGCCTAAGAATATTTTAAAATAGAATTTCTAGTCAAAAATGAAGGAAAACAGGACAATTGAATTTTTTTTTTTCCAGCTTGCACCTACTAGGAAAAAAAATGAGAAAAACCTGCTTAGAAGAGAACATAGGTATGGCCAAGGATTGCTTTGATAAAGGGATCAACTGTCTCGAGGGAAGCCAAAAGTTACTCATTAACACAATGAAGGAGATTAGGCAACCTTATAAAGGGCCTATTGTCCAAGATAATGAGAAAGCATCCTGAAGTCATTTCTTACTTCCCATAGGGAGAGGGGGCTGCCACTCCCATATAGGCCCATAGTGCCAGGGTTTGCAGGAGAGAACCCATATCAAAGGAGGAACCCCCAGCTCCCAGCACTGCCTCAAGTTGGGAGCTTTGCTTCCCAAACTCTGTTTCCACACTCACAGACACACCTGGTGTGACTACCATAGGGCCCTGGTGTGATTGCTCCAGGTCAAGTAAAGCTGTGGGGCCATGGCTACTTCTACCTGGACTTCAAAAGATGTCTCTGAGAGCTTGGTGGTGCTTGGATAGAGAAGTGTGGTAGGGGTGGAGGCCAATGCAGAGACACCCATTACAGCAATACTCAGCAAAGCCATGGGAATGGGGCTGCCCCTGGGACTTCAGGTCAGTAGATCCACAGGTGTACCATTCTAGCCTCAGAAAGCTGTAATGTGGGCTGTGACCAGCAAAGCCAAGGGGGCAGGGTCATCCAAAGTGCTGGGATAGGATCTGTGCCCCAGTGGGCCTCAGGGGCAAAGCAATAAACTAAAAGTGATTCTGAAATCTTAAGGTCTTGGATTGATTCATTTCTTTCCTAGTTTGCTCCTTTGGAATAGGAAGGTCTATTCTATATTGTCCTGCATTGTAATTGGAAAGTATATTACTTGTTTGATTGTTCCATTTCAACGTAAGAGCAATTTGCCTCAGAATGAATCACACTCTGAATCTCACACATAACTGATTCAGATGATACTTACAAAAGACTTTGGCCTTTTTTTGTTTGCTTGCTTTCTTGTTTTTTTGAGACAGAGTCTTGCTTTGTAGCTCTGGCCAGCTTGGTACTTACTTATGTAGCCTAGGCTGGCCTTGACCTGGAGGCAATCTTCTTTCATCAGCTTCTGGAATGCTGAGGTTATAGGTATGTGCCATCACACCGATTGTAACTTTGGTTTTTAAACTCCGATGCTAGAATCAGTTACGATTTTTTGAGACTCAGGATACTATGAATCTATTTTATATTAGAGGACAACACGACTTTTGGGAACCAGGGATGGAACGCTATAGTCTGAATGGACTGAGACAGATGACAGAGGAACAAATGCTGAGATAGACACCCGAGACCTAGTTCATTCTAGCCCTGCCTAGCAATGACCTTGGGCAACTCATTTCCCTGTTCTAAGCAAGCCTCAGTTTCCTCACCCTGCAAAAGGAGCAGATTGGGTGAGATGACCCCTAGAGCCTCCTTTCTTTTATTTTTATAAAATATGGCCTCTTGCTCAAGATAGTCTAGGTATGGTCCCTAACATCCACATAAGATTCCATTAATTGGGGCTGGGGAGATGTCTCAACAATTAAGAGCACTGGCTGCTCTTGTAGAGATTTGGTTCCCAGCACCCACACAGTAGCTAACAAGCACCAGCAACTCTAGTTCCAGGGGATCTGACACCCTCTTCTTGCCTCTGTGGCAGTGCATGCATGTGGTATACTTACATGCAGGCAAAACACTCATACATATAAACCTTTTTTTTAAAAAAAATTGAAGACTCGATCTCTAAAAGCTACAGGCTTTGTTCTTTCTGTCATCTTTCCATGTCACCATGAAGGATGGTCACATTGGTAAATTTGGAGTTACTAATAACAGTGTCATTGCTGTCAACTCACAGGCAGGTTAAACAAGGAGGGAGTTATTAGTCCCAGTTTTGATGGGCAGCTCAAATACTTAGAAAAATGGCAGAACACTGTACTCCCATGCTGTCTGTTGGTTTCATTGTATTGACAATTTCAACTGGTATAATGACCATGAAGAAAGAAAACAATATGAAAAAAAAACCAAAAACACAGAGGCTGCAGAATCCTGGGATTCTTTTTCTAGGGCAGTAAACATACACATAAATATGGCTCAATGTGTATGTGTGTGTGTATGGGGGGGTGGCTTGAGGAGGATACAGAATTCTAATTGGGCCTGGTGATTCAGTCCTACAATCCTATAATCCTAGCTACTTGGGAAGATGAGGCAGGAAGATTCAAGTTCAAAGCCCAATTAGAATTAATCAACTTGAGCAACTTAGTAAGAACCTGTCTCAAAGTGAAAAGGGGTACTGAGGATATAGCTCAATGGTAGAGTGCTTGCTTAGCAAGTGTGAGGTCCTAGGTTCTGTCCCTGGAACTATAAAACAAAACAAAGCAAAGTACAGAATTCTACTTTAAAAAAAAATCCTTCCTTGCTTCCTTTCCTTTTCTCTCTCTTTCTTTTCTTTCTTTCCTTTCTTTCCTCTTCCCTTCCCTCCCTTCCCCTTCCCCTTCTTTCCCTCCCTCCCTCCCTTCCTCCCTTTTCTTTCTTTCATCTATTGTGTGTGTATGTGTGTACATGTGCCAAAGCACATATTTGGAGGTCAGAGGATAACTTTCTGGAGTTGGTTCTCTCCTTCTACCGTGTGAGTCCCAGGAATCAAACTCAGGTTGTCAGGCTTAGCAACAAGTGCTCTAATCCATTGAGCCATCTCAATGGCATGGAATCCTACTTAATACTATTTAAATTTTTTTTATTTATTATTTTTATTTTATATGTATGCGTATATTGCCTGCATGTATGGAAGTGCACCTGTGTTGTGCTGAAGAGGGCATCAGATCCCCTGGGACTGGAGTTATGGAGAGTTGCTAGCTGCCATGTGGGTGCTGGGATCTGAAACTGGGTCTTCTGCAAGAACATTCAGTGTTCTTAACTGCTGAGCCATCTCTCCAGCCCCTAATGCTACTTTTTTATACTCTATATGCTTGCAACTTAAAGTTGATGTGATAGGAATGGAGAAACACAGGGCAAAAAAAATATCACCCGTGAAATTGAGGATGACAGTATAAAATAGGTAGTTCTTTTGTTTGTCTGTTGCAATGTCAGGGATAGAATCCAGTGCCCTGTGTGTGCTAAGTAAGTACTCTACCATTACGCTACATCCTAAGACATAAAACAGGAGGTTTTTATCTACAAATCAAGCCACCATACTGGGCTTAACGTCTTGGACTTATTCAAGACCTGTCATTTATTTATTCTTTCCTAGTTTGCTCCTTTGGAATGGGAAGGTCTATTCTATGCCTGTTCTGCATTGTATTTTAGAAGTATATTACTTGTTTGATATGCGGACAGAGCCAAGGGTTGCTATAGGAAAAGATCTCAGGAAAGGATCTGGATGACCATCTAAGACTTTGGGATAACCTAGAGAACTCACTTAGAATGCAGATTTCTAGACCTTACCAAGTTAATCTGTATTTTAACAACAGTAAAATACTATCAGTCAGTATTCATTGAATACTTTCTGTTATATGCACTATACACATTAACTCAATTATCTCAATGCTTTATAAACTAAGGACTATTATTTTCCTATTTCACAGTTAAAGAAACAGAGGCTTGAGCTGGTGAGATGGCTCTGTAGGTAAAGGCACTTGCCACCAAGTCCAACAACCAGAGTTTGATCCCTGGAACCCACATGGTAGAAGGAGAGAACTGACTCCTACAAGTTGCTCTCTGATCTCCAAATATACACTGTGATATGAATGAGCCCACATACAGACATACAAACAAACACGATAAATAAACAAGCAAACAAGTAAATAAATGTAATTTTTAAATTAGGAAAAAAAAGAGGGCTGACAAAAAAAAGCTTGCTACCCAAACTGACAATATAGGCCAGGCACTGTGGTACATGCCTTTAATCCCAGCACTCAGGAGGCAGAGGAAGGTGAGTCTCTGTGAGATGGAGGCCAGCTTGTTCCATGCCAGCTGGGGCTACAGAGAGACCCTGCCTCAAAAAATAAACCACCACCACTACCACCAACAACAAAAAGGTTGACAATCTGAGTTCAATCCTTGGGACCCAAATTGTGGAGAGAGAGAATCAACTCCCAAAGCTTGTTCTCTGACAAGTGTGTCATGGCATGCACACAAAGTAACACATAAAATAAAGAAACAAGAAAAGCTACTTTTGAAAAAAGAAAGAAACAGAGGCTGGAAGAGGTTACCATATAGCTAGTAAAGAATAGTGTCAGGACTTAAAGCTAGGCAGAATGATTCTCAACTACTAGATCGCACTGAACATCCTCAGGAGCTTCTTGAACAGCCAGAATGGTTTTGTCACGTGTTTGAGAATCATTCCCCACCTAGTCTGTCCTAAATAAGGAACATTAAAATCTTCTTTTGTCCTTTCTTTAAAAATGTCCAGCCTGGGCTATGTGGGCTTATGACACCTAGAAATTGAACCCAGGGCATTAGGCCTACAAACAAGTCTCATATCAGTCTCACCAGCCCTCTCTATATATTCTGTTCCATAATAGCAGTCACTAGTCACATGTGGCTCCTGAGTACTTGAAATATGGCTAATGTGACTGAGGAACTAAATTTTAAAATTTCATTTAATTTTAATTTAAAAACTGATGCAGTATAGAACTGCTTCATTATGAAGAAATTAATACTTTACTGCTTAAACAGAATTTCAGTTCACTTTAACTACTACATTACATACAAACTGATATATGCTCTAAGTATAACTCCACATCAGCTTTTGTAGATTTAGAATGAAAAACTAATATAAAATATCTCATTAATAATTTTATACTGACTAGTCTTTAAAGTCTGTATATGTTGAGTTCAATAAACTTATTGTTAAAAATTAGTTCAGGAGGGGGAAGAGAGATCTAAATACAACCAAAATATACTGTATGAAAATTACAAAAATTCAATTAAAAATTAGTTCAGGGGCTAGACACATAGCTCAGTGGTTAAGAACACAGACCGCTCTTCCAGAGGACCCAGGTTCAGCACCCATATGGTAGCTAACAACTATCCATAACTCTAGTTCCAGGGTTTTGATAGCTTCTTCTGGTCTCCTTGGGTTTGCACACATATGGTACATGTACACACAGGTAAAACACTCATACACATAAAATAAAAATAAGTTAATTAAATTAAAAATTAGTTTACCTATTACTTTTTATTCATTCAATGTGGTGATTAGAAAATTTACAATTACATGTGGTCTTATTAAATTCTACTGGACTGGATGAAAAAGAGAATGCAATAGCATTCAACACTCTCTGCTTCCTGACTATGGCTGTCATGTGACCAGCTGCCTCACATTCCTGTCATCATGATTTCCCTTCTGTGATGGACTGTACCTTTAAACTGTGAGCCAAAATAATCCCCTCCTCATTTAAACTGCTTTTGTCAGGGCATTTTATCACAGCACCCAATTTGCAGGGGGGGAGCGACAGAGATGAGAGATGAGAGATGAGAGGAGAGAGCGAGAGCGAGAGCGAGAGCGAGAGCGAGAGAGAGAGAGAGAGAGAGAGAGAGCTACTAGAGCAAACCTGCCGTTTAAGCTGCAGGGCCACTCTGCTCAGAGAGATCTGGGTGTGGCCTGGAGGGCCTGCAAAGGAGGCTGGCACATCATTTTCCCAATGTCTCATTGTAAGATCATCCAGCATCTCATCACCACACTGACTTGGGGCAGGTGCTGGAACCTGGAGCACCCTTACAGCTGCTACAATGGTCCTCTTGAGTCTGGTCCTCAGGTTGGGATCAAAGGACCTGAATGGAGGCTCAATCCTTGCACCTTAACCTTGGGATTGGGTGTATACAAATTTTAGGATTTCAGTTTTTCTTCTTGAAACAAGAGTGAGAAAACAAGTCTTCCTTGCCACCTTCGGGCTGAGGACAGGAGTAGGAGGAATTCTGATGCAGTGCTGAATGAGTGCTGGGAGGTCCTTGACAAAGTCCTTGAAGTGAATACTATGTGCTTGGGGTGGTAGTTGCTGAAGGAGGATTGGTAGAAAGATTATTTAAAGATTTTCAGTCTTAAAATTTGCCTTCCTGAATATTCTTTCACCTGAGCCTCACATCCATTTGGAGGACTACAGGTTATCTCTATCCCCCTTTGTCATATGATGGAATGGAAGGACCAAGAAACTGAGTGACTCACCCAAGGTCACACAGCTAGTAAATGGCAGAACCAGGATTTCGATGCAGATTTTCCAAGTCCAAGTCCAATATGCGCCCCTTACCATGCTCTCTCCACATCATGAAACCTGTTACTGATGAAAAGGGACACCTCAAAGCCACCCAGATGCTGTCCCACACAATCTTGTTCAGATACAGTCACCACTGCACTAGGCTCTACTATCTGTCTCTCTCCTGATAGTTTTGCTCCTATAACATCTTGTGTGAGAAAGCCATTCAATGGAAGTTTTGTGGATAGAGGGTGGGGCAATGTCCCTCAATTGGTACAATGCTTGCCTAGTATACAGGAAGCACTAAGTTTGAGCCCCAGAATTGCATAAACAGAGCATGGTGGTACATGCCTGTAAATCCCAGGACTTGGGAGGTAAAGGCAGGACAATCAGTAGTTCAAGGCCAGCCTGAGTTTCATGGCACCCTATCTCAGAAGCAGCAGTAGCAGCAGCAGCAACAACAGTAACAGGAAAGAAAGCATTTAAAATATTTAGGTGGGGATAGAGTTCAATGGTAGAACAGCTACCTAGGATGCAAGAAGTCCTGGGTTTAGTCCTCAGGGACACAAGGAGAGGAGGAAGAGAAGGAGGAGCAGGAGGAAGAGAAAGAAATAATTTTATACCATATATAGACAGGGAAGCCTTGGTATTGGCAAAAGGCCTGTCCGGAGCCCTTTTTAAAATCTCAAATCCATAGTGCCACCTCTGTAGTGTTAGGAATCCACCCCTGCCATTGGGAACGTCTCTCAGCCTAAAATAATATTCCTACTAGTCCCATCTTAAATGAAATGTTGCATAAATGTAAAATGGGAATCTATCTTGTCACCCCACAGATATGCAGGCCTATGCTAGGTAAGAGCTTTGGGGGTGATGAACAGCTGGTATTGGGACAGGAGACCTAGTGAGACATGGTCTCCTTGAAATGAAGAAAAACAACAACTATGACCTTGAGAATTTACCCCAGAGGTTGACCAGTGTGGCAGAGGTAACTGTCTAAGCTACAGATACCCAGTCTGAAAATGGTCACATCAAATGTTCCCAGTTGAAGTAATTGTCCAAGCTACAGATGCCTGGGCTGGGGACAGCACGTCAATCAATGCTCAGTGCATGGTAACTCACTACTATCATCCTAGCACTTGAGAGACTAGACAGGAGAACTACCATGAGTTTGAGGCCAATCTGGGTTACATAGAGTTCCAGGGCAGTCTGGACTACTACTAACACAAGTGAGATCTTATTTTAAAAAAAGCAAAAACAAAAAAATAGGACTGGAGCTATATAGCTCAGTGGTGGTAGAGCACTTACTTAGCATGTTTGGGGTCCTAGGTTCAATCCCTAGTACCACAAAATAAAATAAAATAAAAATCCTATTTGGGACTGACTTGCCAAGCAACCCTGAAAACCCAAGTCTGATCCCTGGAACCCATGTAAAAAGGTCAGATATAGTGGCTCACATCTATGATCCCAGCACTCCTAAGGTAAGATAGGTGGTGGAGACAGGTAAATTGGCTGGAAGTTGTCCTCGGACCTCTACACATATGCTGTGGCACGTCCTCCCCCTCTCTCCCTCTCTTTCTTTAATCCCTCTCTCTTTCTCTTATATAAATAAACATAAACAAATAATTAAAATAAAAGAGCCTGGGTTTGAGAAGAGGGTTCTTACACTGAGGATGTAGCTCAGTGGTATAGCACTTGCCTAGGCCCTGGATTCAATCTCTAGAATAAGGGGAGGAGGGGAAGGGGAAAGAGAATGTGGAGTGTGATGCCTATTCACAGATGCCACTCCACAACTGATACTGGATATAGACACTCAGTGGGCATAGTCCAGTACAGCCCTGAGCTCCCAGGCTTAAGTGATCCTCTTGCCTCAGCCTTGTGAGCAGGTGGAACTGCAAGTGTGCCTCTGTGTCCCTGGCAACATCATTTCTAACACAAGAGCATCTCAGTTCTGAGACCTTTGTTCTGGAGTCATTTCCCATCTCTTTCCAAGCTTCTTTTATCTCACATTCCAAATCCAATCTCTCTGGCTTTAATATGAAAAGCAAAGCCTATTAGCCCAGCAGTATTCCTCTGCTAATAGCCTTCTCAAAACTAACTCTTCCCCACAGGTTGGTATGCCTGCTGAAACGCTGGGAATGTGTGCACAAATGACCTTCATAGGCGGCAATGGAGGAAACCACAGTTTCTGGGCCTTGGGAAGCTGGACCCAATTCAGAAAACAGGGAAGTATTACCACCACGCCAGGCCATTCTCTGGTATATAACTGCCAGGGTATCATTTTCTATAGACCTTTGGTCCAGGAGGCCCCAGAGCATTAGAAGCTGCAGTAGGAGGCTTGCCCAATCCTTGCAGAACACAATTAACGCTTTCAAAACAAGATCCACATATGATAATGAGTTCACCTACTGAGATTTTGAAAACAGTCTTGTGCCATACAGACATCAATTTATATGGACGTCCATATCCTTCAAAATCCTGCCTTCAATAGCCATGATCAGAGCAGGTGCTTCTAAGGAGGTCACAGACAGGATAAAGACAGCTGAAAGGAACATGAGTCCAAAGTAGAAGGAAACACTATACCAGACAACAGCTGCTAAAAGGAGGAGTAAGACAAGAGTCAATTCACCTATCAAAACAACAACTAAGGGTTCTGGGAGATGGCTCACTGTATTAAGAGCGCTTGTGGCACAAGCATGAGGACCTGAGTTCAAATCCCTAGCACTCATGTACAAAGTTGGGCATGGCCACACACTACAGACCCATACTATAGGCCTACACTATGGGGGACAGAGAAAGCAGGACTGCACCAACCTAAGTGTCACCAGTTGGCATTCTGACTTATTTGTTGCCAGGCATGGTGGTGCACACTTTTAATCTCAGCACTCGGGAGACAGAGGCTGGTGGATCTCTGTGAGATTTAGGTCAGCCAGGTTAAGAGAGAGAGAGAGAGAGAGAGAGAGAGAGAGAGAGAGAGACCAACTGAGGCTACAGAGAGACCCTACTATCTCAAAAAAGGCTATTTACTATCAATCAAAAAAAAAATCTTTACAAGAACTGCAAAGGAATGCATCTAGAATCCTATAACCAAACACAGCTATGTTTTTCTTTGGTTCTTCTGTTTGTCTATAGTCATTGTACAATTTTCTGTGCTCCTTTTCCCTCCAACTAACAAAATTCCACAAACAGCTTTTTTTCTTTTAAATAACTGTATCATGTTTCATTAAATTATATAACAGTGTTTCTCTATTGCTGGACATTCGTTTTTTATTTTCTAGATGTTAGCCATTCCAAATTTTACTGATAAAGCAAATTTCTTCTCAAGAGCTTCATTTATTTCTAATTATTTCAGCTAAATCTCTGGGAGTAGAGTTAAAGGCTGGCATTTATAGGTTCTTGATATCTTCACTTTCAAAAGGATGGCACTGTGGGGACATAGGAGTGTTTCTATTTTACTGTATTTGCCTATCTATCCCTGGGAAAGGGGAGGAGGCCCCATCAGGTTTCTATTTGGGTCAGGCAGACACAGGCAGCAAATAATTATCTTACATGGAGATCCATGAATGAAACACTGAAGACACTAGGTGCTAGAGAAAGTGAGAGCATAGGCAATTCTATGCAGTTAAACACTGAGATGGACAATGCATGAACTAAATGCAAGAGGATGCGAATGCCTATCTGCTTCTTCAGTTTGTAACCTGCCAAGATCAGGATAGCTCTCAAATTAGATCGATCTTAAATGTCATGTGGTCCACCCAATCTGGAGGCAGATTAAGGAGACTGCCTGGTTGTCCAAGGTTGCAAAAATCAAGGATTGTTGAGACAAACTCTGCTAACTGGCACATGTATACCTATAAGCTTATGAAGCTCAGAAAAGTCTTATGGGGTTTTGCTGCTTGGCTGGACGAGGCTACTGTGACTTGTACCACAGCCTAATTCAAACCCTATTATCTACTAGACCCCATCTGCCCCATTCCATTCCAACTAACCTGGAGTCTTGTCACCTATCTGAATTCCAGCAACCACTGTAAAGTCCTTCTCAGTTAGGTCAGCATTAGGCTGCCCACTTATGCAGATGCCAGTCCTGGCCTTGCTACTTCCTGGCTATAGGATGTTGGTTTCTCAGTGCTTTCACCTATAAAATGGGGATAATAAGTGTATCTGTGTGACTGCATCACTGTGAGGGTATATGGTGGCTAATCCTGGGTGTAAACTTGATTGGATCTGGGATTAACTGAAATGAGAGAGACCTTGTTGACTGGATCATTTGAAGCTGGAAGACCCACCCTAAATGTGGGCATTACCTTCTGATGGCAACCCGTATAAAAGGCCATGGCAGAAGGGAGCTTGTGCTTTTTTGCCATTTGCCTTCTCTCTCATTGGTGAGTTATCTTGCCACTGTAACCAACTTCTTCTTCTTCAACATAGACTAAAGACTAGCAGGTCTCCCAGAATCCATCAAGCCTTCAGCACCAGATTGGGACTACTGAGACATCCAGCCTAGTGGACTGAGCAACTACTGGATTCTCAGCCTTTCCAGTGTGGTGTAGCCATTGTTGGACTACTTGGACTCTATCCTGCAAGCTAATCTAATGGATTTATTAGATTAGTTTACAGGATTTCTACCAGTTCTGTTTCTTTAGAGAATCCTGACTAATACAGGGTGAAATAGGTAAGGACAATGAATGCAAAATAACCTCTTCAAGTTAGTAAGAGATTTTCCTTAATACAGTCATTGTAAGAACTAAATAAGATGACAAATACAATGTACCTTGAAAATGCTTGGGTATAGCTATTGCAGGGCATAGTGACACATGCCTTTGACCCATGCCTTTGGGAGGTAGAGGCAAGCAGATCTCTGTAAATTTGAGGCCAGTCTGGTCTATATAGCAAGTTTCAGTCCAGCTGGGCTACATAGTGAGATACTGTCTTAAAAAAAACAAAACAAAACAAAAACAAAACAAAAAAAAACCCAAGAAAAAAAAATCCCTATATATATCTCTAACTAACTAACTAACTAACTAACTAACTAACTAACTAACTAACTAACTAAATGCTATTGTTGTAATAACACAAGCACTAAACACAGTACAAATGTAGTAGGTTTCCCCCAGGGATGGGCGAGAGAAGGGTTTCATGGAGCTGGAAGGATGTTCTGCCTCTCCTCATAAAACTTATATTTCTCTGACAGCCTTTTTCCTCCCTACTCAATCCTCTGCCCCCTCTTACCCTTGCACATGCTCCTTTAGCCAGGAAATAAGCCAGCACCAGTGTTTTCTTCTCTTGCATCTTCAGTATCAATGAAAGCAAGACTTAGGCCATTTCTCTCTATCCTTGGTACTTGGCAAGCTCATGCCCTCCTTAGGCCCCATATTAGAAGGATAGTAAATAACTGAGGCACAGGGAAACTGCCACCACTAACTTTGTTTCCTCTGGGCTGAGCCTAGGTCTGATTGCTGCTAGCCCCAGGGGCCTGTGGCCGAAGCATCCACCACCCTGGCCTGCCCATCCCAGCCCTGCTGTGGATCCCAGCACCCTACTCACAGCTCAAGAATGAGCACCACGTCGGTGCGATTCTCATAGACGTCATGCAGCGTGATGATGTTGGGGTGCAGCACCTGCCGCAAGATGCTCACCTCCCGCTCGATTTCCTCCCGGCACACACCTCGCCGGCTGGCCTGGCTATGACGCTTCTTAATGAACTTGGCTGCATACTCCAGCCCTGTGTTCTTCTCCTGGCACTTCTTCACGATGGCAAACTGGCCACTGTGGGGACATAGGACCCACACAATTAGGGTGTGGCCATTGGGAAAGTGACCCTTGCTGCTCGCTATCAAGGCAGCTAACATGTTTTTCCACCAAGACAGAAAATCATGCTACTGGCCAGCATCTTTGCCTGGCTAACATCTAACGACTGAAGTAGGGCAGGGACTGGGCTTCCCTTCTGTTCATATGAGACCTTTATATTTTACTAGGAAGGGGTTATTACTATTATATTGTTATTCCCAGTATACAAAGGTGAACACCTAGGCCTTGGAAAATATTGCCTTGGTCAGGTTGACACAGCTTGCAAAGCCTTAGCTAGATGTCATAATGTCCATAAGCAGGCTGGGTTGGTGGAGATCTCAGTTGGGACTGGGATTGGAGTAGAGGCTGCCTGACAAGGTCAATCATTATGGTACTATGAACAATAAATTTGTAAAATTCAGAAACAGAAGTTGGGCGTGGTCGCACATGCCTTTAGTCCCAACACTCAGGAGGCAGAGGCAGGTGGAGCTCTGTGAGTTCAAGCCCAGTCTGATATACAAAGTGAGTTCCAGGTCAGCTGGGGTTACAGGGAGACCCTGTTTGAAAAAGACAAAAAAAAACAAAACAAAACAAAACAAAACAAAAACCCCAAAACAATCAGAAACTGAGGCCAAAAGACTCATCACAAAATTAATGACAAAGCCAGACCTCAAAGCCAGCTGGCCACAAAGCCTCTTAGACAGTTATGTCAAAAAAGACTCTGCTTGGGCTCCTTGAGATAATGACCATGAAATGGTGTCCATGTGAGAGATCCAAGCAGCCAGCACTAAGCCATCTTCCCTATGTGCTCTGAGGGGAGCCCATGCCTCAGGGAAAGATAATATCCTCCCACCCCTCTATCTCACCCCTCTGCCATGAGTTTCTGGGGCAGATCAAAGTCCCTGGTGACAGCTAGTAGTCACTCCCTGCCCTCTAAGATCCTTCTGCTCTCTTTCCACATTACTCTATGGTTCTTTATTTTAATTTATGTGTATGTGTGTGTGCCTGTAGTCTGTATGTGTACCATGTGTGTACAGTGCCTGTGGGGGTCAAATGAGGACACCAGATCCCTGGAACTGGAGTTATAGGTAGTTGTGAGTTGCCATGTGGGTGCTGGGAACTGAACTTTGGTCCTTTCCAAGAGCAGCAAGTGCTCTTAACTGCTGAGCCATCTCTCCAGCTCCCCTATGTTTCTTTGCAACTACAAACACTCACTTCTTGGGAAAAACTTATAATTCTGCTTTAATGGTTTAACAAGGGACCCATTGGATCCAGAGCTCCATTTTTTATTTTCTTAGCATAAGTTATAGTTGAGATACTCAAGATATTTGTTCCAATCTCAGAAAATGGCATTGTATCTTGAGCACTAATCTTCAGAGAGATGTCTTCCAAATAAAGTGAGTAACAACAAGAAAGTGAAGTTGAGCAAACAAGTAGACACTTTAAAGATGTTGCCAAATACAAATTCATTCATTTCTTCATCCCCTGCCCTCCATTCACTCAACACTATCTGAGCATCTGCCCTGTGATGGCTAGTAAAGGACGGGGAACATAAACAATAGTTGCAGAGGGAGCTCTGTGGAGGAAGAGGTCCCTCAAAAATGGGCTGAGTCAAAGAAGGTTTTTCCACCTTCTACTGTCCGCTAACTCTAATGTTCAGCAATCCAGGCTCTGAATGTTGGCTCTGAGCTGTCCACACATTAGGGGCTGATGCGGGTAGACGGAAGCCACCTTTGGTGTGATCTTTAACACAGATGGCCACATGGAGCTACTCTGGGTCTTGGGGACATTGGGTCATTGGGGAGATTGAGTGCCAGCAAACACTTGACAAAGGTTTTTGTCCCAAGCAACTGTGAGTCAGCATCAAGACAGCATACTCCTCTGATATCTCTAGAGGCTGCCAACAGCACTGGTAGGACTGGCATTTCAGAGTTCCCATACCCTTTCCCCCACAACCCTGTGTGAGTTGACTGATGGAGAAAGTAAAACTCAAGGATTTTAAGTTATATGCAGGCAGGTGTTGGCACAGGGTTGTGTTTGATACCCAAACCTCAGGTCCCAGCCCCAAGCTGCACTATATTGTAACTTGTGAAGGCACAAATGCAATGTTGTAAAGTAGAGCTAAAGGTTTCAGGTCACCTTGATATAGTATCTCTTTGGTCTTAAGAGGGGGAATGGAGACATTTTTCTGTCACATGACTGAAAAATTCCTCGAGCTCTCAAAAAGCCAGTGAATGTTTACTTTTCTCTCTTGATTTCTCTCTGTGAGAACAGCATGAGCCTAAGAGGTATGAGGGGGGCAAAAGGAGGTAGTTTGAGAATGGTTGACTAAAATGGAGCCAAATACCATTTGAGCACCACAAGCCAGTCATTTTGAGCTTGGGAGGGGTCCTCTCCTCAAGCTTTAGGTGTAGCCTCAGAGTCACAGCCCCTGGGATGACATCCCCTGGCCTTCAGCTATTTTGGAAAGAGCAGAGAATACTTTCCATTAGGCCCAGGACACAAGGGCTGGGCAATTGGTGCAGGTTTCAAGGTTAATCAGACCTGTCTCAGTGACTTATTTATGCTGACATATGGGTCATAATATGTTGTCACTCAGTTTACTTGGAAGACCATCTCTCTGAGGATTATTCTAATAATAGAGTACTCTAGATGCAATACAATTTTATGAGATTGGGGCAAGTATACTGAGCAGGATGCTATCTGCTCTGAGCATCTGTTTCTTGACCTGTAAAATGGGAGTCATGATTCCCTAACAGATAGTGGTGAAGCCTAGAAATATTTGTGCTATTGGTCCACAATCATCAGTAAAAACTCGCTTAGGCCAAAGAGACCTAGAGTCAGAAGTCACTGCTTCAAATGGCCTGGAATGTAAGACCAGGGAGTCAGATAATTTTAAAAGAGAATGCCCAGATGTGGGAATACCTCTGCTCTAAGCAATTAATCAACTCTTTTAATTCCACAGCTGTGGGTCTCAATCCTGGCAGCATTCTAGAACTCCCTGGGGAACTTTAAAACTACTGAGGTCTAGGTCTCAAGTCCAGAGATTCAGATTTAGCTCTGAGCTAAAGCCTGGAGATGGAGATATTTAACTTTCTGTTGTGTTTTGTTTTCTTTATTTGGGATAGGGCCTCACTTTGTAGTCATCCAGGCAGACACTGAACTCCTGATCCTCCTGTCTCAGCCTCCCCAATACTGGGATTATAGGCATGCACTATTACTGCTCCCAGCTCCCTAGTGACCCTCTTAGGCATCATGGGCTGAGAACCATGACTTACAACAGCTCTCTGTCACAGATGAAGAAGCTACCCCAATATCACTGCTTCCATTCACTGACCTTTTCAGTACTACACTTCCTGGGAGGCCATTTTGATCTGATACTATTTAAGGAGGGAGAAGAGAGAAGGAATCAGAAAGGGTCTTTCTTACCATCAGGTTTTGCTTCAGGGGTCAGTAATATAACTGATGTGACAGTAATCTACAAATCAAGACAGTTACCCTTTGCTTTAGGGGTTAACAAGAATAGGATTTTTGTGGGCTAGAGAGATGGTTCAGTGAGCCGTTAAGAGGGAGTATTGCTCCTGCAAAGGATTTAAATTCAGTTCCAAGCACCTGCCTATAACTCCAGTTGTAAGGGATTCAGTGCCCTTTTATGGCCTTCCCGGGCACCTGTACTCATGTGCATGTACACACACACACACTTAAAAATAACAATAAATCTTTAAAAAAATTTTCAATGAACTATTCTATAGGCACTGTGCCCACAGCAGATACACAAAGGCAGAATCTGAGGTAACTTTACAATGTCCATTGGAAGGCACCAGTCAACCCAAGGGTAGGTGAAGAGAGTGATGGTGACAGGCCTTTTCCCACTAAGAAGTTGAGGCCCTGTAGCATATAAGCCACCTAATTAGGATATGAGGATGAAGGATGAAATACCAAGGGTCCCTCTAAGTTAGGACAGCGTCACTTAGGATATCATGTATGGAGGACACAGAGAGCTGCCCAATCTTGAATATGCTATGGAGGTCACTGCCAACTAAAAAATTATGAAAGCTGGGCATGGGGTATACTCCTGGAATCCCAACATTTGGGAGGTGAAGGCATGAGGATCAGGAGATTAAAGTCATCTTTGGCTATAGTGAGTTCCAGGCCAGTCTGGGATATGTAAGACGGTCTCCAAAATAAAAAACAAAAAACCCCAAAAATTAAGCAACTAGAGATAGAGGGGCTGGAGAGGTGGCTCAGAGGTTAAGAGCACTTACTGCTCTTCTGGAGGACCTGGGTTCAGTACCTAGCACCTACATGGGGGCTAACACGAATGTTCCAGGGGATCTAATGCCTTCTTCTGGCCTTTGTGGGTACCAGGTACACATGTGGTGCACCTACACACATGTAGGCGAAACATTTATACACATAAAAATGAGAGAGATAGATAGAGAGAGAGAGAGAGGGAGAGAGAGAAAGAGAGAGAGAGAGAGAGAGAGAGAGAGAGAATATAGCTTAGTGGTAGAACATACCATACCTAGCATATGCTTACCCTGGATTTAGTCCCTAGCACCACATAAAGTTGTTATGAGAATGTGGAAAACTGATACATATATGCAAAGTTCACATGTTCCAATGTTTTCCTTATGATAGTGCCTAATTGATGGTCAAATGTAGCAAGGGACTGCTCATCAGGAGGTTGCACTCCTGGTCCTGACCTGCCATCAAAGTTCATGGGCTTGGACATGGAAGGGCCTTCTAACTTTATGCTTCTCCCTTTGCCAAATGAGAATGCATTGTATCAGCAAACTCCAAAGAGCCTGAGACAACTATGAACAGAAGCAAAGGCTTCCCCTTCACTCTCCATATTCCTATATCTAGGAGCAACCTGTTTAGTTCCCTGGTCCTCAGTTTCCTCTCTTGTCAAGAAGGGGATGATAAAGCCTGCCCTATCCATCTCCCAGGGTTGTTTGGGAAATCATAAGATAATGTCTGAGAAAGAACTTAACCACCCAGCTGCAGAGGCATGAGGCTGAGCAGGTGGGAACTCGGTGCCTGAGGTGGCTCACAAGTAGGAGGGATTATCCAGAGTCAGTAAACACACAAAGCACAGAAACTACCTTCCCTGCTCTGCCAACACACTGTCCTTCAGTTATAACAGGAACTTGCCCCTCTTCCCAGGCAGAGGGCTCACTTCCCACGCACTCAGCATCTGGTAGGACAGGGAAAGTTGCAGAGAGGTTAGGTCACCAGCAGAACTTGGCTGGGCCTCAGGTGGCACCTCACAAGGGCTCTCTTGTTATCTGCTTAGGAATCCCATGAAAAGGAGTACATTTTTAGACAGCTTTTCAGGGGCTTCATAATGTTCCAATCCCAACTCCTAAACTGCATGAAAAAGTCAGACTCAATCCCTGTCAAATTCTTCACTATCAAGAATAACCCAGAAATGACTCAAAAGTCACACTATAAGATTCATACAACTATGTGGACATTAATGCACATAGAGTCATTGTCTTCACAGGCTATTTTATATTCATTCTCTCTTTTTAATATTTGAAGGCACCATAGTTTCATTTTCTAGATAAGAGCGTTTATTTAGGGGATTGGCAAGATTGTTCAGTTGGTAAAGAGCTTGCCATGCAAGCCTGACAACTTGAGTTCAATCCCCAGAACCCATGAAAAGGTTATAAGGAGAAAACTGCACAAAGTTGTGCTCTGACCGTCACACATGCACTATAGCACATGTGCATCTATGTCCCCCATCACATACACAATTATAATAGTAAATAAAAATTAGAGGTCAGTGAGATGGTTGAGCATATAAAGGTGCTTGCCACCAAGCCTGACAGCTTGAGATTGAGCTCTACAACCCACATGATGAAAAGAGAGAACCAATTCCTGTAAGTTGTCCTCTGACTTCCACGTGTGTTGTGTACTCATGCATGTACACACAACAAAACACCATAAACACAAAATAAAATAAATATAAAAATATTTAAAGAATACTGAAGATTAGAAAAGTTAAGAGAAATGGTTTAGTAGTTAAGAGCAATGGCTGCCCTTGCACAGGACCCAAGTTTGTTAACAACCATCTGTAACTCGAGGCTCAGGGAATATGATGCCCTCTTCTGGCCTCTATAGGCATTGCATACACATTACATACAGGCAAAACACACATAAAGTTAAAATAGAAATTTTTTTTAAAAAAAGAAAAGTTAAGTGACTTGGATGTTGAGTAAAGTAGTAGAAACACAAGCCCATGTATACTGACTCTAGCTTCAGTGGCTCTCAATCACCCAATTTCAGAATTTAGAGTAAAAATTACCCTGCAGGGATGTGCTAATCAATACAAAGAGGGCCCACCCCAGAAGAAAGGTTTCTTTGTCTTTCATTTTACCACTGAACTATGATCTCCAACCTTGTGAAGAAGAATTTTTATCCCTGGTTTGTTTAACATTGTCAGCATGTGGGACAATAAAAGAGTGATCTTTACTTGCTTTTATTTCTGATATGAAATTCTCAAAAGGCAGCCCAACCTTTAAAGCAGGCCTACATCAAGGCCAACTGCTCCCACTTCCCACCCACCCCATCCTCTGTGCCAAGCCAAGGCCAGCCAGACTGGTTCAGTCAACTCCTAGGGGCTACTTGTTGAAGGTTTTGTAAAGCTTATGAATAGAGTGGGTTTAACTCATTATCTTTCTCACTCTATTCTCAAATGTCCATGAAGTGAGTGACTTGTCCCAAATCCATCAGTTTTATCAAGGTAGAGATGAAGCACAGTTGCAGAGAATGTAGGGACCTGACCCTAAGACAACATGCCAGGTCAAGTCTAATAGCAAAGAGCTCCAAGGCAGAGGATGTGGGTACGAGGTTCCTCCTCCTGCTTCCCCACAGCAGTTCCTTTTCCCATCTGGCGGAACAATGAGTCACAATTCCTCTGGAAGTACCCTGTAAGCATTCAGGGACATAGGGCAGCGATAGTGCTTAGAAACTTCTACTCAAGGCCACACTAAATGCAGCCCAACAGGGGAAATGGGACCATCAGTCAAGGTGTCTGTCTTAAAGGCAGGAGCAGGTCAAATAGTCCACAGGAGCTAGATCAGCTTGATCCTAGGGAGCCATACGTACCTTGGGGATGATTCCTCTGAGGCCTCCTCTACACTCTACTATGTAGTTAGGCTTCACTATCAGGTCTCTGTGGCTGTCCCTGTCCCTCTTACCTCCCAGCTGTCCCCAACATACCAATCTTCCAGCCATGCTACTCCCAATTCCCATGAACAAAATATCCTTTCCCTTAGCTGGGGCTATAAGTCAGTGGGAGAGTGCTTGCCTAACATATACAAGGCTCAAGGTTCACTCTTCAGTACTGCAAAAAATATATGTATAATGTGTGTGAGTGTGTGTGTGTGTGTGTGTGTGTGTGTGCGTCTGTGTTCTCCTATTGTCTTAGCAGCCTATCTGTTTCCAATCTCATATATCTGAGTTTAGAGATTATAATCACCCAGTTTCAGAATTTAGAGTCAAAAGACCCAGGGTTACCTTTAGCGAATCACACAAGTCTTAGCCTCAGTTTCTTTGTGCCTAACCCAGACAGATAAATACTCTAATTTCACCAGACTGTAATGAGAGTGAAATGAACAGGATCTGAAAGAACCATGTGGCTGGGTGTGGTGGCACACACCTTTAATCCTGGCATTCGAGAGGCAGAGGCAGGCAGATCTCTGTGAGTTCAAGGCCAGCCTGGTCTACATATTGAGTTCCAGGCCAGCTGGGGCTACCGGGGGACACTGTCTTAAAAAGACCAAAAAAAAAAAAAAAAAAAAAACCAAACCAAACCAAACAAAAAAACCCCATGTAAACCTTGTTGTCCATAATGTGGATTACTACCTCCTTCCACTCACTGAATCACTATATCTCTACTCCCATTCAACCCCAATAAACTGCATCTTCATCTTAAAAGTAAACAGTGCTGGAAGGACTATGGCCACTGAATAGTGGTGTCCCTTGGTGGGTTCAGGATCTAGAAGGCAGAAAATATTTCAGGATGCTAGTATCCAAGGACAAGGCAAGCAAGGGACCATATAACCAAGATGTCAAAGTAGAGGAAAGAAATATAATGTTATCAGAAGACAGAGCAGGAAGCAGGCAAGAGATATGGTGGGGAGCAAAGTGTTACCCAAAGCCAGGTGACCAGTGCTTCAAGAACTAGGCAGGCAAGACAAGGAGGGGGCAGCAGCAGAGGCAGCAAGTAGAGTGGAGCAACAGAAACATCATCCAAGAGGGAACTTGCAAACAGAAAAAGGCCCATGGCCATTCAAAGGGTCTTTTCTCTCAGCTAGTGGATGAAACCTGATGCCTAAATTAGAATCCTTCTCTGTTCCTGACACATGGCTTTTGTTTACATTTATTTGAGATGTAGGAGTCTCTGTTAAGCAAATCTTTCACAGAAGTCCAATCGATATGGAAAAAAAGAAACAGTGCTTCTTTGGGGAGAGGGCCACTCTGAGCCTACCTATCTACTACCCTCACCCCCATAAAGCCTAAAGGTATTTTTTGGAATCCCCAAAGCTCTAGGAAACCGAGTTTCGAAATATTCTTTATAGTATCATAGCATAAACTTAGATGATCCCAAGGGAGGAGTTTCAAGCTGTAAACAAAAAGAAAAACACTGTAAAATTATCTAGTCTCTTTTTTTTTTAAATGTCCTTTTGAGACCTGTAGCCCCCGCTGGCCTGGAATTCACTATGTAGACCAGGCTGGCCTTGAACTCACGAGAGATCTGCCTGAGTGCTGAGATTAAAGGTATACACCACCACATCTGGGTCTTCTAGTGTTTTAAGAAGTTACTTCTATCAAAGGTAAACTTGGGGCCAACAGTAAGAAACATGGGGCTGGAGAGATGGTTCATCAGTTAAGAGTGTGCACTGTTCTTGCAGAGGATCAGAGTTCAGTTCCCTGTACTCACATTGGGTTGTGAACCATACCCTGTAACTTCAGCTCCAGGAGATCCAATACCTTCTTCTGGCCTCTTCGGGCACCTGCACTCACACACACACACACACACACACACACACACACACACACACACACAAACACACATCTACTCATCTGGCCATCCACTCACCTATCCAATCACTTATTCCTCTATCCCTCATTTATTGATCATTGCCCTAAGTGCATAAAAGGGTACACCCACAACCTGCAGGGTTTACAGATTACTTCAGAGACCAAGCCAATGCTAATGAAAAGAACTACCCAATGATCATGAAAGGAGGCCAGGTGTGATATACAAGTGCTTCCTTCTATGGAGGCCCCAGTCATCATCTCTCTACCTCACTTCCTCTATGCCAAGTGGCCACTCTCACCAGGAAACACTGAGATTCCAAAAGGTGAGCTATTGAAGATAAAGATTTGCTGGGGGGGTTTTTTTTTTTTTTTTTTTTTTTTTTTTTTTGATGTCAAGTTTAGGCAAACATTGGGCAAGTGTAGAAACTACCTGGAGATAAACTTTTCTACCTTCCTAAAATTCACACTAGTTAGACATGGATATGTCTGTTGCTGTACAAATCTTAACCAATTATTATTTGTCTACTTTCTTTTGTATACTTGGATGTTCTGGGTTTGGTTGGTTGGTTTGGAGTTTTATTTTTGTCGTTGTTGCTATTGGCAGTGCTGGTGATGAAACCTAGGACCTCATGCACACTAGACAAGCACTCTACCATTCACTTATGCCCCCAACCCAGCGTGCCTGCATTTCAATGCTTGAGGGATTCTCGTTCTATACTTCAGGCTTCCAGGAACTTGTGATCCTCCTGCCTCTACCTCCTTTATGCTGGGATTATAGGCCTATGCCACCACACCCAGGAGGGGGGGGGGTTCTTGTGTTACATCTTCTTTTAAAAATATTTTATTTTTATTTTATGTATTTGAGCATTTTGATGCATGTATATAAGGGAACAGTACCCATGGGGGCCAGAGAGGGCCTTGGATCCCCTGGAACTAGAGTTACAGACAGTTGTTAGCTGCCATGTGGATGCTGAGAAGCTAACCCAGGTCCTCTGCAAGGGCAGTTAGTGTTCTTAACCACTGATCCATCTCACCAGCTCTTTGTTGAAACTTCTTAACTGGTATACTCAACTTTTAGAAATCTAGGGTTGTTGTTGTTTCCTAGAATTTCTGTGAAGTTTTAATTCAAAATTTGCTTCCTCATCATTATTTGGTTCACAGTTACATCTTATAAACACTCAGGGCTGTGAATAGGAAGGGCAAGTATGAGGAGAGCACAGGTAAGGAGTCCTGGTTCCATCACCAAATTCCAAGCTGCTTTATTTCTTAGGGCTTCAGCTGTCACCAGAAAATAGAGGGCTGGGGCTGAGTATGGTGATGTACTCCTTTAATCTGGCACTCAGGAGGCAGAAGCAGGCAGATCTCTGTTAGTCTGAGGCCAGCCCAGTCTACATAGTGAGTTCCAGGCTGGTCAGAGCTACACAATAAGACCCTGTCTCAAAGAAAAGAAAATGAAGAATTGGGTCATATCACTTTCAGTTTCCTATCTTATCTCATCTTATCCTGCTAAGATTCTCTGATGCAAGTCAGCACCTCACATACATATATCAGTAAGAAACATAATCTGGAGATGCACAGGTCATTTTTAGGTTTTCCACTACACAGGGCCCACCCATGTACTTAAACTATTGAGTTTTTATCAGATTAGCCAACTAAATTCCCAGAAGCAGGAGATCAGAGCATCAGGCAAAGAGTGTAGCTCTCAGGCATTCTGAGATGCCTAACTTCATGCCCAGGAAAACAAGGACCATTCCAAACACCACAGAGGTTTTTTTATATTAAATGGCCTGATCATTTATCTTAGCCATCAATGATCAGCCAGCTTGGTGAGTAAGAACTGCCATCCTTGTCACTCTCATAAGGCCTAACTCAGCAAAGGGCACAGAATGGTTATGTAGCCAGCATCTTTAGAAATGCTGATCTAAACTGAAGAGGTAAGAAGTGTGGTGAAGAGTCACTGGAAGATTTACTTAAAAAGAAAATGTTCTTGATTTTTCATGATCACAAAAGAAACATGTTCATTATTTTTTTTTAATTTACCTTTATCTATTTTTTATGCACACACACACACACACACACACACACACACACGTGCACAGGTCAGAAGACAGTCTGCAGGAGTCTGTTCTCTTCTTCTACTATCTGGGCTTCAAGAATTGAACTTAAGTTGTCAGGTTTGATGATAAACACCTTTAACTGCTAAGCCAACTGCTGGCCCACATGCTCACTATTTGAAAAAGAAGGAAGAGAAGAATGAGGAACAGGAGGGAGAGGAGGAGGTAAGGCAGGAAGCTAAAAATTTCCCTTCATCTCATCTTCCTGAGAGAACCATCATATCACTTGGGTATCTGCTCTCTTGGAATTTTTCTTTTTTCAGTGTATACACTCTAGCCTTTTAAAAATCCACCCCCACTGCCCACCCCCGCCACCAATGGTACTGGGGATTGAAATTAGGGCCTCACACATGCTTGGAAAGAATTCTTACCACTGAGCTATTGCCCTCTTTCACCATAAGACAGGGTGTTATTAAGCTGCTCAGGCTGTCCTTGGACTTAACTCTGTAACCCAGGCAA
Organism: Nannospalax galili; assembly: GCF_000622305.1. Lineage (NCBI taxonomy): Eukaryota > Metazoa > Chordata > Mammalia > Rodentia > Spalacidae > Nannospalax > Nannospalax galili. The sequence continues at coordinate 45,797 of NW_008355644.1, read as the reverse complement.
TCCTGGAACTTGCAGTCCTTCTGCTTTAGCTTCCCTAGCAGCTAGGATGATAAGCCGGCACCACCAAGCCCAGCTGTTTGTTCACCTTGTAAATATAAGTGGGATAATGCTGAATATACAATTTCATAGACTTTTTCTTTCTTTCTTTCTTTCTTTCTTTCTTTCTTTCTTTCTTTCTTTCTTTCTTTCTTTCTTTCTTTCTTTCTTTCTTTCTTTCTTTCTTTCTTTCTTTCTTTCTTTCTTTCTTTCTTTCTTTCTTTCTTTCTTTCTTTCTTTCTTTCTTTCTTTCTTTCTTTCTTTCTTTCTTTCTTTCTTTCTTTCTTTCTTTCTTTCTTTCTTTCTTTCTTTCTTTCTTTCTTTCTTTCTTTCTTTCTTTCTTTCTTTCTTTCTTTCTTTCTTTCTCTTTCTTTCTTTCTTTTCTTTCAACAGTGTCTTATCATGTAGACCAAGCTGGCCTCGAACTCACAGAAATCCACCTGCTTCTGCCTCCCAAGTGCTGGGATTATAGACACATGCCATCAAACCCGGCTTTTCACGCAGGTTCTGGGGGCTCAGTGTCTTCATGTCCGTATTTTTGAGACAAGGTCTCCCTGTAGCCCCAGCTGGCCTGGAACTTGCTATGTAGACCAGACTGGCCTGGAACTCAGAGATCCACCTGCCTCTGCCTCCTGAGTGCTGGGATTAAAGGTGTGTGCCACTACATCCAGCTTTGTTTTGTGTTTTAAGATAGGCATCTCTCATATAACTCAGGTTTATTCCTGATGCCTTCTGTGAGTATAGGCAAGTGCCTTTACACCCTATTTCCAATTTTACTATGATTAATAACACCATTATAAACACATCTATGCACTCTTTACATATGTTCATCTCTTTCTTTTGTTTTTTTTGAGACAGGATCTCACTATGTAACTCCAATTGGCCTCAAATTCTCAATCCTCCTCACTCTTTTAGGTGCTGTGATTAAAGATAGGTACTGCCACGGTCAGTCTTGATTATCTTGGGAGAAATTCCATGAAGCAGAATATTTGAAAGAGTATGCATATTTGGCAGGGTAGGGGTGTGTGTGATTTACACAAATCAAAGTTTTTTTTTTTAAACATGTTTAACAAATTGTCCTCCAGAAGAACTGTCCTTTTTTTCTTTTTCTTTTTTTTTTTTTTTTTTTTTGATTGATTGATTGATATTTTATGTGTCGTGCAATGCTCATGAAGGCCAAAAGAGGGCGTCAGATCTCCTGGAACTGTAAGGATGGTTGTTAACCTCCATGTGGATGCTGGGAACTGAGCTCAGGTCCTCTACAAGAGCAGCCAGTCCTCTTAACTGCTGAGCCATCTCTCCAGCCCCACAAACTGTCCTTTTAACACTTCCACAGCTATAAATATCCTCAGCACTTCTAATCCCCAAACACCTCAACAAATGCTGGCTTATTTGAAAGCTCTTTGTTTTAACTTGAAGTAATTAACCCATAATAGATTGCTAGTAAAAACGAACATAAGGTGCACGTCTTTGATCCCTTTGACTCCAGCACTTGGGAGGCAGAGACAGGTGGATCTCTGTGACATCAAGGCCAACCTAGTTTATATAGCAAGTTCCAGGTCAGGTGGGGTTACAGGGAGACCCTGTCTCAAAAACCGAAACAAAACAAAACAAAAAAAGAATGAACATGTAGGCAAGAGAGGTGGCTCAGCTGGGAAAGTGCTTGCCACCAAACTTGATGACCCGCATTTGATCCTCAGAACCTACATGGTAGAAGGAGAGAATGAGCTCCTGCAAATTGTCCTCTGACGTCCACATGCACTCTGTGGCATGTTCACACATTACCCCTCACATAAGTAAATAAATAATAAGTAAATAAATGTAAAAATGAAGAATAAATGTGCTTTCCTATATTTGTTGGTAAGTTGAACTCTCTACTCATGCATGTTTATCTACTTTTGCTATTTGAGCATTTCTTACTATTTGTTTTTTTAAATATTTTATTTATTTTTATTTTTTGTGTATGCGTGTACTGCCTGCATGTAGGTAAGTGCACCTGTGTCATGCAATGCCCGTGGAGGTCAGAAGAGGCTGTTGGATCCCCTGGAACTGGAGTCATGGACAGCTGTCAGCTGCCATGTGGGTGCTGGGATTCGAACCCGGGTCTTCTGCAAGAACAGTCAGTGTTCTTAACTGCTGAGCCATCTCTCCAGCCTCCATTTCTTACTATTTGTAAAAGCTCTTTACATACTTGTGATATTAAACTTATCACATATGGTCAAATATTTCCCCTAGCTGATTTTCTTATGGCAGAACTGTTGCAAGTTTAATGTCTACAAAGGAGTTTTAGATCTTTCATGGCATGTTTACCTCTCTCTTCTCCAGCCTGTCATTTCAATCACCCACTGCCATGTCTGAGGGATACTCTGAAGGGAGCCACTCTATTCTAGTAAAACTCTTGACACTGTTGGTCTCCTAGGCTCTTCATTCATGTTACAATTCAAACTTACTTGACAGGCCCTGGGCCTCTTCCATCATTCCTTATCTCATTCCTAATCCTTTCCTCAAAGCCACTGCATTCTTGCTCCTAGCAATGTCCCTCATAGTAGCCCAGTGAAGGAAGGAGTAGCATCCTCGGTGGGCAGGCAAGTCTGTTGCTAAAGGTCAGTGGTCCAAGGGACCAACCAGCACAACAGACTCCCTTTAGAGATGCAAAGCATCTCCACTGTCTCCAGAGTATTCACTGTATTATACAATGTCCTTTGGGTTTTTGTTGTTTTTATTTGCCTTTTTTTTTTAAGGCGGGGTCTTGTCATGTACCCCAGGCTATCTCAAAAGCATGGCAATCCTCTTGCCTCAGCCTCCCCAGTGTTGGGACTATAGGCTTGTGCCACCATACATGCCTTGTAATATTTATTTGAAAGAACAAAAAGTTTTTCTGAAGTACAAGGAGGCTTTAAAATAGTTGCCTTTGGCAAGCAGAACTGGGCAAAAGAGAAATGGAACAGGAGTTCTTGTTGCAATTATAACATTTTCTGTACAATTTCATTTTTACTTAACCATATTCATGTGTGTCACTAGTTTTTTTTTTTTTTAAAATAAGGCTGGGCATGATGGCACATGCCTTTAATCCTAGCACTCTGGAGGCAGAGACAGGCAGACCTCTGTGAGTTTGAGGCCAGCCTGGTCTACATAGCAAGTTCTAGGCCAGCCAGGGCTATATAGTGAGATGCTGTCTCAAAAATAAACATAAAAAAGGCCTTGGAGAAATAATGAAGGAATGGAGCATGTTTGGGAACTCTTTACCATAGAAAATGCAGAAAAGAATGGTGGGGAAGGTTTCCACTGCTCAGCTGTGAACTGCTCTGACTTTGAACAGGCAGCTTTGAGTGTTTCCTCAGCTGTGCAATGTAGGAAGAGGGTTCTGTGGCCTCTCCCCTGTGACTGGAACTTACAGTTTTATGAGAAGCAGCTGTAGAGGCAGAATTGTCCTCCCAGTCCTCAGCTGTGCCTGGAAAGGCTTAGGTCTGATGTCTAGCCTGTAGCTTTTCAGACCACAGCCTCACCTTACTCAGAGAATTCTTGGGCTCCTAAGGAATGAGATTGTGACCAAAGTACTTTGCTTTTTAACTAACCTCTGAGATTCATGGGCAAATTTCTACCAGAGCAGAGACTGGTCTCAGAGTGACTAGGTGGGTGTCCCGCAGAGCATAGGGGCCACACTCCTCAGCTGAACTTTGTGTATGCAGAGTACCTACTGTGTACCTAGAGTGGGAAGAAGTTTCACACAGCAGCCCTGTCCTCAAAGAGAGTTAGGGCACAAGACACTTAGCTCAGCAAAAGGAAGCTTTGTGATATTTAATGGTTCCCTTGTGGATGAGGACCCATGTCTTGTTCAGCTTTGTGTTCCATCCAGCAACCACACTGAAGATGCACCTATTCAGCTAATGTTTAATAGGTATTACAGATGCTAAAGTACAAAGATGAACAAGATAGTGACATTGGCCATTCAGGAGCTGACAGCCCATGGCAGGATTTAAGTGGGCCATCAGAGCTCTCTAGGTGGCAAGAGTTGTCACAAAGGCCACCTGTTATTGTGGTCACAACAATCTTGGTTGTTTTTCACTGGGCTTCCAGGCAATATCCTTGGGTCTCCTCTGGGGCAGGACCACAAAGCAGAGACCCAGGGGCCACAAATCAGCAGAAATCCAGGGTTCCAAGCAGAGCCCTACTTGGTATCATAGCTTTGCCAGCCAGGCCCAGCTTCTGGCAGAAGACCTGGCAGAAAACATGAACTGGAAAAAACAAAGTGGTGGCAGACAGGCTGTCCTTTGGCTGTCCTGGGTCCTGATACATTAAGACACAACCTGGCTTCTTCTTCTGCTCATGAGAGAAGCCTGGACATGTTAATGCTCAAGATAAGGCAGGAATGTGCCTGTCTGGCCAGGCTGAGCCTGTGTGGGAGCCAGGGACTGACTGTGCTATGAGTTGGTTTGACTGGAGGTAGGGATGATTTTTCTGGGATACTGAAGGCCAGGAAAGGGAAGTCTACAAATGTGGGTGGAAATGCCTACTCTGAGCCATGAAATTCATTGCCTGATTGACTCATCCCTCATCAATCAGGAACCTATTCATGAGCACCATGAGTCTGCCAGGCTCAGTGATAAGTGTTCATTTGTATTTATTTATATATTTACTTACTTATTTTTTTGTTTTTTAAAAGACAGTGTCTCACATTGACCAGGCTGGTCTCAAACTATGTTATTAAGGATGACCTTGGCCTCCTGATCCTACCTCTACGTACGAAGTGCTGGGATTACAGGTATGAGCTACCATGCCCTGCTTTGTGTTTATATATCTCTAGAATTAAATTTCCTCCTCTGTCTTACAAGATAACTGTATTGTTTTCATTTCATCAGTGAAGAAACTGGAGCCAGCTTTATGTTTGTCAGTGTTTACCTGTGCCAGGTGCTGTCCTGGCCATTCACAGAAATCAAGCATTTCATCTTCATTATAACCTGTGAGGAGGTTGTCATCCCAATCTTAATAATGAACAAATTCATTCAGGACCCACCCTACTTTCAGAAGATAATGGAACTGTGCTGCCATTTCCCTGGGTTCCATTCCAGACCTGAGCCCCATGCATCCTGGAAGGACTGCTAATTAATCTCTGTGATACCACTGTGGCTCACATCAACAAGAACAAATAGAGTCACTGGAGGCAGTTGTCAGGGGAGGTTTGGTGAATGGGAAGAGGGCATTTTAAAAGCTGGGGTTCATTCTAGATCAAAGTTTAGGTAGACAGGGAAAACAAATATTGTTTGACACGATGGTGCCATATACCCTTCCTGTGTCCTGACAGTTAAGCTTTAAGGCAGTGCCAAAGCTCATAATTACTCAGAGCATAATTAGAGGAACTAGGCAGGAGTGGCAGCCCCAAAGGCGCCTGGGAGCTGCTAACTGGAGGTGGTGATGATAGAGGAGATGGCACAGCCTCCTTTGAGCTGCCTGCCCAGCAGAGGCTCTGGCTGCTGCCAGGAATCAGGGCTGGGTGGGAGAGGCATTTGGAGGGAAGTCTGCAGGCTTCTAAGAGGATTTGGGCCAGGTCCACCTTTCCCCTTCAGGTTTGTGGGCATGGGGAGCCTGGGCATGGATCTAAAGTCAAATTCATATAGGGTGGAAATGAGGGAATGGACCACTTTGCAAGCTCGGGGAAGAAGTGAGGTAAGCCCTGCCATTAAATTACTGTGGGAAATGCCTTCTATTCTGTTGTCAATCAGCATGACCACTGTAGGGCAGTAAATAATAATTTGAGTTTGGGGGATTTGTGTGTGTGTGTGTGTGTGTGTGTGTGTGTTTGAGTGACAGGGTCTCAAATAGCCCAGGTTGGCCTCAAACTAAGAATAACCTTGCATTTCTGATCCTCCTACCTCAAGTGCTGGGTTTACAGAAATGCACTACCACACCCTGACTCTTCAGTACTAGATATCTAACCCAGGGCTTTGTTCATGCAAGGCAAGTATTCTACCAACTGAGCCACATCCCCAGTCTGTTTGAGTGCTCTTGTTTTGCAATGCCTTTAATACTTCAGGGCTGACTTTAGCCATGTGTGAAATGGACCCTGTTCCATCTTTGAAGAATGTTCTATACCTCACTGTCTCTCCTCATGCTTGTTCCTTGGGCCAGTAGATGCTGCAGTGACAGCTGCACAAAGCCACTTATAGTTTCTCCTGCTAATGTATGTTCAGAATTTAAGGCAATACATGATGAGAGGTACACAGTCAAATTCAAACTTGAACAGAAAAATAAAGATCAAAAGCCAAAAGCCAGATATGATAGCATGAAATTAATCCCATCATTTGGAAAGCTGAGGCAGGAAGAGTCTGAGTTCAAGGCTAGCCTGGGCTACATAATGAAAACCTGTCCTCATTAAAAAAAACACCTGTAAGCCCTCTAAAGATTATGATTTAACAAACTGTGATAAGGCCTGGGCACCCATATAGTAACAAATTCCCCCAGGTGATTCTGAGAATCATCAGTGCAAAAGAGGAAGTGAAATAGGCCCAAGATTTAGACCACCAAGACAACCAAAGGGAATTAAAGAGTTAAGAGAGATTGTATCATTTGTACTACCCGAGACAGAGAAGACTGCCAGCTTTTCCAAAGAGGCAAATATGTCATGGTTACAATTTCTGAAAACAATTCATTATTTGAGTCCTGTGACAATACACATTTCAAACTGGGCATGGTGGAACATGTAAATAACTCCAGCACTTGGGAGAGAGAGGCAGGCAGATCAAGAATTCAAGCTGAACCTTGGTGACATAGTTCAAATCCAGCCTGTGCTATGTGAGACCCTGTCTCAAGCAAGCAAACAAACATCTGTTCCAAGTGAAACATGGAGGATTATTATGAATTTGAGGCCAGCCTGAGCTACATAGTAGGACTCTGTCTAAATAAAAAGGCCAGGCATGATGGTGTATGCCTATAATCCCAGCATTTGGAGTCTGAAGCGGGATATATATAT